>NC_133473.1:7419467-7747650 GCF_025370935.1 Choristoneura fumiferana
TTTATTGACTAGGTAATATTTGGGTAAGAAAACCGTGATAGCTTAGTAGTCGTTAGACCCACAGGTCTAACGCCACAGCCCACAGGCCACAGCCTCTCGAGCATAATTATGAACCTGCAGGGCTCGCACATCTGAGTTTTTCGGCATTTGTGTGCGAAATCAGATTCGAAATTACCATGAGCTTCAAACACATGCGGAGTAAAAGGGAACAAACCAAATGTGCACGTCAAGTTCTCAATCTGCAGCTGGCACGCGTGGGAGAGAAGAGCCTCTGAGGAGAGGCCTATTTCCTGTAGTGGAACTTATTATAGGCTGTACGATTACAGGAAAACAATTCCGGCAATTTATTGTTTATTTTGTATAATTTAATAATGGCGCATGTTAAATGCAATTGACTAAACGGAAACAATAATTTTCCTTATGAAGTGATACGAGTAGCTACTACGCAATGCAAATATCTCTAAAAAATATTTTTCCTTATAAACTTAAATAGCAATTACATAGTTCCGAGGCATGAAGGTATTTATGTGATGTTAATAAATACACTGAAAATATTATAAACTCTGTTTTTATTATTATTTTAAGTTAGGTTAATGTGTTGTAGTTAAATCGATAGCCAAATAAGTTACTTTTTTTCAGGACACACCATTAGATGATAATTTTGCTAGGATTAAAGTAAGATTTGCCGCCGTTTGGCAAAATAAAATCTAGAAAACTCGATTATAGCCAATTGAAATTCCCTCGATAGTATTTCAGCTTTAATCGTCATGTCCATACTAATATTATGAATGCAAAAGTGTGTGTTTGTGTGTTTGTATGTTTGTCCGTCTTTCACGTCGAAACGGAGCGACGGATCGACGTGATTTTTGGCACAGAGATAGTTTATGGGCATGAGAGTGACATAGGCTACTTTTAACCCGGAAAAATGCACAGTTCCCGAGGGAACAGCGCGCCATAACTGAGCTCTACGCGGGCGAAGCCGCAGGCAAAAGCTAGTAATATTAAAAAAAAAACGCATGCATTGAAAGTAAGTACGAAAGTATTTGACATCATACTTATATCTTCAATAACACTTACGATGATTTAATCGTTGATCAGATACCAAAGGTTTCTTTTTCAGTAACTCGGTCACGTCTACGTCGCAATTCCATGGAACCAAACTTATTTTATCTGTGATATTTTTTATTTCGAAAGTTTGTCAATTTTATTTTGTTTCTTTTCTATATAAAGGAGTCTACATACATACATACAGTTGCTACGTCAGAATAATGAAAGCAAAATGATTTGGAACTGAAAAATAGAGTCATTTTAAGTCACTACAAGCTTAGCCCTTAACTTGGCAGTGTGTGCCACAATGAACATGATACAAGCAAGACTATCTTTTTGTATTTTTTTTTGAATGTAGAATTTTTCGGACGAAGGTAACGACGAGGTTTGAATCATGAACTATTTTTAATTTTGTCAAATTATGGGTTGGATTTTATATCATCTATTCCATATTATTAACCGAATTCAAAAAAGGAGGAGGTTCTCAATTCGAGTGTATGTTTTTTTTGTATGTTTGTTATTTAATATCATGTCGGCAGTAGCCGAAGTACATCAGTACCTACTTTATATTCTGGTTTACAGCGTGTGTTTTTTCTACAAACACAAATTGGTTATATTTATAATGGATTTAAATGGGTAGCGTGGGTTTTATAATGAGAACATCAGCTCGAATTCAACAGGTACTTGTACAAAAAGCAGTATGGGTACTCCCCCTATATTATGTTTCCCTCTTTGTTTGTGGCGGGTATGGCTGGATAAGACACACTGCGTTTCAGACGGAAAGCACATCTCTTGATGCACTACTGCTCTCTCCTACGAAATGGAGTCGAAAACCCGTCTGTGTTCTCACGTGTTCAATTATTTCTGCCTGAACAATAATAATATGGTCGCACGCTCAGGGATGCGCCGCCGCCGTCGGTTCTTCACTGCCCTTAAAGGGTTCCGGAGTCGCGCTAAAAACTCGCCGACCGCAAGGGCGATAAAGCTTCTGAACCTATTGGTGACTCAGGTCCCGGATGTTGACGTGTTCGCTGACTACTGGCAGTCGCTTCTTAATAAAATATGGAAATGTTTTTGTAAATCTGTTTAATGTAGTTATAATGTAGGTATGTAATGTTTTTATGTTTAGTTAGTAATAGAGACGCATTGATATATACTGTAAGTCTTTGTTAAGAATAAATAAATAATAAACAGCCGTTAAATTTTAAGTTTAACATTAACTACCAGATCGCTGCCAGAAATAACAGAAAAACAAAGCTGTTGAAACGAAGAGGTGTATAAGTAATAGTAAGGATATCAAATATTGGTACCTACCTACTTACTTGAATTTGAGTTCGTAATTTAATTACATATTACAACAATATATGGAAACCGTAAATTTTACCACTTATTACAACAAAAGAATGAATGCATTATATTTTCCAGCATTAATTGAGCTTGAAAGACTAATTTTGTATCACGTTCACAATTTCACCTGTATAAATTTTTTAAATTATATTCTCCCTCACTGCCTAATATAACCTCTTTACTACTAATCTTTACAACTATTTCTGTCACGATACTTCAAATCATAGATGAGAGTGTTGCTTCAAATTTCACATGCAGTTTGACGGCTGTTGACGTGTATAGGTAAACAATACCAAATTATTAAACAAAATAGTCCTTTTCATTTAGTACTACTTTAGTACTTTTATTTAGTACCAAATTGCTGTAATTTAACTGTTGAAGAGATCAAAATGTCACTGGTCGCGGTTGGTCGAAGTCCCGTGACGCTGGTTTGTCCAGCTTGCAAAGCCACTGTGATAACAACGATGGAATACAAAGCGACTAGAAAAACGCATCTCTGGGGTCTCTGCTTGTTCCTTTTTTGGTTAGTGGTAGGTACAATTCTTGAATAGGCAGTGGCCACCGTCAATCTTTACGATTTGGCCGACATTCTCCGTCTGTAAATAAAGACAACGACGACAGACGTCTTCTCGTCCAATCCGTGCCGTAAGACGAAAGTCTTCAACCCTTCAACCAGTGTGTATTTCCAGTGATCACTATTAAAATAGGAAAAGAGTTGCTCTGCGAGCTATGGAGATAGCTATGCTCGGGGTTTATCTACTCTTCGGGATCGAAATTAAAAAAAGTAGCTTTTTTTCTCTAAAACAGATTCAGGGATTTGATTGAAAAACTGTTTTTTCTTCGGCAAACGATAAAATGGATTCTCTCTCTTTATTTAAGTTAATAATGGTAACGGGTTGGTTTGTTAATGAAGTCCTTAAAGTAATAAAACTTAAATAGTTTTTTACTTTTCAGCTGTTGGCCGTGTTCCTGTCTTCCATATTGCACAAATTCATGCGGTAAAATCGAACACATATGTCCTTACTGCAAAACGCACATTGGGACGTATTTAATATAGATCAGTTAATAAGTCATCAAACTAAAACACTGTTATAACAGCTTTTATTTAACTCCACATCATATATTTATTTGCTTGTATCAAATATTATAAGTAAATTTTCGGATCGACCTGAAATTTGGTATACATAATGGATGATAATGCAAGTACACTGCAAATAAAGCTTGTTATACAATTATTTATGTAACAATCCTTTTTATTTATGTCAATGCATAATATCAAACTAACATGTTATAAGTTTTAAGCATTATAAGGGTATAAATAGACAATGCATAAACATTACAACTTGCGTGGTTTTAGGTGACTTTCATATTCGATAAGATTTAAAATTACATGATCTGGCTTCTGTTAAATTTGGCAATGTTTGTTGTATTTGAAAAACACAGAATCAAGTCAAGGTCATGTCAACTAAATGTATTGGATCTTATTGTCACATGGAATTCAGACTAAAAAGGGAGTAGGTAATGATAATGTAACAAGGTTACCCACATATTGTAATAGGTTAGTGTCTCAAAGATTTCTAATTAATCCGTCAGTTACATGAATTGGACACGTATATTTTTTTTGTTAATTAAACAAAAAAACCGGCCAACGTGTCGGACACGCCCAGGATAGGGTTCCGTAGCAATTACGAAAAAATCAAATAGGATTTTTTTAAGGATTTCGTATTGTGTACGGAATCTTTCAAGCTTAGGTTTATTTTATGCCTTAGGCTGCTAAATATTTACTCTGAAACTACTAATAATTCCCAAGCAATCTTAGCCGCTATAATTTTCCTTGTAAAATTGATATATCTACTACCATTCTGAATTTTTTCAAATTTTCCACCCAACAGATAAGATTTTAGAGCGTGGGGGGGCGCTCGATTTTAATGAAAATTTGCACTTAAGTTGAATCTTTCGCAAACAGATAATTAAATAGGAGAACTGTCTTAGCAACCCTCCAATGGTTTTAAAATAACTATCCAACGATACCCCACTCTATAGGTTTAGAACAGAAAAAAAACAACCCCACTTTACGTCTGAGGTGAAACTCAAAAAATTGTTATTCTTCAAACCCATTCGTGTGGCGTATCTATAGATAGGTCTTCAAAAATAATATTGAGATTTTTAATATCATTTTTTTCTAAACTGAATAGTTTGCGCGAGAGACACTTCCAAAGTCGTAAAATGAGTGCCCCCCCCCACCCTCTATAACTTCCAAAATAAGAGAATGATAAAACTTAAAAAATATATAATGTACCTACATTACCATGCAAACTTCCACCGAAAATTAGTTTGAACCAGATCTAGTAAGGAGTTTTTTTTTAATACGTCATAAATCGTAGGTAAAGTAAAGGAAACTTTTATATTATGTTACTTGCGGCTACTTGGCCGTTTTTTTATAATTTAACTGACGGACTAGACTCGTAAGTAATTAAAGGATGATTAAATCATAAAACATCGTACCTGGCTTTTCATATTCAGAGGAAGCGCGGTTTTTACCTATTTTGACCTCAAGTTTATTACTTACTAATCTTTACTCGCAGTTTCGCTCAATCATTGGCATTGAATTGAATTTCTGTAATTTTGGAAGATTTGAATGCTCAAAAGTTACAATAATATGGTCTTCATTACCGTTAGTTGTATAAAAAACACTCAGGCCATACCTTACTCCTATATTATAATTTTTTTTTTGGAGATTGTGACCAGAAGACGGAAGTAAGATACTTTTGTCCCTGAAAATGACATAGTTTCCGCGGGATAGCGATAAATAAATTCTACGCAGATCGAGTCACAGCCCGATGTCTGTAACGAAATCTTGCGAGTCTTGGACCCACTTTGAGTGGTCAGATTGATTTTTGGTATACATTATGTAGGCTGCATGACATTGCAAGTACAACCAACACAAAGGTAAGTCTTAAAAAAACTTGCACAACAAAAACTTATCTCATTGATAAGACTAATGAACAACATTAAAAAAATTTAGACAGGAAAAACATTCTTTGACTAATCACTCTCAAATTACTAAAGATAATAATCGGGACAAAAACATTGCAAGGTTGTAGTCGAGGCAACAGAGTTAAGTACAATGGAATGAACTCCTACTTATCCTACTAATAATATAAATGCGAAAGTTTGTGAGTATGTATTACCAGGGGTTGGTCCGTTAGTTACGTAAAAGTGCTAGTTGTAATCCGTAATTTTTAATAAAAAAAATCGTACAAGATATTTATTTAAACATAACTCTACAGTTATTAGACGGTGTTAACAATTGTGTTATAGACAGTAAAGTTTTGAAAATCTTAAAACTATTTTTTTCTAACACACTTTCAACTAAATAATGAAACAAAAAAAAAACTTTTTCACTTCTCATGCTCGTAAAGTTCGTGTTTATGCTGGGTCTAGGCGACATAAAATAACTTTTTATGCTCTAGTGCATAAAATAAAATCATCGTCTAAGACCAAGGTAATCAGGTGTCAACAGCCACAAACGAAGAAGTTTCTATTATATTTTTTAATTCATTTTTAGTTTATATAAAACTAAAAATCAATCATAATAAATCAATAAAACTAAAAATGTATAATTATATAGTAATGCATGAAAAATATAATGCACATGTAAATGTTTCCACTGTTGCTATTTCATTTTCTCGCCATCGAAGTGAAAAGCGAAAGTGTAAGAGTGTAAAACTCGAGCATTAAACCCATTTTCCCCTCGCGTGTCTATCCCATGAACTGACCATGACTATTTGAACGTCTTGAGTAAAATGGCTCGTTTTATGCTTTTGTTGTACAATCTACTAATAATTACACTTGGAAATGCTACCAATATTTTTATATTTGAAAAGGCAGTTCTTAATACGTTAATTGTTATTTACACGCAAAACACCGGCACGCATCACGTAATACCTAATCGATAATCGAGATAGAAAGACGTCGAAGGTGTACATATGCAAGAAGAAGCTTGGACACCATGATTACGTCAATGATGAGTCATCGACGCGCCTTCGTGGCGGCGGAGGCCTACGCTCCGCGGCCAGCGGACTCCGGAGCGCTAGTCTTGTTGTGCTATTACCGCAACGCGCGCGCTCTCGTGCGTCCGTTACTTGTTTGTTTAGTGAAAATAATAACAGGTATGTTACAAGTTATAATATTATTTTGGCTAGTTTCATCTGCCCCGGTATTTGTGTGTTTATAATGATTTATTTAAGTAAAATTTGAACTACGCCGGTTTCCGGTTGGGAAGAAATTATGCATGCGTGTTTAGGTAAACCAGGTGAAACTATTGTATAATTTTCAAAGTAGTTTACTTTGATATTAATTGTGTTTTGTTTTGCAATAATTAGGTTGTTGAGATGAGACTAACTTAATCGGATAAGAACAGGTTTTATGGTTAGAAACATCTACGTCTTTTCCACTGGACGATTTCGGATTCGTGGGTAGAATAATCAGATAGGATTTTTTTATATAAGTTATATATGAAATGAATTATATATAAAAAATAGATTATAAATCCAACATAGCAACAAATGTAGTGCTACTGGGACCAATGCCAATTTCGTGTCACAAATGAGGAATTTACGAATTCGCGAAATGCTAATGCGATCGGTTTTGTTGGAACTATTTCGAGATGTCGGGTTCGGAACGAGATTATACTGCTCTTATATATTATACGCAATGTGTACGGCGGTCAAATTATTTTTAATTTTGTAAGGAAGCTTCGTCGGAAACTGAGCGAGCACGTCTTAAGAACTTACTAACTAGATTACAGAGATGTGTCGATAAAAAAAAACTTTAAAACGAATAATGGACGAAATACCTACAGAATGGAAATTATAATAAGTACAATTTTCGGTGGAACTATTGACTATACTGACTTTTATGATAGTGTACTCTACGGATTGATTTAGGTTAGGTTAAGTTTATTTCATAACAATCCTGTAAAGATATCAATTTCTGAGAAAATTGCATTACATCAAATGACCATTACGTATTTTGTCTATTATTATTTTTAAACTTTGTGTATTTTGATACGTACCTACCTCAAAATTAAAACAATGCACACAAATAATATTTGAAACAACCAAACTAACTTTAAACTAATCTATTAAACCAACGGTTTCGTACCATGGAGGAATAAAAAAAGGCTAAGTACTTGACTACAGTGAGTTGTTTGCATTTTGGTCAGTTCTTTGTTCATTTTTCGTATATTGTAAAGTAAAAGTGTCATTATAATTGATAGCATTGATGATCTAGCTATTGACAAAGAGGCTATAATAAATGAATTTATAAATCCATCGAGGAAAAGAAGAATTGTCAGATTCAGGCCTGATCACTAACCATGTGGGGTTCATTTTGTCACAGCACCCGTCTTCTTGATTTCGGCTATTAGTTTATATTTGCCGACTAAACTCACGAGCAATTGAATTTCAGCAATGTTAAAATTAGCTCCACGTTCTATTTTTTTATCTATTAAAAGTCATACTATAGTTTTGCGTAAAAATCCCACAAGCTTGTAACTAACACACTACAAGTATCACGAAACACCAATCATTGAACATAACCTCAAATTTTAACTGACCGTGACGTTTTTACCTGACAGACAATGGAATAGTCTATCCTGCTCTAACATTTGCTTATGCCATGATTATGTTTGTTTCACCTCCCTGAAGTTAGCCTCAAATAAACAGTCGAATAGATATTCGTGAGATAAATAGCGATTGAAAAATCGACAACCATTTATCAGACTAATAAAGTATGGAATAACTTTATTGGTCTGTTAACTCTTTGATAATATACAGCACTAGACAGATTCAAACGCCAGCAACAGGTTTGACCTTGCCATTGCGAGCGAGGCCTTTTTATATGTTACTATGTTACTAAAGAGCAAAAATAAAGTGCCATTTTGCATGAAACTCTCTATACAAAGTGGTTGTATAGGTACATTTATTTTGCTCGTCAGTATAGGACCATCCGCGTCTGTGTTTTTTGCACTAAAATCCATGTCATTATCAATAGACAATGAAATCACGATTTTGGAGCGAATGAACTATTTTTTTAACCGTCTGGCTGTCATGATGATTTTATTAACTACCTAATTACTAGTTTTAGCCCACGACTCCGCTTGCGAAGAATTTTATCACTATTCCATGGTAACTGTAATCTTCCCGGATAAAAACTACCTAATGTCCTTCTCATAGTCTTAAGTTATCTCCATAATATCTAATTCCGTCACTATCGGTTGAAATACTTTAAGCGTGAAAGAAAAACAAACAAGTGTATACTCTTTTCATATAATAAAACTAGTAAGGATTGTTTGAAGTCAAGGTAAACTGTAGAATAAAGAAAATGACCGCGTATTTAATCGTATACTTTTGGAACACGTGGAAACGTAATGGTATCTTTGCTAATATTATAAATGAGAAAATATTTACCTGTTTGGTTGGTTGTTTCGCTATCACGCTTAAAATACTTAACCAAGCGTGATAAAAAATAACATGAAGATAACTTAAGATCCTGCAAAGGACATAGGCACTTAAATATTATCCCGAAAAACTGTATAGTACCCGCGGGCGCGCGATAAACGGGTTATTCGTAGACAAAGTCGCTGGCAACAGATATTTGGTGTTGAGATAGCTTAAATCCTGTGGAAGGACATAGGATAGATTTTTATCCTGGAAAATCGCATGGTACCCGTGAGGTATGGCGATAAACAAATTATTCGCAAACAAGGACGCGGGTAACAACTAGCAAATAATGATAGTGGTGCTAAGATACTATTATGTTTCTATTGGATGACTAAATAACCTAGTGGTCGATTAATTATACAGTTCGGTTATAAAAATAAATTCTAATTTATGCGAAAGGTGAATGAAATTCTAAAATAAATACCTATCTATTTACTTGTGTTTTTGTAATTTAAATTTAAATTTATTTTTTCCCTTGTAATACTCGTATGTAAGACTTGTTCTAGTGCATAATTTATTTGTGTCAATGGAATAAAGAGATATGACTATGACTATGACTTGTTGAGCTTGGCTATCCAACGCTATTCTAATGATTAACGAGATTATAAAAGGTAGATAATTATATCTATAAATTGTAATTTGAGTATAATATGTTTGGCTTTATTTACTTAAATTAGTTAGATATGATTTTTGTGGCCTTGAACATAAATACTTTAGCGGCATTCAGAAATGGTTTGAAAACTGTTAACTCAACAATGCTATTTGTACACAAACAAACAATATTTAAATCGATATTGTGACAAATTGAAGCAAGGTGTCGTTACGATTGACCAATGAAACAAAACCCCTGTCTAATACGGATTCACCTTGACACAAAGCTCAGTATAAATAGTATTTTAAATCTACCCAATCTAAAAGGACCCTGGGTATGGTAAAGCAGGGTGTTTTAGAGAGCTCTGTTTAGATTAGTTGGGTCGCTTAGTGAGGTTATGGGGGCGTGTTCTGTTGTCACGAGTCACTCCCTGTCCAGGGCCTTGAACTCTTTCTACAAATGACATGTAGTCACTGGTACAGTCAGATTATTTTTCACAAAGAACGTGTCGAACACGTAATGAGTACAGTCAAAGAAATTGAATCACGTACACCTAGAATCTTTGTGCTACTGATGTCATATTGACATTTCATACATCTGCCCTTTGATGAACGAACTACATCTGCCACAGAAATCATATATAGCGAAATTTATTATGAATATCCCACCCTGGTACGCAATTCAGTTTCCTCGGCTGTTGAATTGAATTTAGGTAGCTACTTAACTACTTTACGAGGCAATTTTTTGATGAAATTTGAAAAACTAAAAGCACTTATGGTAAACCTGCATGGCTGCTTGATCATCAAACCATGGATACCATTTTTGGCCAAAGTGTGCACTTAGACTATTCCAACAAGCCCGAACACGGCTAGGCTACGTTTAACTGTCGTAAAGTCTTAGTGCTTGCGTTACTGCTATATTATCAGGCGCTAAATACCATATAGACATTTGGTCAAAGAACAGTCTATGACGATTCTTTCAAGCCCGAACACAGATAGGTTATGATTTATTGAATCAGGCGTTACTTTGCGGAGGTCCATATCAATGAACTAAAAGAATTTCTTTGCTCACCCGCCACCTTATGATTGCTTAGTTTATGCAAGACATGCGTGTTCATGCAGTTCCTCCACCTCCACACTGTAAGAACACACACAAATCGCACACAGATACCCATCTATCACCACCACCACACTACACTGTCACGTTTTGAACAACCGTACACCATGCTACCAGATGTTAGATATGCATTATTATTATCTTGCATAAGCTTAGCTATCATAAGGTCGCGGGTGAGCAAAGAAATTCTTTTAGTTCAGGTAGGTTATGATATTTGTCTTGCACAAGACTTAAATATTAGTGGAGTGGAGTCCTATGGTCGGAGTTCAAGTGTCATGTCAGTCTAAAATCAAGATGGTAGTATAATATAATAATGAATTTAGAAGGAACAATTAAAAGGCTTTACAGATTAACGGGTAAAAGTCGGTTAAAATCTTAATGTTGAAAATTGGACGCATATTAAGTAGTAAGGAACCCTACACAGCCGAAGGCCGGTTTTTTGCTTGTTTCAATGCGAGCATCGGATTGCATTCTTGGAATTATGGACAATAATATTGTGAGGATGTCTAATGTTTACACAGAATGTCGGTGTCGAAATGAGTGTGTCAATGAATACTGCATTTTGTAACCCCCGAAGCAAAAAGAGGGGTGTTATAAGTTTGACCGCTATGTGAGTCTGTATGTCTGTGTCTGTCTGTTTGTCTGTGGCACCGTAGCTCTTAAACGGGTGGACCGATTTGAATGTAGGTTTTTTATTTGATAGCAGGTTTTCTAGCAATGGTTCTTAGACATGTTTTATCAAAATCGGTTCAGCCGTTTTTGAGATATTGAACATTGAAGTGACAAAGTCGGGTGTTTTTCAACTTTTTGTTGGTTAGGTTATATTATAAATGACTGATAGATTCAGACGGAACTTTGTGAAGGTCGTCTATGAGTGAAACAACACTACTTTGGTAGCAGTAGTAAGATAAGAATGAGCAGTTTAACGGTTGTTTAAGCTACTGTGTAAAGAAATAGCAAGTAAATCTGTTATGGTTTCATTTTCTATATGTTTGGTCTCGTCTCGTAAGACCCAACGACCTAAATAATACGTCAAAACTAATGTCGACTTCACCGATTGACATTCAGGGGCTGTTTCACCATCCATTGATTAATTTAATTTGACGGATAAATGTGATGCCGTCTCCGTCTATTCGAACAAAACAAACAGAGACGGCATCACATTTATCCGTCAAATAAATATAATCAATGGATGCTGAAACAGGAGGTTATAGTTTCAAATTCTACTGATCAAAATTTGACGCGAGTCTTACTAGGTTAAGCAAGGTAGGTACGCTTCGGTTTTTATGCATTAGAAAAAAGGCAAACCTTGACCTTTATTGTTATCCAAAAAATATGTTTTAATAAATAACTGTTATTTATAAAGTTCTATCAAAGTAAAATACTAAATCTTAACACTTAATTCTTGTTTCATCAGATTTCACAATTAAGTAAATTGATGATATCTTGTGATGCATTGAACGCTGACTAATAAATAGGAACTTGTTTAAAAATTGATAGACCACTTATTTGACTGATGGTTAGAGAGAGAATTTGAAGTAGCGATTACAAGTTCAATATGGATAAGACTAGTACAAGTAAGTATTTATTTTTATCAAAAAGGTGCGTAATAAATAGGATCTGTTATGTTAAAGCTATATAAAACTTCATTAATTATAATACAATATTTTTCTTTACGTATGTAACTGTATGTACTTTATGTATATACTATAAGTATAGTTTGTTGCAAGAATAACATTTATAGAATTAAATTATCTATAACATTGCATTGCGGTAAGTAAGTAGTGAGATAACTATAAAACCAATAAACAACATGATATCTAATAAATAAATCTATCTATCTAACCAATCGCATTAGTCATATCCATATTAAACTTGTAATACTACTTCAAATCCGCTCTCTACTGATGGTGCCTACAAGTTGAAAAACGTGCCATGGTTAGAATTTAATAATTATTTGATGAAAAACAAAGCCTAGAAAACAGACCAAGTAAAATTGATACAAAAAAACGTTTCATAGTAAACGTTCCCCTATTTTATAGAAGCTGCTCTTTTTTTAGGTCTATCCGCCCTCCATTTTCAAACTATCATATCAACCCTAGCGTAGAGGCACGCCTAGTTTACAATACATCTCGTGTAATACATAATAATATATAAACAACTATTAAAGAATTCGAGGGGCGCCTAATTTAAAACTCTGCCCCGGGTGTCTAAAATTGGCAACGACCTTCAAACTCCAAGTGGGCTAGTTACCGCGTTCATACATTGGGTAGACTAGAATAATTTAGAGAAGCTAAATACAACAATTGAGTTGATTGAGGTAATTAATCATTTAATTGTGTGTGTCATTAGGCTTTATTTAATAGAGTCAAAACGCTGCTGGAACTTTTCTGTTTGCTACGACTGTTACGTAACATATGTCTCATGATGACTCCATGGTATCTTTGTATTAAGGACACTATTGGATAGAGCTTACATATTTCTCCTACCATTATTACAATATTGTACAACATAATAGTCATGATTATTGAATCGAGGCTTCAAGTTTATTAAAATCCAACTAAATGCTAACTCATAATACCTACAAGTAGGTATCATCAATTAAAAAAAAAACCTTTTTTAAGGTTTTTTTTACTTACACAATATATACATTCAGATATTCAGATCCGAGAAAAGAAAAATATAATTTTTACCTTAACATATAGAGAGCTAAATGAAAAATTGTGTACATGCAAACTTTAAAAGAGCAGATTAAAAGTACTTTCAAATATAAAAAAATGGAAAAACAGCAAAAAGGGTTAAAATCGAAAACCAAAAATTAACATTATTAATATTATAAAAAATAATCTACCAGTCTATGAAAGCGTGTCTGGGCGTACATGTGTGTGTGTGTGTTTGACCTTAACGTTGATATTATCTCGGTATAAGTTCAACAAAGTGGATCAAAATTATGTTGATTCTAGCACTCGTGGCCAAAGCAGATGCTTTACACCATTATGAGATAAACGTACGAGTGCTCGTCACTGTCCTAATAGTTGCCATCTTTACTTTTATGCCATTAACAACAGAGATGACAGCATGTTTCATCTATTGGGCATTAGCGTTACCGAGCACTCGGTCGTTTACCTCATCAGGAATATTTCGGTAAGTGATTAAGTAGGTTAATTTGACATCATTTACGCATATCTTTTTCAAGACTTTGTAGGTAGTTGTCTCGTCAAGAAATGGTTCCGTACATTGGAAGATGTAGAAAGCGTACCGCATAAAGGCGTGACCAAAATTCCGGTAACATCTTCAGAGATACGTTCCGTTGAACTAACCCAACCATTTACTGGAATGTAACGGATTAATTTTAAAACACCGTGTATAAATCTTCTTTTTAAATATGTACCTATCAATCAATTTCACCAATATTCTTGTAATGCTACGAACCCTAAATAAAAGTTGAAACCAAGGAACTGAAGTAGCGGTTGTTATTTACTAGATAATAATATGTGTTCGTTTGATAGGCATTTAATAAATTTACCACATCTCGTGGGCGCGTATGAAGGCTGAATTTTGCATGATAGCTAATAATATTATTTAATAATATTTGTCAGACAGATGCTTTATTACAATTGTTTTGCACGCGATTGCTAAAATAAGCTCATTTTTTTCCTGTGAATCTGACATTTTTTACTTAATTACATTTGTTCTTTCTTTATTATTACAGATGATACCTATGATTAAATGTCAGTGTGATTTCGTTGTAGTGGTAAATTGAGAATATCACCACCGCAAATACCAGTATACGGTCGGTTTTCTTACTTATATGTATAAGATGTATCCACTTTTTCATATTATTGGCATTACAATGTTTGTCCGAATTTATTTAGTGGACAGCTTATAGCACAGAATAAGAATAATAGTACCTTAAAGTTTATAGTTATGTGGTACATGCTGGTACATATGTTTGGTTTAAAGTACAGGAGCTCTAAAATATAACCGAAACTCAATCAAAATACCTATACAAAAAATGTAACCATCAAAGTGATGCGGTTGAAAAATGTATACTTAGGTTTGGGCTCCCACTGTAGATAAGATAAGTAATTAAAAACACTATAAACATTTTATTACGCCATTAGTGTCTGCGTATTCGGAATTCAACGCGGTTATATCGTTTCATCTGATAATTGAGTCATTTGTCTATATTAATGAACATTTTTCTTGATTATGTGATAAGGGTATACGTTTAGTTTATCCATTAAAATTACCTACTTAAACTTCACATTAAATGGATATCGAAAGCGCAACGTGGTCGGTCACCCGTTCATCGTTAGGCGTTTAGTCTTCGTTTTGCCGCGTGTTTGCTGTAAATTTTTAATGTGATATTTTGATAAAAAATACAGTTTATTGATCCCTGTTATTGGAAATATCCGATATATTATTATTATCTTCTTTGTGAGGAAGTCTATGCGAAACGTTATATTCGTAGGTACCCCACCGTCAAAATATTGAGTGATAAGTACATAGTGACCATCACTTTCATGATGACGACGAATATAAAACTAGCTAAATATCTCGTGATAAAATACAGTTTTACTAAACGACTAAACGAGTGTAAATTATTTAGTATTTTGCGGGCTGTGTCCTTGCATGCTATTTCAATAGCACGCAGCTGCCATGCAAAACATTGTACTAATTTTATTACCTGTATAATATAGTGAAATGGTTATTTTTAACATAAAATATATACTTAGGTAGAGTCATTCACGATGACGCGTGCCGTGGTTATTATTACAATGTAATTAATGTCTAATTTTGACAAAATCACGCGTCTTAGTGGATGGCACTAGAGTATAAACATTAACATAATGTATGTATACTTTACTTTATACGAGATTCAAGACTATTCATACCGTAATGAATGTACCAACCTTAAATTCTTAAAAAACAAAACCCAGAAAAAAGCAGGACAATCAAGATCATTCTGCGATTGGATGCTTCAAGGATACTACTCGTAAATATACCTACGACTTGTAATGTCGATCTGGAATGACCGACCGACAATAATTAAGTAATTATTCGAGCCAAACCACACGACGACTTGAATTATTAGATTGTGCATTATTGTCGTACTTTCCAAGTCGACAAATACGCGATCGTACATTAGGCACACCGCACCCTGTTTGAAGTAATTGTAAATGTGTAATATTAATTATGAAACGTTTCTTGGGATTCTAATGCGACTTTGTAGACTTTGTAAGACATTGCATGTACCACAATTTTATTGGAGTGCAATGAGCTTCTGGAAGGTGTAGTGAAAGGAGCATTACTTCACCAAGTCACACAGCTTTTCCAGTGGGAGCCCCCATCTTTAATAAAACTTTACGACGTCATGTTTTCCTACTTCTCTTAAGTTTCCTCCTAACAGTCAGGTGCTGCAAATTTGGAATGTGACAAAAAATGTTTAGGTACTATAAGTAATTTCATTGGTCACGGTATAAATTACCTATCAAATTAAATAACAATAAAAGCCATTCCATTTACGTGAATTTGGTCTTGACTAAATCTTGGTCGACAATTTATTGATAGCCGTATAGCCAGGTCGTTTTGATTTGTTCTCATGACTTGTTTGCATTATAATAATCAGGTTTTATTTTCCAGATTCAAGATGAGCGCCGTCCCAGTCGGTCCCCAACCCACGAACCTAACCTGCCCGTCTTGCCGAGCTTCCATAGTCACGCGGCTCGAGCACAATGCCACCGCGAAAACTCACATCATTGCCTTAGTCTTGTGTTTGTTCCTGTAAGTATTCATGAGCTTTCTAGAACACTTCTTGCCATCTGAACCGTTGGCAGTCCATCATAGTTCAATTCTCGTGGAAGTATCTGCCACGCACGGTGACACTTTTGAATTAGCTTGTAATGCCAATATCTCTGGACCAGAGGCCGTATTGTCTAACGCACAGACGCTAGCGATTCTGTCACACTGTCTCTTTCTACCCTCATCCTATACCGTTTGACAGAATGAAGTGGTGACAACGATTGCGATTCCAAGTGCGTTAGACAAAAAGGCCTGTGTACTCGTCCTCTTAGGATTATGGAGTATTTTAGTTCATTGATTCTGGAGTCCTTGTCATACAGTTTTTCATTTCCACAACGTTAACCGACTTTGATCTTCATTGTAATTGAAAGAATTGAGTCGAGTACCAGAACTCCACCTTTACGCTGCAAATGCCAAGTTGTCATTCCATACGTTTGCAAATGAAATCATCGCGGCATTAATTGTGAAAAGGTTCTACTCTACGTGATTAAGTTTCTTTGATTGTACCTAAAAGTACCTAAAAGTGAATTATCCATCTGATTCATTCATAATTTTGTCAATTTAGATAAATGTGCATTACTAAGTATTTGTAATGGTAAGGTTCTAGATTGGAAAGTTAAGTGTTCCCCGAACACTTATTAGTGTGAAAGATAAGTGTTACAAGGATATGATTAAATGTGTATTAATGTTCTATTAATAATTATTTATTCTACGTACTATCTTATACTAGATAGTACTAATCGAGCATTGCTCGCTGATAATATAATAAAATGAAATAGCTCCAATGATTTCGGAAAAATAAGACTTATAGAAAAATTTATGTAACTCACCTTGTTTCCATTTTTAAAATATGTAAGTACTAGCTTTTGGCCGCGGCTTCGCCCGCGTGGGATTCGGTTATCGCGCGCCGTTCCCTCGGGAACTTTGAATTTTACCGGGTTAAAAAGTAGCCTATGTCTCTCTCTTATTTTTCCTCTTAATAAAATGAAGACCCAGAATTTATATTCAATGTCCATTCTGTACCTGTGTGTCCGATTTGTTATTCATTCAAGGCCTGCTACTCAATGACATAAAAAATGATAATTTTCTCTTGCAGATGCTGGCCATGCGTCTGCGTCCCTTACTGCATGGACTCCTGTAAAAATGCAGATCACTATTGCCCTAGCTGTAACTCCTACCTGGGCACTTACAAAGGATAGAAATCTTCAGCGCATACTTTAGAGCCGCATCATACTAGCGTTTTTCGAGCGTTATCGTAGTGTGTGTCCGCGCAGTATTGAAGAGAGGTTCGTGTAACGGCGTCACATTTTCAACGGCGTCATGCAAGCGTCGGCGTCTTATACTCAAAGTGTCTTAAATAAAAACAAATGCCACTGAAGTCGTGGTGCTGACGCTGCGCGGGCGTTGACAACACTCCAAATACGCTAGTGTGAAGGGTCCCATCAATGATCACTTTCTGGTGGATCAGGTTCTGTAGTGTACACTAAATACTACAGTTTAATTATAACTGCCTCACCCTGATACCCCGAATCTTTAGTTTTAAGTGGAAACTTTATGATTCAAAGTATGAAAAGATTAGTCTAAGTGAATTATGATTACCTAAGTTTGTATTTTGTATTCGTGTAACCACGATATTTCTAAGAGATGATTGTGAATTACAAAGAAGATTATTGTATTTGTGTTAACGTATTAGAGACCATTTTTTATAGTTTTTAAAGTAAATGGAAAGATGTACTCGTATGTACCTACTTACTCGTAGGTATATACGTTTAAACACGTAGAGCAAACCATAACGTGAGGCAATCGTCAATTAAAAGTTTTATTACCTTAATTAATAATGGCTTCCAACTTTATGAAACAAAATACGTGAGCCTTACGGGAGATAATTATTTTGTAACAACGGCTTTTACTTGAAAACATCGAAAAGCTTGACAGCCTAGCGACAGAATGAGCGATTTCATAGTCCATTACCTGGCCGAGACGGTCACTGCACAAGTTACTATGTAAGTACACACGCAATGTACCTATTAGAAAATAGCTTGCCGTACCAGAGCTGGTCACACATAGCCCTGGCCAGTAAACAGGAATTGTATCGGAAATCAAAAAGTTCTCATAATTTTTTTATACCTAAGTGCTTTTATTTTCCTTCCGTAGGATTCCCAACAGTAGGAATTGTGATTGAATTATTTTCCACTGCAAGCATTCATGGAAATCATTCATAATACTCTTTCATGTTAAACTTTTGGTGCTTAATACTTTGAGTTTGTTTACTAAAACTGTTAGCCTAGTTGTTAACGAGGAAGTAGACACTATTGAAGTTTTAATTTTGTCTTAATCCGAAGTTACTTTAATTTACTTTTCTTGATAATTAGACTTGTAGCAACCTACCCCACTGCAGTTTGTTGCAATATTTGCAATGTTAAATATTTCTAAATAAATTAAGAATATATGCACTTTAATTTACATTATGTAGTATTAAGCAAGTACATTTTTAACCTGGCACGATATTGTCTAATTACAATCGCAATCTCCTTTCCTTTTCCTACAAAATGTGTTCACAGCGCGGATTTGTAAACCTGTCAAAGTAATAGTGATGATTAATGCGCCGCGCGTTTTGTTCCAAACAACCAGTCTAGTGCCGTAAGGTACATAGATGTCAATGCGTTTGAGAGATAAAAATGGCGATACAGATTGTGATTGAGTAAAAGAGACAATATTGCCCTACCAGAGCTACCAAATGTCAGCAATAAAATGTGTTGCCAGTCCTATATAAGTACCACAAACATGCATGTTTATAATTGGAATACGTAAAAAGAACTGGCCAGTACACAAGCAATGGCCAGTAGTAAATTAAGAAAAGTGGTAGAACTAACTGGCCAGCACTAAAAAGTTTACAACAATGTGCCACCGACACGATTCTGGTATACTAGAATGTAAAATGAAACAGTTACCTTTACCGCAAGCCGCGCTGGTATGTACTTGTAGCACTGGATTTTGCAACTATTTCCTCAGAGCAACTAGATAATCTCCACTGCCCGAAGATATCGTTATTCTATTTTAAAACACTTATGGAGTGCTTGTTTGTCACGGACTTTTGAAGTAATAAGCTGTTTTAAGCATTTATAAAAATAAACGTTTCGGTATTATTAAGTGTGGTTTCGTTTTTGATAAGTAAATGCATATCCCGTTTAATAGGTCTATCGGCATGTTACTTCAGATTAGGTTATACAGAATTAATGTGCGAAATGGCGAAATTACATTTGAAATTTACCATGCACATACGAGTACCACGATGGTGGATGAAAACAAGAAGAAATCTGTACACACCTGTGAAACAATTATGAAGCAATTGTGTGTGTTACGTTCCCAATCTGCATAGGACCTGCGTGGAAACTACAGCCCAAGCCTTCGTATTCTGCGAGAAGGCCTGTACCTGCAGGACGTGTATAGGCCGAAGATCTAGATGAAACTGTAATTTGATGGGGATCGGAGTGCGATGTAGCCTGTTATACAATCATTATAAACGGTGTTATAGAGGTGAGACGTACTAGGCAAAACGCGAACTGAGTCTTGCGAGTACGCGTCCACAAAAAGACTAGATCCAAAGACTAGGTCCACGAGTATCTACGAGTACTTAACTCATTGACTCATCGTGTAAACGAAATGATTCCCGTAAATGCGTTTTAGTAGTTTTACGAATATCGAACTACCGAATTCCGCGTCATAGTTCAGTCTTCACACTTCATATTTTTTTAATTTTAAAGTTAAAATTAAAAAAATATATTAATATAAGTATATTAAATACCGACTAAAAACTTCCCTATACTTTATACAGGCTTAGGACTGTCAGCAATTTTTATAATTTTTCAAGAAAAAAGTGTACATAAATGCTTGTTTTCATGTTGGCGGAACGTTGTCAGCCGCCGTACTCCTAAATACTCGTACGCTAGAAGAATCGAGGGCGGGAACGCGTACTCACACGTCCAAGCCAAAACCTATTCCAAAAACCTATTCCAATAAATACGTCTCACCTCTACGGTGTTAATATAATATTAGTTTATTCGAGTACTTCAAAAGTTCTCAAACGCTGCATTTTCCGATGGCCTGTTTACAAAGTTCCTATATAGCGGGAGATCGGGACAATCCGCGCGAGTCAATAATATGCAAATCTCAGGAAGCGTTACGGGAGTGGGAGCCATCAAAATTTTACGCCTTTCGCATTTCTTGAGCAGCAAAATGACTTTCGAACGGGTCTCGGGAATGTACGTGTTTGTGCGATGCGAGAATCATCTTGAGCGTTTTTGAAACCTTCTAGCAAAATTTACATGGGAAAGTGCGTTTATTGCTTTTAGTGCGTTGTGCGTGGGATTTCGTTGCATTATTTTTGCTACTACACTTTTTGGTTTCCCGAAACTATAAAGCGAAATAAGTTTTGTTGAAACAGGTTTCTAGTTGACTGGACTTTTTCTTATTATAAATATTTGCTACCAATACCAAATTTTAAGTTAATTCGACAATTAGAAGTGGGTCAAATTCGACTCTTCCACAACTACTTAGAAGTGGGTCAAATTCGACTCTCAAGATTTAATTGCAAGACACAAAGACACCGGGACCGTTAAAACTAATTAAAAACTTGTACAAATGTTAATAATCAACAACACACACGCACACACACAAACCGATAGGTCATTATCATCGTCACAATCATCATACTCGTATCACCATTGTTGGACGAAGGCCTCATCCATATACATCGAGTGGCTTCGGTTGGACGCGGCCGCATTCACCATGAATCTGCGGCTTTAAACAGGTCATACGTCCGTCATATGTGTGGAAGTTCGCCTGCTGCGTTGCCGATCTGTGCTTCTCTATCTATAATAAAAAAAACCAAGAGCGTGTCGCAAAATAGGGTTCCGTAGCCATTACGAGAAAATTAAGTAACATTTTCTAAGGATTTCGTATTTTATACGGAATCTTCTAAGTTTAGGTATATTTTATACCTTAGGCTGCTATTTACTCTTAAACTACTAATAATTCTCAAAAAAACATAGCTGTTATAGTTTTCCTTCAAAGTTTGATACACTTACTACGATCATGATTTTTTTCAAAATTTTACACCCACCGGTTTAGATTTTAGGGGGGGGGGCTCGATTTTCATGAAAATTTGCACTTTAAAGTTGAATATTTCGCAAACAAATCATTGAATCGAAAAATCTAAAACCGGTCCAACGTCTGCCAACTGACTGCCCCTACTTTGTGAACTTAAGGAAGTTTGTTCAATGTTTTGTGGTGTTTAAATAATAAGGCCTCGGGATGTCCGTAGACGGCTTTGATTCATCTTAACTTAGTTTTTCTGCTTGTCAGCTGTATTTGTTGCTAGTGTGAGGTTTCGTGTGAAATGTATAATATTATCTACTAAAAAAACAAAGAATTAGTGAATCAGAACCTTGACCATGACTTCTGAGTCATGAAAGCCGACGCAAGAAGCCGGCGCAAGTTTCTGGCGTTTCTGTCCATAAAATCATAAATTTACCGCATTAGCGTATAGACATCATCATTTAGTTCGTTAGAAATACTAACACTAACAATAAAAGCAAAACTTCTACTTAAAAATGTTATTGTTCACAAAGTGTTAATTAAATAACTTAAAACTTGAAAGTAACTTTGTCTGTCTGTCCGTCCGTCGTTTATTGCTCTTTCACACCGTTGTTTACCTTTAACTCGCTGAACTGATTTAATATGAAACCTGGTATGGATATGGTCGGAGACCCTAAAAAGGATAATAAGATAGTTTTAACTCTGGAAAACTACATAGTGCGCGGGATAAAGATAGCCGAGTTACTCTCAGACAGAGTCTCAGCATCAGCTGGTTGTGTTTATGTATACACTTATTTACACAACACACATTTCCAATGCGTATACCTGCAGTATGACGTAACCGCTAGAAGTGTACGGGTCGCAATAAAGTGTACGGAGAGGTTCCGCACATAAAAATATCAGTCACGCCTGACGCCTGGGGATCCTTGGTTGTATAAACGACTAGAGCAGTGTTATACAGCTGTAATATAAGCTTATATTGCCTGGATTGTTGAGCATTTAGCTGTATAAGAACGCTACAAGAATTTTGATAAAAACAAGGTTAAAGTAGAGCTTTAGAAATTAAAAGAATTTAATCCTACTAGTAAAAATGTAAAAAATTGATAGTATATAATGTATGGATGTTGGATGTCTTTCTTTTTAGATAAAACAGCTAGATTAATTTAGATGAAATTTGGGTTGAAGATAGCTGGATTTCGGGCATAACAATTATGAATAAGAATTTAAGGAAGATAATATGCCTGTAGTATAATACCGAGTGTGGCCTGTAATACGAGAAAAAGTTAAAACATAGATCCTCCTCGTCAAACTAAACAACATTAGTTCAGCGACTTTTAAAAATAATGGAGTCTTTGAATCTTCCTTTTTTCATACAAATTAAATACTGCTATCATGTACGCCATTCTAGAACACAACTGACGTCGCCTGTCACGCTACAAACATCAAGCATTTTGCTTTACATTGCTTCTTCGAATAAACTTAAAAGTGTAATAAAAATTAAAAATCTAACTATTTAAAAAATCGCTGAAGTAATGTGGTTCAGTTTGACGAGTATGATCTATGTTTTAATTATTTGCTCATATTACAGGCCACACCCGGTATAATATATGCTGCTTTATGCACACCTAAAGTCACATAATGTGCATAAAATCGTGTATACATACTTTTGTAACTTTGGCCGTGTCGATATCGTTGCACTTGACTGTACCTATCTGAACGTTTGTCAATGGTAATTTTTATTTTTAATTTTGTGCAATAAATTGTTAATACAACAATAATCTAAAAATACGATTAATGTTATAACCCACAATCATACACAATCATACACTTTCACCGCGGTGTCAGATACCCTGCCGCAAAACCACCGTATACTACCTGCCTTAGGCCATAAGGAAGCCAACTATACAGAAAGCCAATAAATAGGTTGGAACTCTCACCACAAATGAGAAGATCACATTGTGGTAGAGCTCCAAGCCTCCGACTGCTTGACACTCAGACTGTACCCAATCTTGACTCGTACCATCGCGAACAGAGATTGTTGAGACACTCGCCACTATTTATAATTTAGCGTGTTATACAAACTCGTAGTAAATATTGTTATTAATAAACCAGAATATCACTACACGGCTAAAATTCACCGGGACTCATCAATCCAGGTTCGTGACTCTACGACCTTCTCAGAATGTATCAATGTATGTAAACTCTTTATTATACAAAATAAATTGACAAACGTTGAGATGTATACAAAGGCGAACTTATCTCTTTAAGGGATCTCTACCAGTCAACCTTTGAGTGAATGAAACGAGCATTCAGTTAGGGACAGACAAAAAGTGAGTTTAAAAGTAAAAAAATATATATAATGGCATCTACTCAGCCTTCGTAGAGTAAAATAATCGGGATACGTAAAGGGTGAGTCGCAACAACAATGGTTGCCAATGGGAGCGATAAGAACTTCATATATTAACAACTATAATTTTACTAACGTTTGCCGCATAGATCATCTTTTGATTGCATAATGATATGCTTTATTTACACTGGCGAGATAAATCGTGCAAGTGTTATAATGAGAGGCCACGGGGATAGAAATGCTTATACAAGGTGTTAACTACCTGAAAACCTGAAATTATTTCGCTTAGAATTAATAGTAGAATCGATAACACTATGTTTAAAATCAAGTTGTGACTGTGTTAAAGAAATCTTTTTTTATTGTGCCTAGTCGAAATGTTGTGATTAGTTAAATGCATAAGCCGATAAAATGTTTTATCGTTTTTTTGAATTTCCTCTAAAAACGGATAAGCGCAACTGATAATAGTGATACTTACAAATTACGAATGTAGAGTTACAATTCAAGTAGAATTCTGACTAGCAAACACACGAAATATTTCTTGAAATTATGAAGGTATTCCATAATAAATGCAGCCATTACCTACCTTAAAATAAAAAATGTTTTTGAATTATCTGGGGCTTTCAGTTATTACAGTTCATGAACTGTATAAAACGTGTTCTAACAACGAATTCGAATTACGTAAGGAGTGCGTACCTATGTTGCCTACATTTTCAGCACACATTTATTACAGAAGCTGAAGCAATAAAACAATCTGCATTCCACAATTTAAAATATGGTACCGGCCAGTTTATATTTCATTGCAGTTTCAATACAGTTTGTATTTTACTCTGAGATTCCAATTTATATTATAAATATTATAATAGGTAAGTATATTTGCTTTACGTTTACGACTCTCAAACATAATGCTCAAGCCGAAATATGTAAGTATGTAATAAAATGCCAAAATAACCGCAAGTCAATAAAAACACATTGAAAATTTATCTGATGACCGTTCTGCATATCAAAGTACCTTATTGTATGCAATAAAATATATTATCATACTAATATCATGGATGAGAAAGTTTGTGAGTGTTGCGTTCGTATGCGCGTTTGTTTCTTACTCTATCACGCTTGAATGAAATTTGGTATTTATGTACAGTTAAGGGCAAAAATATCTATACAGCCATAGCGTCAAAATATATAATATTATACATCGACCTTATGTTTTGTGGCATAAAAGTGTATAGATAGTTGTGACGTCTTGGTAACGTATATATATTTATGCGCTTGACTGTACAGTCAACCAATTTGATTCTGTGCCACCATGGAATCTTATCATTGGAAACAATTATATGTATAGTTATTTTTTGTTTATCGAAAGACGTAAAATGCCATTACGATACGTTTCTGTGGTGGCCTAGGTAGGAATCAAATTGAGAGTCTACTCGTGACCACGGCCACTGTAATGTTGCCGAAAATATTACTCGTGTGATATATAGCGTGATAAGTCCTGTGCGTGGTATTTTGACTATGAGGAATCAAAATGGTTGACTGTATAAATCATAAACTAGTAATATTAAGTTTATAGTATAAATACAGCGTGTTACCACCGGCAGCCCAGACTTTTTTTTAAGGGAGGTTAAAGTATTTGTGGAACTTAACCATGACGTTAATTTAATTAATAAACTAAAATTCAGACTGTTAACTTTGTAACAAAATTATAATTGCCCGCAATGAACAGCAAAGCGAATTGACAATCAAATCAAAGTATCTGTCGGCTGTCATTTATACTTACTTACTTGTCAATTTATTTACTGTACATTGCTGGCAATTATAATTTTGTTAGAAAATTAACAAAGTCTGAATTTTACTTTATTAGGTAAATATTTAAGGGGGCTCCCATACAACAAACGCGATTTTTTTGCTAATTTTTAATTAATGTTTTATATAAGTAGAGGGTACGGAACCCTTCAGGCGCGACTCCAACTCGCACTTGGCCGGTTTTTTTATTAGAAGAAGGTTTTTTTATTAGAAGGATTTTTTTAACTTTCGTGATTTTTAATCGTAGTTATTGTGACATCTGGGATTTAAACGCCACAACTACTGTTTATTCGTCACCACGACCGCCCATAAGTGGTCGAAACGTCGATGTAATTTTTAGCAATAAATGACACATTTCAGTCCCAGTAAATACATACCAATGTATGGGAATCCGCATTTAGTCGTCATCAGCCGAAAGACGTCCAATGTGTAGAACAAAGTCACTGTAGGCCTCCCCTTTAGAACGCACACAGTCGTCAGTCCACCTAATGGCAGGCCAGTCAATACTACATTGCTCGCCAGCGCCACTCAAGCTTCTCCCCTCCAACGATTCCTCATTCTTCAAACGATGTGGCTCGCTCATTTTCATTTGCCACTTTAACAAATAGTAATTATTTAGTAAAACCCCAGAATGTCAATTCAATTACTAATTGTAATGTAACACGCGAGAGAAACCGTTGCTAAATGCTAGTAACCAATATTTCTTTTAACACTGGCCTCGAACCGATTTATTCCGGAATCATGACTGACTTACTGTTTATACGTCACAATGCGACATTTCCTCTATTATCTTTTTGTACCGGGAACGTTTACTATACGGTTGACGTCACACAAAGCGTCAAGGTTAGGTACATGTTTTTTTGTGGAACGAGGGAGAGAAACGAGCAATGTTTATGTCACAAAGTTAATACCAACAGCAAAAGAAATTAAAACAAACCTTCCCGCCGAAGAACCCGTGGTGGCCTGGCCTTTGTGGCAGAAGAATGGTTCGCGCCTCTGAGTTTCTTAAAATTCATGTGCGAAATTACTTTTGAGGTTTACACTGGTGTCTGTGAAGTTCCCAATCCTCACTGAGCCCGCGTGGGAACTAAGGTTCACGCCCGCTCATTCCGAGATCAGGCCTGTGCCCAGTAGTGGGACATACACAGGCTGAGATGATGATGAATCTGTGGGTTTTTTTTTAAGACTAATTTTATTTCCAGTATATATTTTAGTTCAAACTTATTATAACCGTATTAATAAGCTTACGGCTCTTTCAAAGGCTTGATACTTAAATAATTTATGAGTAATAAGTTGTAAATTGTGTGTAGTGAATTGACGTAATATCTAGGACCTACGGGTGTCTCCTCGTATCTATATAGGCACTTCACTTTAATAACTAGTAGAATGACTAAGTATTAATATTCTTCAAGCCTTGATCACCGGTTTTAAATCATCGTGCATATGAATGTATGTGTGAATTACGACAGCATTTTTCAGCAGATCAAAGTGAAACAAAAAAGTATACGCACATGACCTAAAACCCAGACACAATTTTCAAAGTTTTCATTTATCAGATCTATGTTCATGTATTGTATCATTAGTGGACATATGCCATAAGAAAAAAAACAACATGACATATTTTGTAAAAGTTATTTAAAGTTTTTCATACGTTTTCAAATTAGATTAAGAACGATTATATGTGATTTATAATAAACTATGCAGAAGTGTGTAGGAAATTTTAATTTTAGGCATGGCAATACGCCAACATTTGGAACCTAACATCCCACTGACTGAATTAAAATTTACAATAAGAAGTGTGTATTGACAAAAGTCAGTATAATAATGGGAATTCTGGACTTTGATCTGGAGTTTTTGCTTAACCTCTACGCTGATCTAATATTTTAACGAAACGCTTGAATTGTTTGAATAAATAAACTTTGTAGTACGACGACAAGGCGGTTATGCTGCGCTCCCGCCTTTATTTAAAACTCCGTGGCTCACGCCACTATACAGCCCGCGCCTTGGTCAATGCGCGGTCCAATCAGCGCCGTCCTCCGGCGCCGCGGTCATTCGTTCGCAGCCTGCGCGCGCATGTTGCTATGCCCCCGCGCCTCAGCAAACCTAACGCGTCCGCGCCAGTCCGCTTGCCGCTCCCGCCGCGTGACGTAATACTTTTAATGGCATTTTTCACTCTAAATCCTAAGCAACGTTTTGTATCTGTTTTTTACCTTAAAAGTGATTATAACAGTGCGTTGTGAACAATATACGTTTTTATGTACTTTCGGTGTTTAAGTTCTCGCTCCCACTTCACACCACGACTACACTGGCGCTCCAACTAGCGGCCACACCTATACTTCCGCGAATTAAGTACAGGATAGTGCGCGAATCCTAAGAAAAACTCAGTTTGTGTAGTGAAGTGAACTGTGAACTATTAATACTAAGTGACAATGCCACGTCGTAAAAGTAAAAACGCGCATGAAGACGAGGACGACGCGTCGGACTCCGGGGCTGCCCCGCTGTTGTCAGGGCAACTGTCTTCGTTTCTGTCGGCGTTCGCCAGGGCTCAGGCGGAGTCAAACCGCCAACTGGTCGAGACCCTCTTAGCCGCGTCGACTTCGAACTCCCGAGACAACAGCAGCGGCGTCGCGTCTCCGGCGCCATCTAGTACGGCGCCTAACGGAAATTTTGCGAAATGCACCGCGCGTTTCAACGGCTGTCGGGGTGACCCTGAAATACTCGAGGCATTCATCGATAGCATCGAGATGTACAAAGAATGTACGACAGTCACAGACGAGCACGCGCTACGAGGACTTCGCATGCTGCTGGAAGGGGACGCAGCAGTGTGGTGGCGAGGAGTCCGATCTTCGGTCACGACCTGGAAGGAGGCAATAGCCAGGCTGCGAGCCATGTACGGCGTGCCCCGGCCACCACACAAAATCTTCAGAGACATATTCGCAGTCGACCAAGGAAAGGAACGAGCCGAAGTATTTATCGGGCGTTTTCGTGCGTCCATCGCCAAGCTGCCATACGTTTGCCCTGATGCAATGCAGATTGACATGGTTTATGGACTCCTAAATGCCCGCATCCGTGAGAGAGTTACACGAGAGTCTGTGTCAAAGTTAGACGAGCTACTGGAAAAGGCCAGGAATGTCGAAGACTCGCTCACAGACTTAACGCCATCGCCTTTACGCTCTAGCAACAGTACGATTACCGATACGGCACGAGCGTACGGCCAGGGATTTGCGCGCGCGGTACGCGCGCCTTCTCGCGCTGCGCCGCCGGCCCCCGGCCCCGCGGCAGCCGCCGCGCCTCGGTTCACGGACTCCGCCGTGCAGCAAAACGCTAGCGCCGGCGCGCATCGCTCCGACGCCGACGCCGCGTTTGCGCGCGAAACGCCTGGTGGATCTCAGGTGGTAAGCGCCTCAACGGCGAACTCTGTTAAGCCAGGTAAACTCTTTTGTGTTTATTGCCGTAAAGCGGGACATTTGCGTAGTGATTGCATAAAAATTAAAGCTAAAAGTGATCCGACCGCGATTGTGTGTTACGGGTGTGGCGCCAAAGGCGTAATTCGTGCGAACTGCGAGACATGTAATAGTTGTAACAAAGAATCATTCTTTTCGTGTAATTTCGAAACAAATAATGTCATTTACGATGCGAAAAATCAATATTTGCCTCCCAGTTGTTGTAATGTGTCGAGTACTGTGTCTCATCAGAATAACATTCTGCCTGATTCAAAGCGCGTTTTCGTGCAAAGTGACGCTATAGATAACTCATCGCAGAATAATATTCTGATCGACTCTAATACTAACTCGACAACGAGTGTGTTAGCACAGAATAATGATTTGAAAAATGACTGTGTAACAAAGAGTATGTTTTCGCAGAATGGTATTTCGGGGAATAATAATGTGTCAAAGAGTAAATTTCCACAGAATGGCACCTCGGTAAAATCTAACGTGTCAAAGATTAAGTTGCCTCAGAGAGGCCATCTTTCGAAAAATATGACATCAAAGAGTAAATTGCCTCACAATGCTATTCTGCCTAATAATGTCGATTGTGATATTGATATTTTTTCGAATGATTTTAAAAGCGGTAATGAGTTGCGAGCGGATCGGATGCGTACCGACGGTCGACCGATTTTGAATATCGAAGTTTGCGGTCATTTCGGTACCGGTTTAATTGATACGGCGGCTAAACGCAGCATTGCCGGCTCGTCTCTTTACGCTTTACTGTCCAAGATGGACTATCCATTTCAAAGTGCGGATATGACAGTTAAACTTGCGGACGGTATTTTACGCGACATTAAAGTTAAACTTGCAGACGTTGAAGTTAAGCTTGAAGGTTCCGTCGTACCTATTACGTTCGTCATATTCCCGGACTCGATTAACAACGAAACGTTGTTAGGAATCGATTTCTTGCGCAAGGCTCGGTTAGTTTTGGATATTCCCGCCAATACATGGTTCATGGCGGATCGACCTCAGGACGTTCACCCTCTTCGCTGTGAGACCTCACGTAATTACGTCGGTTGCTCATCTGCTAACGTTCTTCGGCCTGATGAAGGTTCGATGTTATCAGCGCAAGACAGGGGCACCCTTTGTGCAATTTTGCAGGAGTATGAAGACATCTTCGGAAAAGGGGGAGGTCCGACACCATTTGCGGAACATCACATCGACACGGGGGATCATCGGCCAATAGCTGTGCCGCCGTACAGACTAACGCCCGCCAAGAAAAACATCATGGAGACTGAGATTAACAAGATGCTGGAGGATGGAGTCATCGAGGAATGTGAGTCGGCCTGGGCTGCACCAGCTCTTTTAGTACCTAAGAAAGACGGTACTTTTCGATTCTGCGTAGACTACCGAAAGTTAAACTCGATCACCAAACCCGATTCGTACCCATTACCGGTCATTGACGATTTGCTGCAGTATACAGGTAGAAGCTGTTTTATGAGCACCATTGATTTGCGCTCCGGGTACTGGCAGGTCGCTGTTAAGGAGGAAGACCAGGACAAGACTGCTTTTGTGTCACCTTTTGGCGTTCACAGGTTTAAGCGCATGCCGTTCGGGCTGCGCAACGCACCGGCCACCTTTCAGCGTCTTATCGATCGATTTCGTTCTGGAGCTTCCCTCAAGGGAGTGTCACTTCTGGGTTACATTGATGATCTCATCGTCATATCAGAAAGTTTTTCTCAGCACTTGCAGGACTTGCGCGCTGTCTTTGACCGTCTTCGCGTATTCAACTTGCGAGCTAATCGCGCTAAATGTGTATTTGCTAGGGAAACCGTAAAATATCTTGGACATATCATCACGCCTACTGGCATTTCACCCGATCCTGAGAAGATCAGCGCCATCTCCAACATGAGTGAACCCGCATCTGTGAAGCACCTTAAATCCTTCTTACAGACGTGCTCGTGGTTCAGGAAGTTCGTCCCAGGTTTCGCACAGGTTGCCCAGCCGTTGACTATGCTTACTAAAAAAGATCAGCCATGGCTATGGGGGAGAAGCTCAGGTTAACGCGTTCAATGACTTAAAGCGGTTACTTACCTCGGCTCCAATCCTGATTCAGCCTGATTACAACCTTCCATTCATTCTCAGGACCGATGCGAGCAATTATGCTCTAGGAGCAGCTATACTGCAGGGGGAGACACATCGCGAGGAACGTCCTATCGAGTACGCCAGCCGTCTGCTAACGCCCGCCGAGCGAAACTACTCCACTACGGAGCGTGAAGCTCTGGCCGTGGTGTGGGCAGTAGAGAAGTTCCGCGGGTACATCGATGGACATCCCGTAAAGGTGGCAAGTGACCATCAACCCCTGAAATGGCTACTGACAGTAAAGTCGCCTACTGGCAGGTTAGTCCGCTGGGCAATGAAACTTCAATCTTTCGACTTGCAAGTGGATTATACGCCGGGAAAGGCTAATGTCATCGCCGATACGCTCAGCCGACCACCGTGTGAAGAAGATTCACGTGCGTCTTGCGAAGTCTGCACGGTTATCGTCGATACTCCACGCTGGGATGCTGCCTCTCTTCGTGAGAAACAGATTGCAGATCCTGAGCTATCAAAGATCATTAAGGGCCTAGAAGGAAAAGAAGAAGTAGAAATGTGTAGATGGACAGAAAGGGGATATCACATGAACATGGGTGTATTATACCGTTACTCACCTGATGTTGACCAAGAAGAACCGCAACTGGTTGTGCCGGAGGATCTGCGAAAGGAGATCATGGCGGAAAATCACGATGCTCCAACAGCTGGTCATGGAGGTATAGAACGTACCTTGCATCGCATCTCTTCTAGATATTATTTCCCTGGTATGCGTCGCTATGTCACAGAATACCTCAAGACGTGCATTGAATGCCAGCGTTACAAGCCCTCGAATGAGAAACCCAGCGGGTTGATCCAGACTCCAGTTCCAGCGCAACGGTTCGAGGTATTAGCTGTGGACTTGTTCGGACCTTTACCTAAGGGGCCTAACGGTGAAAGATGGGTGTTGATCGTTGAAGACACTGCGAGTAAGTGGATCGAGCTTTTTGCCCTTGTTGAAGCCACCGCTGAAGCTTGCGCGAAGACTTTGATCGACGAAGTTTTTCTGCGTTACGGAGTTCCCAGGCGTGTTATTTCAGACAACGGCGTCCAATTCGTTGCCGACGTGATGCAGAAAGCTATGTACACCCTGAATGTGAAGCAAAATCTGATCCCTTTGTACCACGCTGAAGCCAATCCCGTCGAAAGAAAAAATAGAGACCTCAAGGTACAGCTAGCTATTCTTGTGGAAGGACATCATCACCAGTGGGCAGAAGTACTACCTTTTATTCGGTTTGCATTGAATACATCGCTCACTAAGTCCACCCAACAGACTCCAGCCTACCTGACCTTTGCTCGAGAGCTACGATCTCCATTAGCCGCGCAAACTGACCTCCGAGCGGTAATAATGGCCGAAAATTATGTTCCTCAGATAACTCCTTATCTGCTTCGACTTGCTGATGCGCTTCAATCCAGCAGAGAAACCATTGAGCGACAACAGGATCTTCGAAAAGCTGCCAAAGATAAAAGTCGTCAAACGGGCGACTTGTTAGAGGGTGACCTGGTTTTGATGAAGACGCACACTCTCAGCAACGCTTCTAAAGGTGTGAGCTCAAAATTGATGCCGAGACGTGATGGGCCTTATATTATAAAACAAAAGGTCAGTCCCACGACGTATCTTTTAGCTTTTCCGGATAAGCCCGATGAAGTTATCGGAAAGTATCATATTTCAGATTTGAAGAGGTATCACGGCCGAGAGGGTGAAAGTCTTGAGGTTCCCGAACCTGTTGCACCTGTTAGACGTCGAGGCCGGCCTCGTAAAGCTAGGGATAATGTTTTGTTTGACCATTAGTGAGGACACTTTTCTGGTCAAAAGGGGGAGTATGTAGTACGACGACAAGGCGGTTATGCTGCGCTCCCGCCTTTATTTAAAACTCCGTGGCTCACGCCACTATACAGCCCGCGCCTTGGTCAATGCGCGGTCCAATCAGCGCCGTCCTCCGGCGCCGCGGTCATTCGTTCGCAGCCTGCGCGCGCATGTTGCTATGCCCCCGCGCCTCAGCAAACCTAACGCGTCCGCGCCAGTCCGCTTGCCGCTCCCGCCGCGTGACGTAATACTTTTAATGGCATTTTTCACTCTAAATCCTAAGCAACGTTTTGTATCTGTTTTTTACCTTAAAAGTGATTATAACAGTGCGTTGTGAACAATATACGTTTTTATGTACTTTCGGTGTTTAAGTTCTCGCTCCCACTTCACACCACGACTACAACTTCTATTTTCGAAACCAGGTGACAAATCCGCGAGTGGGTCACTTGGTGGTACTTACCATAATCACACAAACAACAGAGGATTGCAGATGGGTTGCCACTGTTGCCAGCCTAGAATAAGTAGGCTGAAATACCTCATGTGCCAGTAATTTCACCAACTGTCTTGTTCTCCATGCAAGAACGCAAAAACGGCATTGTTGCTTGGTGGCAGAATTATGGTGGTAATTATAAAATGAAATGTGGTTATTCTTCTATTTCTCTTATTATTAACTCAGTGATTTCATGATTTCACACTATAAACAACAATAAAATACTCAAAAAGCTCAACACGTTCATAATGGCTTGGAAACCTTCTTAATATCAGTATTAATTTCATAAATCCTAACGTTACACGACCTAAGTCGGTTAGTGATAAACTTTGTCCATCGAAGGCGGGCGAGTCCCAAACTTGTAGAAGATGCAAGGAGACGGTTCAATTAAATTATTGCCGGTTCAAAAGCAGAATGCATAACGGACGATGTATCGAAGCAATAACTCAGGGAATAATTTAGGCAAGTTGCACAAGCTCTAGGTTCTAAAGAGTAATAATGTATAAGTCCAGAAGTGATACTAAGATCTTTGGAAATATCTGTGCAACTCTTTAATAGAATGCGATTCCTCTCGCGTTGCCTGATTTTTGCTGCGTAAGCGCGATCACCTTGTTGATTATGGTTTTTAGAAGCTATGTTTTAGTTACAATATTCATATGTGCGTAAAGCTGTCATTACATCTTGCTAGCTGCAGTTAACTCACTTGTCGTGATTGAATTGATTTGACAATTGATACGTACGGATATGCAAGTGAAATGATTGCAAGTATTGTAATTAAAAATTATTGTCATCAAAATAATAATATGCTTGGAAAATGATTATTTTATTTAATAGTACAGACGAGTTCATAAACTTGTGAGCAAAAATTTGATCAATAATATTTGAACACGCTTCTACGCCATTAACAATAGAGTCATGTTCAGATATTATTAATAAAAACTGCTCACCAATTTATGAACTCGACTGTACATTTCTGCAGAGGCCATGAAGTAAGGGATTGATGGACAAGTTTGGAGTAGAAAAAACAAGTCCAGCAATCCCTGTTCTCGCCAAGGATTGTATAGTGATTTTCTCAAACAATGTTAGGAAACATTAAAATTAAAATAATTACTAGGTAATCAAGTAAATAATACTTTAATTTGCCGCCTTTTATATTTTTTTAAACATGTCGATTGAACAAGCTGTTCAAGCACCATGTTTAACCGCACATAAATATTACTTTGTTTATTTTTTTAAATTGAATGTCGCAACTATGTTACAGAGTCTAGTGGTGGTTGGCTGTTTGTAATTTTTTCTTTGTCAGTTTAATGTTAGTAAGCAAATTTAAAAATTAGAGCAGCGGACAATAAAAGGTTTCGTATATTCCTTATTGGCCTTAGGCCAAGAAGTAATGAAGGAAGCCATAGATGAGAAACTTCATATCTTCATTTTGTGACATTAACGCATACATTTCCGAGCATGTTTGAGAAAACTTATTTTATGTTCAGAAGTATTTTTTTTTGTCACGCGAATAAAATTTAGGTCTAATCTTAGAAAAAAATGTCATACACAGGATTACAGGATGGACAATCATTTATTTACAATGCTGATCTGAATTAATAAAGACGTGTCCCTTCTGCACCTTATTTTATATTGTTATGGTTGTGTGACGAGTTTATTGTACAATGACGTTAGTTAGGGCTTGGTGCACTAGAGCTATGTATTTGTAACAATATGCCAATGATGCCACAAGTAGTCGCTTTGAAATGTTCAGCACTGATTTGGGTACTAATTTTAATTGAAGGCGAGCTTTAGCCAAGCATACAAAGCTTTATACTTACGATCAAAAATAAGTGACACTTTATCTAACACAGTAGGTAAGCTATACAGAAAACAGGTAAATAGAAAAAATAATAATAGGTGGCCTTATCGCTTCAGAGCGATATATTCAAAAGAAAGAAGTAAGGTATGAAGGAAGGTTATACTTTATTTTTACGATATATTCTTTAAGTATTAGGTATAGTCAGTAGGTCAACACATTCTTTTATTGAGTTAAATCCAGGGAAACCATAATATTGTAGAAAAAGCACCTAGTTTTCGTAAATGGTTGAAATTTGCCATGAACTTTGTTTGAGTGGGTGATTTACCTAATGAAGGATTAGACGCATGCGTTTAGTAATTATCTTATACGCCACCATTGGCGTAAGTCGGTAGGGTTTCCCGGTGGTGCAGTTGATGTGGCGGCCTTGACGCGTATATAGCCACAAGAAGTACGGGTTCGAATCTCGTCTGAAGTCCCGAATTTCTTCGTTTTTAACTTATTTTTAAATAAAATGTCTTACAAAACATGTAGTACGTATAAAATATTTTAGGGTAAAAAATGCATAACAAAAAATTTAACCGACTACAAAAAACCATGAAAATAATTTTCTACCAGTTTGAAGTCGGTGCGTCAGCACGATCCAGCAAGAGTGGACCTACAGTCGTGTACATCACCTACATACTACAAATATATTGGGTTTCAATCAATCCTGCTGGCTCGTGTTGAGGCACCGACTTCAAACTGGTAGAAAACAGGTATGGTTTTTTGTAGTCGGCTCAATTGTTTGTTATAATTTTTTTTACGCTTTTTAATGTAAAAATAATCTATGATATAATAGTTTAATGTCAACTGCTCGTCGTTTTTTACGAAAGATTACTTTTCCTATGCTGAGACGTTCATTATTGAGGAGTCCTGGTTTCACCACCCGTTCTATTTCACCATATGCATTACAATTACGATGAGCATTAATTTTCTTGCAACTGTGTTAAAGTTATTGAAATTCAACCCGTAAAATACTTGTTATTGAGTAGCTCCAGTGGTCAACTTTGGTCTTCATCATCCTTTCCACTTCACTAAATGATGATTTTCAAGAGCAAATGCACGAGTTACCTACTACTAAATATATTATTATCCAAATGACCATAGGTGTCCCTACAATATTTGAAGAGTTCCCTCGATTTCCTTACGATCCAATCATCAGATCATTTGGTGCTTGTGGGACCTAATTGGGGGTATTCCTATACAAACAAAAAAAAAACAAATCGGTTCATAAATGACGGAGTTCTGAGGTAACAAACATAAAAAAAACTACCGAATTGATAAACTTGCGTAATTTAAACCATTTGTGAAACAGAAAGCTGCGAAATATAGTTACTTCACCGCGTAAGGATTATTCCCGCCGAAACTCATTGCATTTCCGAAATATCTCTTCATTCGTTATTTGAATAGTTTTTGCTCGTGGGAAATCTAAATCCACGTAAAACGCAACGGCTCGCTGTTGGTATTTTTGCTATTCGCTAAATTGAATAGAGCGCTCCCAGGGCTTTGGTGCTGATTCCGACGTACTAGGCGATAACTATTTAGAGTTCCGTACTTCGAGAGTGCCAAAGGGAAGGGGGTAAGGGCTGCCTATTACTGCGGTTCTGGTATTCGTCTGGTAGTCGTCCGTCTGTAAATATTTCATCCTTCTTTCACACCATAAAAATAGGATAGTAGATTTGCGTATACACAACATTACACATTTCACACTGCAGGACACAGGCCTTTCCTCAGAATGGGGGAGGGGGGGTTAGTTTTAGTTCCATGACGGCCCTAGTACGAATTTTAAACTTTACACACAACATTGAATTGCTTCTCAGGCTTGTGCAGCTTCCCATGCCATGTTTTCCTACATCGTATGTCTGCCAAAGCACTCATCATCGACTATGCAGAATAGTCCCGTGCAATACACTGTGTTATTCGCGCACTGGACGGCAGGCTTCCGATGAATGCTACGTACGGAAGTAGCATCGACCGAATTAATTTACTGAAATAACAGCTGAGTTAAATAAAATGCGGTGTTATTCACAAGCAAGTAAATGATTTGTATAAATAACTACATTTGTAGAGTTATGTACAATTGGATCTCTATAACATCCCCACAATCAATCACCTTGTGTTTTAAATAGGCAACAAAATAACCCGCAATAAACCCAAATAATAAATGTGGGAATATTAGATTTTGTTTAAAAGATTTAACTTGTGACATCGCTTACTTTATTAAAAAAAATATTTTTTTGATAAAAAAACATTTTTAATACAAGCTTTTTTGCTGACTGTACTTTTTGTTGACTGTACTTGTATTGTCACCCAAACTACATTTGCATACCAAATTTCAAGTTGATGCTATAAACCGTTGAAGAGTTCCGTCCTGCGGAGACGATCCTGGCTGGACTACCAGATTTTTGTATTGTCACGCAATTTACATAAGTATACCAAATTTCAAGTCAATCCAACTACTGGAAGTTGGTTGAATTTTACTTGCAAGATCTGATTATAGACAGACAGACAACGGGACAGGTGAAACTAAATAAAAGCTTGTAATAAAGAATAAGTAGTCAGTTGTTAGAACTTAGTTACAACGCTGTCCATGTATTGACTTGCTTGCTAACTTTATTATAGTTTTTAAATATGAACTTGTTTTTATTAAGAAAATACTAAGAAAATACAAAATATCCATAGGACTAAAACTACTATTAAATTAAAATGACTATAATTAAAACTTTAATTAAAAAAGAGAGGTGGGCCTCTTGGCATGGTGCCCATCACGCAGGCAGAGATCCCGCGTTGAACTGCAATTGAGATTCTTTGCGCGAGAAAGCTGCCGGCGCGAGGGTTGCCTGTTACCTCCCTTAACCTATTGCTGAGCTCCCTGTGTAGCTCCAGCGCACCCTTACCCCAAGGACGTAGAGTCTCGACGCCGAAAGCAAAGAAATGTATTGGGCGCCGAGACAGCTATATTTTGTGACCTTGAGGCGTTCCCGGGCGTCTGCCGCCGCCCCCGCACATTTGGTAGTTGCTGGTAGGTAGGACGCCGCCAGGGTATCTGTACAGGTAGCGTCCCACACCAGCGCACGGCCAGTCTTCTAGGGTATCAACGACATTCCGCCAGGGCGCTTGCCATCGCTCCGTACAATCTGTTTATTTTTTGACTGCTATCCTCACATAAATAATCTCAATTTTGACAACACCGACATGAACCTTGTAGGTACTTACCTATATATTCTCTAATTATCCGAGTCAAATTCTACCACGATGTAGCAAATAGATCGCAAATTACAGTGCACCCGAGCAAGCAAACCTGCTGTTTGCTCCGTTCTGCTATTTGCTTCCGATCTGATTACCGAAGCCCCACGATTTTCATGCTTGTCTTGATACGACGTTAATTAACGTCAGACTACTTACAACCTTCTAAAAAAATACAATTTAAAATCTACCGCATTGATAACTTCCTAATTTTTCAAGTCGGTTAAAAATTATAAATTGTTTTAGCTAAATGTCGAAGTGACATATTGTTTAGGTAAACAAAGAGCTCTACTATCTTACAAAAAGATAATGGATGGTAAAACCATGAGAAGATTCTAAGAAATTTTATAAAACATAAACAATCGTCACTACGAGTTCGAGTAAAGCCTCTGTTACTCACACAGATTACTATCTTCTTTATAAAAACAGAGTTTTGTTTAATTTATCATTATTAAAATTGATAAGGACAGAGATAAAAATGAAATTAGTCCGATGATGTGGAAAAGATATAAAATGACGTGTCGTCTACTTGACTACTTATTACATTATAGTAACATTATTGATTCAGCTGATTATTTAAAATGAAGTCAATTTGAGTGGTACGATCAAGAACTTTAATTCAAGAGCCACCATAGAATCATTTCACAGTACATGTCGTAGTGATATCGCATTAATTAACAAGGAAAATCGTAATGACTTTTCCTTTGAAAAGGTTCCATGGTTGCTCATGAATTAAGCCAATTGCCACCTGCTTACTAATAATTGTTTTTTAATTGTGTACGAATAGTTTTATTTTCTGTGGCAATATGTGATTTTATTATTATTATTATTGTTGACCTTAAACCTTAATCGACCAAACAAATTTATATAATTGACGTTTCTCACTAAATTACACGAGAGTCAGTTGAGAAATACGTTATAACCAGTAGGAAACAACCGAACTCTGCTTGACATCCGGAGATGCGGGGGGTTGGAAAAAAGGTTCTCTGTCTTTTCCCAACTCACGTTTCCCAAATGTTCCATTTGCCAAACTGTTTCATTTGCCAACTCAGGATTTTCTCTGAAACTATATTTTTTCGGAACTTTTATAAAACAAACCTAACCTAACCTATTGTGTTCCATAAAAACATTAGAAAATACAATGAGAAAAATTTTTGGTTTCGGAAAAAATATAGGGTTGGGAAATTAAATAGTTGGCAAATGAAACAGTTGACGACTGAAATATTTGTCAAACAGTAATTCTGTGTAAAGGCAGAGCCTTTAATATATACTCAGAAAACCTTTTTAGTTCAGTGTTCTGGTTCCACTTAAACTTTAATAAAAATGAAACGAATACGAGTATAGTCAAGCACTTTCGTGTCTTCTTTAGTCAAAATTCAACGTAATGTAGGTACCTAATAATGTTATATTATTATGAATGACTACAAATTCCACAAAATCTATCTATCTATCTAACTAATCTAATTCTTTTAATTTTTTAAATCTAATTCTTTTTTTTTTTTTTTAATTTTTTTTTTTTAGTAATATTATACAACGATTTCGATGAAATTTGGTTAGTAGGGGGTTTCGGAGATGACAAATCGATCTAGCTTGGTCTTATCTCTGATCTCGATCGATATTAAAACTACTAATACTCTTCAAAATTGCTGTTATTATCTTAGAACTTTCCTTATGAAATCACTATTTTCTTTTTGTAACGGTGACGTTTTCAGGTAAAATAGCTCATACCGTCAAGGGTATAAATATACCCATAGCATCAAATATTTAAAATTGTATAGGTAAGGTCCATCAAACTTATGCTCAGTGGTATGGATAGGTATTAGGTATGGACCTAGTAGATATTTTGACGTCTTGGTAACGTACATAAATATATCTATGACTGGTCTGTACATTCAGTTTCAATCATTTTGTACACTTTATCTTCGTTTTCTAGGTCTTTCGCAAACTATGATTACTAATAGTGTCACATAACATAACTGTCCGCATTTGCGAGCAAGTCACTAACGAATTTCGCCGAAAACAATAACGCACGCATTTCCCGCCGGCTTGAGCCCAGTCATTAGGGTAAAGGCTCTATTCAGTTGATTACTCGCCATTTGGCATCGCCGACAAAGCCGCTGCATTAGTGCATCAATGCCAGATCAATGCATGCGTATGTATGTATAGTGTTAACAGATATAGTTTATGTAAAGAAGTATGTTTCTGTGGAATAGACTGATACGATACTGATATATATCTTTATTAATCTGCTCTCCGTGCTATATGGCTTGCCCATTGCCATTTCAACGAGTTAATTCGCTTGGCTATGTCGGTCACCCTCGTTCTTCCACTTATCTCCTCATTTTTTATTCGATGACGCACAAATGCCCATTTACAATAATAATCATAATAATAATTCAGCAAGTTGTACCTTGATTTGGTTCACGACGTGACGGCTATGTGGGATGTTGACTCGACGATCATTATCCCGATAGTTGTTTCGGCAAACGGTCTAATAGCGAAGTCTCGACCAACATCTCATGAGGCTCTCGCTAGATGGCTGGATCAAGGGCCAGATACAGAAGGCGGTACTTCTGAACACGGCACGCATTGTCCGAAGGTTCCTCACTCTGCGGCCCTGACCACCGGTAGCTTGGGCCCTGCCCCGTTACCGGCGGCAAACTAGGTTAGGTTTTTATGATATTTTTATTTTTATTTTACTTTTGTATTTTACTTTTTATCACTATCTAATATAAAAACCTAATCTAAGAATTAAAATAATAATTATTTTATTGCAGATTAAAACCATAGTTATGTTAGTTGTAAATACATTCATTCTTATAGACTAAGGAGTCAGTATTACAAGTCCTATATCTAAGTCTTGCAACGTAGGCTCAGTTGTCATCTAAGAAGGAAAAGTGGAAGGGAAGCTAAAAAGAGGAAGACCGAGAATTGATTATACAAAGCAAATAAAAGAGAAGGTAGCCGTCATGTCGTATGAGGAGGTTAAGGAGCCAGCTTTCAGTAGAGAGAAGTGGAGAGTCATTCATCGGCTACAACGACAATAGTGTAACTCTTAAATAAGAAAGAAGAAGGCTCAGCGGGTGTTTTACAATACCTTCCCTCGGTTAAATGTTGTATTCCACTAAGCAGTTCGAGAACCTAATCAATTAATAAAACAATGACTTGCATATCACCGCGCGCCGTATAATGAGGTGTGTGTGAACATTAATTGGTTTGCAAATCCAATTACGTGCCCATACGCATTAGGCACGTAGTCCTCATTAATGATTACTAATGACCTTTCGTCTGTAGTACTATTGTACTTGGATGGTCTGGGAGAATCTTAGTATTGTGCTGTTAATTGGACTCTAATTGTACATGGCTACAGATATGGATATCAAAATTAGTGCTCCTTTTTGATATCGAATCATTCACATCAAAGATTTCTTATTGGAATGATAAAGAAATAACAAGTAAAAAAATATAAACATACTTGCACTCTACAATACTTTTTCAACTTAGCTTTTTATTCTCAGAATTCTTAGCCAAACCGAAATGGATAGGTGTGCTAGTTACCATCAGTTTATAGATAAAAAAACGCAGCGCGCAGCGTCTCATCTAAATTTATTGAATAATAAATAAATAATTTTGTAGGTATCTATGAACAACCAGTATTAGCAAACCCTTCTTCCTAAGCAAAATGTACGCCGTGTGGGCTCTTAAAAGATTAGTTACACTGACTAGACACACAAAGACTAGATTAGTTAGACAGACTGACATAAAAAATAAAAGGTTATGAATCCCCACAATTTGTACGGAAACGGTTTTTTTAATGATTATATTTTTGATACCGGCTCGAATTTGGGGATCGCCTAGAATGAAAGTTAAACAATGGACCAAATCTTCAACGCAATGGCCACCACGGCTCCTAAAGGGTTTACTTACATACAATTAGAATAACACAATTTACAAGTTTTTATTTCTATGAAAATTACTTTAAAACATTAAGCTATGCTTATAAATTAACTATTCTTGTATTTGTTTAATAACCGTAGCCGCAGCTCACTGCCTGGCTCCGCAAACACACCCACCGCATTGTATGAGAGTAACTTGCTCTGCTATCAGCAAATGTTAGTGTTGGTTCACCAAACAACGGGAACGAGACTAATTTATAATAAGAGCACTGTTTTATCAACAGTCTTCTTAGAAAGAGAAGATTCCAAAGTCGGCGACGCTTTCTTTCAACATATTTTTGCTTGAGGGCAAGAATTTTTTTAACAAATTTAATTTTAAGTATGCTCTCTTCTACTTTTTTTCACCGTGGTCGAAATTTTAAGTGCTTGTAATCCGCTATACTATCCGCTACCACTCGCCTCTGACAGTTGTTTTTCTAGCGCATGAGTGCACGGGACCGTCCAAGGCTGCATTTATTTGATCGGTCCATCTCATAGGCGACCTTCCGCTCGGTCGAGTACCTTCGACACGCACGATCCTTCGACACAAGAGCGGCTGGTGGCACTGTATACTTAAACCATTACTACGTCGGGACATAGCCGCCGGGAAGCCGTGGTGGCCTAGTGGTTTGACCTATGCTAAGCAGAGGTTCGTGGGTTCAAACCTTGGCCCGCACCTCTGAGTTTTTCGAAATACATGTGCGAAATTACATTTGAAATTTACCACGAGCTTAACGGTGAAGGAAAACATCGTAAGGAAACCTGCACACACCTGTGAAGTAAATCACTGGTATGTGTTACGTTCCCAATACGCACTGGGCCCGCGTGGGAATTACGGCCCAAGCCCTCTCATTCTGAGAGGAGGCCTGTGCCCAGCAGTGGGACGTATGTAAATAGGCTGGGACGTCGGGACATGTGCCCAAAGAAAGTAATAATTTCATTTATTTTTGTACTTTATTCTTCAAACTTTATTTATTCAAAGACTTTATTATACGTATTACTTGTTGATTATAACTCCCAAGTTAAATTAAAAAAAAACCATGGTAAAAATTTCCTTGTCATCATTATTTCATTTTGGGCTTCAGTACTAGTCCAACTAAAACTGTAGGTATCGCTCAAACAGATTCGTCATTCCGTTTATCTGTCACTGTTTCTTTTAGTCACGCACGGGGTTGTACTGTTAAGAAAAATACTTGTAGTTTTCACAGAATTATTACAATGTAATTACGGGTAAGCACTGCAGCCCAAAAAGGAATATCGTAAAAATAGTTATATCATTTTGTCGAGTCGCGGCATAAAATGGAGATTCCTAACTTAACTATAAGTGGCTGGATTGGGGAGAATAATAGACGAGGCTATAAATAGGCGTAGGATTGCAAGAAAACCGACCTTTTACGATGCTTTATGCAAATATATACCACTAAATAGCAATATATATGAGATGTATGGTATTGTCTGTTGGATATCACATTTGGCAGAGTAACAATGGTAAAACAAATGGTTGTACTTGTCATAAAGATCTGATAAGAAAAATTATATGGCTTTGTCTATTATATTCGTAGTCGCATTTCTCGGGTTTTATTCCACACTTAAACTACATCGTAATGTCGTTCGGAATTCAAAACAAACGATCGGTTTTCTTTTTCTTTCTCATTTGAATCTTCAGGAAAATGAAGAAAGCTGACGAGTTCCAAGCAACACTAACATTCGGGTTGTATTGTACATCAGAGTAAGTTTTCGTTTTACCAGGTACAGTCACCTGCATTAATATCTGCCACAGCGGAGCGTGCAAAAATATCTGACATGTCCTACCGGCCCTAAAAATAGAGTCGTATAAGATATTTATAAATGAAAAATATTGTATAGAACATGAATTTGAATGAATAAATTTAATGAATATGAATATTTATGCACGTTTTGTTGTGTCAGATAGTGGTGCTGGTGACTGTACCTACCTAAGCCTCGTTTCAACATTTAAATCAATATTTTTTGGATGAAACAAAATTAATAATCAAAGTCACGGAATTTTGATCCTGATATAAACGCGTTCTTTTTAAAGTATTAGAAATGTTCCCATTGTGTAAGCTATGTTATTTGTGGCAGTGTGAATTTTGTGTTGAATTGGTATGTTTGTGTGAAATCTTTTTGATTGCCGTACACTGGTAGAGAAATTGTAGAAGTTGAGTAGATTGTAGAGCAAGTATCCACAACTATTAATTTCTGTAAGGGTATACAGATGTTTTCATGGAGGTCTAATATGTCCAGTGCTGTTTTAAGGTTTATTATTGTTATTTTATTTTTAAATTGTTTACCATCCACACTGCATATTATTAATTATTCATAATTTTAAAAAGTCGAGACAGTGAACAACACATTAGTCCACTTATTAATATAAAATATGTATGCTCAAATCCTGTATTAAATAAAAGATAATATTTGAATCAGAAATTGAGATAAGATGCCGCTTAAGTACAAAAACACCCAGACAATTCTCTTTATGCCCGTCTCCAGTCTCTACATCCTCATGCACCCGTCTTGTTGACTCTCAAGTGGGCATAAACTTACCCCTCCCTACCAATAAAATGTGCCCACAAAGTTTTTGTACTACAACTGCGTTAGATAAAATAAGCGGAGGATAGGTTGCTTGTACATATTACTTTCAATACTCGTATTACGTTTTTTTTTTGTAGAGTTCCTTAGTTTATTCTTTTGGTTGGGCACGTTTTTCGCTAAATATATTTTAAATCAAGGATACAGGACAGAAAGTAAATTAGACAGATCACATGAAATAATAAACCAATATTTCAAGAATTAAAAATCTTGTGCCTGTTAAAAATTTATTATAGTGTCTGCACCTACCGATCAATATCCAAGATTTATTTTTTATTATTATGGGACACTTGACACCAATTGACCTAGTCCCAAACTAAGCAAAGCTTGTACTATGGACATTAGGTAACGAATAAACATACTATAGATAAATAAATGCTTAAATACATATTAAGCATCCAAGACCCGGGAACAAACAATCGTATTATTCATACAAATATCTGCCCCAGCCGGGATCCGAACCCGGGACCTCAAGCGTCGTAGTCAGGATCTTTAACCACTTGAGCAATAAACAATTTATATTTATATTTCTATAAAATAACCTATACAAATAGGTACGAATGTGTAAGCGTAGGCATCGTATTTTTTTATTGTAATTATATACCAAGCAGTGCATTTCAAAACCTCATTAACTTAAAATTCACGCTGCATTTCCTTATTTACCAGTGCTCCAGATCACCAAAACAAATTATGTACGTTTTGATTTCATCGTACTACACAACTTTGTCACTGGATACTCAATCATTTTACTTGTCTATAACAAAAGAGTAATAAAAATAATTTAATATACCTAAAAAGGTTCTATGGTGGCCCCTAAATTAAACTGGTAGATTGTACATACAAGAGGTATAAATACGAGAAGGTGTGGAGTTTAACCTAATCTGACAGAGGATGCGACACGGGGAGACCGGGCTGGCATGTGGTCACACTCGCCTTCGTAATGAAAATTCTTTTTCAAGAGTAGGCATCCAAATTCCATCGTTATACTAAAGACCAGACGCTTATTAATCTAATTTATTGAATCAGGCGTTACTTTGTGGAGGTCCATATCAATGCACTAAAATAACTTCTTTGCTCACCCGCGACCTTTATGATAGTTAAGTTTATACAAAATATGCGTGTTCATGCAGTTCCTCCACCTCTACACTGTACTACAACACTGACTAATATCTGATAGCATGGTGTACGGTTGTGTTGCTCTGAAGATCAGCTCTGTTTGAGTTCGAAATGCGTCAGTGTACTGTGGTGGTGATGATAGGTGGGTTTGTGTGATTTGTGTGTGTTCTTACAGTGTGGAGGTGGAGGAACTCCATGAACACGCATATTTTGCATAAACTTAATTATCATAAGGTCGCGGGTGAGCAAAGAAATTCTTTTAGAATATTGCTTATTAATATATTGGCATAAATTGCATTTTTTGTTGGAGAAAAAAGTCTTCAGTGACGACCACGAACCGGAAGACGCAGCTCACTAGATGGATGGAATGGGTTTGCATAATTATATTAATTAACAAAATTATTACCTACCACCATAATTAAATCGATTATTTTGCTGGTATTAACTGAAATGCACATCTTACCTGTCTTCTTTCAATTCTCTTTACCTGTCTTCTTCTGTTTTAAAATTAGTTAGATATCTCGTTATCTGTATTGGTCCACCTCCAACAAAGTGCCTAACGCCTTAATCAAACAATTTAACGTGGTATTTATTTGTTTTGTTTAGGATAGGTTTGATTTTTCTGTCACTTTGCCATTTTTCTTTAAAAGACAGGCAAAACATACGCATTTATGTGTCTAAAACTTGTCTTGTTGTCTTGTCTTGTACTTTTATAAATGAAAGGACTAAACTACACGTAAACTGCAAACTACGATTTTTTTTCAAGATTTATTTGTCATACAAAACGATCTATGTAAGTAAGTATGACTCCAAAAAGTGTCGAAACGGTACGGTTTTAAATAAATTACATTAGTAAAACAATAAGGTTACCACCAATATCAAGAGGGTACTTAGTCGTTTAACGACAAAGGGTTTTGAGACGCCCCTAAAATGTCCTTCATACATAAAACCAGCTGACGTGTTTTTTAAAAGCCAGATATGGAAAACGTACTTTTCATCATCATTATGTTATTTATATGTTAAATACAAGAAATACTCATTGGTGGGATACAATAAGTGTTTCTGTGATAGGTTAGTTGGCGCTTATCATGAGTTCTTTTTGTCAATTTTTAAAATTGTATCACGTTTGGGATTGGTTCAGAACTAAATGAGCCAGTTAATCGCAAGCAAAACTGTAATTTCAAACGAACCTCACAATACTTACACCATCTAGTAATAAACCTTCTGTCAAAAGACCCTTACAGAGACAATTTCATTGCAGTTAGTTTAGTAGGTAGGTAAAACGAGTGTTATTTTTCTAAAAAGTAACAGTTTTATTTATTTACCTTCTTACTGTCTTTAATACGTAGAATCAATATTATTTATGTAAAATTCTCTTCTAACATTAAAGTTTTTCAGGAATCGTTTCGATTTATGTTCGTTCACTCTATATGATGAATATTTTTTTGTGTATATTTTTTTTTAAATAATGCAGATAATTATAATACAGCGAATAGTATGAGTACAAACATACTGATTAAAAACATTCATAGATTTTTTTTCTTTAACTTTTATTTGTATACCTATTGATATTGAAATCTAAAAGTTACTTATGAATTCTTGTAAAGTGTTGTCACTCAGCGCTAGCTTAGTTGTTTACCCATAAACCTCAAAGTATCTGTTTCGGACATAACCCCATATAAATCTCGAAAAAAATCCTGTTAACTGCTACCTAAACTATCAAAGGGCTGTGTACACAACACATTATAAAAAGGTTGTATAAACGCTGTCCCTTTGCTGCCTGTGACAGATAAAAACCAGTAGATTTTGGATGTAACCGGCGAGGTGTACCCGCGCCTTCGTCAGCGTATTGACTTACCCCGGAGCTGTTTGCTGCTTTACCCTAACGTAAAGGTTTGTGACACAAGTGGTAAGAAGAAAGCGATATCTTTAAAGCTATATCATAATGTCAAGTAAGTGTTGACTATAGAATATACTATTTTTGCAATTCTCAAAGACAGCATCAGAATTAGGGATAGTTAAGTAAATGTTTTAAGGTTGTTTGTATCTTATGAAGTATGAGAACATGATTTAGATAAACCATAGTTTTCTGGGTGCCATTCGAAAATACAGATTAGTAATAGAAATAACATCGATGACAGGTAAGTAAAGGTCATATTAAAGATAAGGTCTAAAGATAGTTGAAGGTTATCGGGGCGTTTCAATCCATTTTTGCTTAGATCGAGATTGTAAGTACGATTCATTCATCCATAGATAGGATATCATTCAGCAGTAGACTGGAAGGCATACAGATATTGACATGACAGGAGATAGACTCTCGTTCGTAATTCCTTATGTACCGCCCTTAAGACACAATGCACTAGTACGGATTGGTTGGAGAGGGAAAAACTGGTGAAGAAATTTCTGGAAAATATCTGTCCTGACCGGGCATTGCACTCTGCAATTCTAACTTCATAGTCTGATTATCTGACTACTTCGTTATCTAATCTTTACTCTTCCTCTTTAAGTTCACTGATTATGATAGTGTTTTATTATTATTACCTTCTCGTTCCTATGAAGACTATGTAAGAAAGTTGCATAGTAAATAATTGCTGCGTTATATTATCGCTCTCCAGCCTCACTTGTGCCCCTTACTATATTGATTCCATTTTACCGTCTCCGACACTTTACATATTGCTTATTTAGCATTATTTCATTTCGGCGTGCCGCTATTTGTCTTGGCTTTCTGCTGATACTGTTATCGGCAACTGCTGATTTCGACGACGTCTTCCTTTGCACGATTGACGTTTTGCTTTCAATATTAATGGCGCTATTAAATGCTGGGTAATGATGTGAATTTGTGCCGCTTACTGATTTTAGTACCTACGTTTGCTAATGTAAGTGCTTTTGTTAGCAGAATAGGACCAGCACGAAATTTTACGCATTATAGGCCAGATCATATAACATTGACGAAGTTTTAGTTCCTTTGCCGTTTTTTTGTAAAAATAAATTGAAACTTTATTTCGGCAAACCATGTTTATTTTTACAAAAAAAAAATGGAAAGTGAAAAAAAAATCTATCTACAGGAGTGAGTTACAATTATAAGTCTACTATCAATAAAAATATAATATGGACCATCCTAAAAAACTTAAGGTACCCGATTCCGGGATTTCGCAAAATTCCCAATAATTACATTCTAATTTGTTGCTAAGCGGTTTAGATTTTGAGATTTTATAAGCGTCTCGTAGGAATATATGTAAGAGAAAAAATAATTTATGTGTTATTTTATCCAGCTATATATATGCACAATATATTTCGTTTATATTCGTCCAGCTGATGAGTTTCATACTCCTTTATGGTAAAAACTGCGAAGGAATGACATACACTCGCACGCATACGAGTATACGAGTTTTCACTAAACTTCACATCTGTACAGTACGATTACTTGGAGTTAACACTTGACAGATGGGCGTGCCTTCAGTCAATTTAAACTTTGACGTCATATAAATAAAATAGCTTTTACATAATCTGTAAACGTGGGTAGCGGTATACTAAAAATGGCTTTATTTGTATGAAGTCAAAGTTAAAAATTGACTGAAGGCACGCCCATCTGTCAAGTGTTAACTCCAAGTTTTTTTTTTTTTTTCGACTGGATGGCAAACGAGCAAGTGGGTCTCCTGATGGTAAGAAATCACCACCGCCCATAGACACCTGCAACACCAGGGGTGTTGCAGATGCGTTGCCAACCTAGAGGCCTAAGATGGGATACCTCAAGTGCCAGTAATTTCACCGGCTGTCTTACTCTCCACGCCGAAACACAACAGTGCAAGCACTGCTACTTCACGGCAGGATTAGCGAGCAAGATGGTGGTAGCAATCCGGGCGGACCTTGCACAAGGTCCTACCACCTGCAAAGTAATCGTACTTTACCCCTACTTAATGTTAGTAGAATATATTCAAAACACGCGTCTTTAAAAAACACACATGTATATCATTTATCTTGGGTAATCAAAGTATGATTTGATCTGATTTGATAATCGATTCATAGATAATCAATCAATAACATAAACATCTACACAAAACTTCCATCAAACTATTCCAAGACGATCAATCACAAGTAAATTACCAGACAAAAATAAAGAGCGAAACTATGCAGCAGGGAAAGTAAATGCGTCTTTTCAAGGAAGGCTCAAGGGATTCCCGTCTCCGAGACCGCGAAATCTCACTCCGGATTTCATCTGTCATAATTTCCCGCGACGAAAAAGCCTAGCTTTTAAATAACGTGAATATTGGGATCGGCGCTTACGAAAGAGAAAGTGTTCCTTACACAATTTTACGACGTTTTTTTATGTTGTGCAACACAGTTAGTGTCAAACGTTATGCGTATTTACGAGGTGTCTTCTGTTTCAAGTTGTAACTCTGCGTTAGTACTTGGAGTGCTAGCAGGTGAGTTTGGAATTTTGTATATAAATTTATTGCGAGGAACAGCGGTAATTTGATTGTTTTCATCATCATCATCCCAACATACATATCCCACTGCTGGGCACAGGCCTCCTCTCAGAATGAGAGGGCTTGGGCCGTAGTTCCCACGCGGGCCCAGGCTGGATTGGGTGAGGTGCGAGCCGGGCTTTGATCCCACGATTCTCTGCTTCAGAGACAATAGGTCAAACCACTAGGCCACCTCGACATTTGATTGTTTTATTTTCTTTTTATTAGTTTATGATTTATGACCTATTACAAAACACAGGTAGATAAATTTCTTTATCAGTAGAACGTAGAACTGAGCCCAGTTTAGATATGCAAGAAAAATTGTGCAAGTTGCATTTCGTTGTCGCACTCGTTTCATTACTCTTTTCCTTTACGGTCTTGCAATAAATAAATAAATAAAATATGTAATAAATCAATTTGTCAATTGTATTTTGTTTCTTTACTTTTGTAAAATAAAAAAAATACATACGTACATAAATAATGTAATGCAACTTGCACGTTTTTTTAGCATAGCTTTATTTGCCAATAAAAATATCGGAGTTATTGCTAACACGATCTAAGAAAACACATATTCTTTTTACTATTTTTGAGCACCTATAATTACACAAAATATGGTTAAAAAATTTGGATCACATTAATTGGTAGTCTATCAAAACGATTACTGTGAAACGAAAAGTGATGAACTTTTTTAACTACATAATTGAATGTCCAACTTTTCGGACTCCACCCATATTTGGTTGCAACTGTGCTCATCGCATCCTTAGTGAATACTAACACAAAATTTAATACAGACGTAGACTTAAAATCTACATAAATCTTACTCTCGGAAAAAACAGTTCCTGGTATTTTTGTTACTTTTTTATCTAAATTCCTTCAACGTTTATTCATCCCTTGCTTATAAAAGTGTAACACGTTGTCCTGAATTATGATATACACTCCAGACAAGCCGTTCCTTGCCTTCGGGCCTCGATTTACTACAGTTATTTATACCTCCCTAATATAAACATGTTTCTCCTTTATTTCCATGGCCTGTTGTTTATGAAGTGAAAGCTTATTTCGAGTTTTGACATTATGTCCTGTAAAATATTAATTATGTTTTTATAAATGAGCTTTGAACAATTGTTAAGCTAAGTTGTGAAAAACAGTAGTATGGTTTTTTTACTTTTGGGCTCCTCTGTATCAGATTCTTATCATTTATTAGGGTCCAAAAGGTACCATGATATTGTGCATTCATCTACCCAATGAGGGTTTTCTTCTGGCACCTGGATTATCACTAAATGTCGTTCATATCGTGAGGTCCGTTTGAGGTTACAGTTTTGCTTGCAATTGGCTCATTTAATTATAAAACAAATAAACGTGGAACAAATGTCAAAGTTGTCAATCAGACCTCATGATACTATAGTGCTTTCACTCTAAATTCTAACATGGTGCGGGTGACAGCGCTTTCAATATCACATACTAGAGCGTGGAAGTGTCGAAACTTGAGTCGATAAAACTAATAATTTAAAATATTAATTATAATTAATGTCATCAATAGTCATCATTATTGTTGTTTTTTTGGGAAAAATGGCGCTGTCCATTGGAGGACAATTTTGCCAGTGTCTAGTAGGTTTTGCCGTTGTACGGTAAAAAAAATATAGAAAACGAAATAATATGAGACGTAATGGTGGATGAACGATGACAGCGCGCTAGTCATCATTAATTTTGATGAGAATACTAGTGAAATTCTAGGTTGGAATGGGTATTATTTGAAAGAAAGAATAAATTTATTTACCTTAATTCGGCTTACCTAAATTTGCCACTTAAGGTTAAACGGAGTTTGCAAGAATGTTCGTTACTTAACAATTAATAAGTACATTATAACTCGAGATCCATTAGGTCCCATCACTAAACGAATCTCTGGTATTAAATTACACGCATATTACGTTTCTTCACTTAATTGTGCTTTGAATTTTATTAATTGATAGTAAAAATCTGATAGGTTAAATTTATTTCGTATAACAAACCTATCACGCCAGTCATATTCAGGCCACAACTGAGATATACTTCCATATATTTTTGCATAGCCGCAACTTTTTTGCATGACCGCAGCAACTTTTTTTGAGTAAAACGAAACGGTGCACCAAGTGTCACCCGCACCATGCTAGAATGAAAGCACTGAAGTATGCTAACTAGCCTGTCTCAGAAACCCTCATCTGTACCAAAATATGCATCGTTATCTGTTGACGCGAGGCTGCCACTTACAAAAACAAGTATGAGTAATCGGTACAACCGGTACAACTTATATTTTGACATAAACTGTATAATATTCTTTTTGTAGAAATAAGGGTTCTCCGCAATTGATAGTGGCCAGTAATCTACAGGATTGAGGTTGTCAGAAAGGCTCAAGATAGCGCAGGGTGTGTTCGAGAAATAAGCCTTTTGATATTTTTATTTATTAACTGTTTGCGGAACAATTATTTATTTATTATAAGTATTTATTTATCTTGCCGTGTTCGTATGAGTGTAAGTACGAGTATAATTGTTTAGGTCATATTTCAGAACTCGAACTTCACCCACTTCTAGACATTTGATTGACTTGAAATTTGGTACAGATACGTAATGCACATGACACTGCCAGCAGAGTAAGCTAAAAAAGTTTTACCAAAGAATTAAAAAGCAATAAAAATAAAACAAGCGGTACTCAGCAACCTCACGCCCGCGTAATAAAGTTAACATGTCTAAATTGTTTTGTGTTACTTCCTGACTAAGGTGTCTATTAAAAATTTAAAACGTGTGTGTCCGTCGAAATTAAATTCCTCTCTAGGTGTGCGAGGCATTTTAAATGACGCCGGTCGGGCAAGTCTTGACATGGGTCGTACCCTGCTAATGATATTTCTTTGTTCATCTTGCGGGCAACTGGCCATTTGAGGTGACTATGAATGTTTCATTTCAACTCAGGGAAAGCTCACAGCAGATTAAACATGAGAGCAAATAATATTTCGCAGAGGTTAGTTAAGTTTATATTGTAGTTGTTGTAGTGAAAAGTTCGAGTTGAATTATGTTTGTCTATTTTACTAAAATAGGACCTCAAATACGTGTTGTGGTTGGGTGGGTCTTCATCGTAATCCACTAAATACGGAACACTGGAGGCCTTTTTTCTACAATCTGGCCGTTTGTGGGCCTTTATATGACTTTAAATACCTGCCGTTGAAAGTATTGTAGAGTTTAGTAACAATGACTTGATAATAGTTTATCTACTTTATTTTTATGCGTTTGACTTAGAAGCAACAACGGCCAAGTTATACGAAAATCCCACAAAAGCCCGATTCTATAATTACTAGTTCTCTTTCATCCACGTCTTAGGTTTGGCTGTTTATGAGATTTCACTCCTTTTTATAGACAATTCATATAAATCAAACTTGGCTCGATTTTTTCACTACGTTTTTATTCGAATTTCACTTGTAGATAATTGTTACTGTTCTAGGGATTGACCATATCTTTCTTCCTTTTCTTTTTTTAATTTAGATCTTTGCTTTTATGGGCCATTCAATTATACTTATCACATTGAATAACTTTTTCTATACAAGGCGGCATCCTGATATCTGTGATTGTTATTCGGAGCTCTTAAGGTTCCACATTAAATAGGTACTCCAGATTTTATTTCTGTCGTGCAATGACAAATTCCTTATCAAATGACGTTAATATTTTTTACTTAGGCGGCGCTTCGGTACCTCTAATAAATGGATTTAAAGGTCATCAGGTCATCAGGATTTTGGTGTTACAATGTGAACTATAGCGGCACATGGATATCTCTAATGGCTTGGCTCTTGGGTTGATAACACATTAGGATCATCAGGTACTTCAAATAATAAATATCAAATAATATTATAAACATTGACTGCAACAACCCGATTATTTAAGGATTAGTAGTTAATTTATGAAAAATACGTGTATTTTTTTATTGAAATAGCTTATTTTTTTAATATTCAAAAATTACAATTTTGAAGGTTTTCTCTAGAAAATCGAAATCCCGATATCCAAAATTCCGAATTTGAAGGTTCTTGTAAAGAAAACTATGAAAATCAGAATTTTTGAAGATCACATTATAAACATAAGTGTATAAGTGATATTGAAAGGAGAGTAAAGGTTGGTAATATAGTGAATGGAGCATTGCACATCTTTATGAATAGCCAGAAAATCTCCAAAAGAGCTCGTCTGGCTCTGCATGGTGCTGGTACCAACAGTCATGTATAGAAGTGAAAGTTGGGTGTGGCAGGAAAGGCATCAGAGTAGAAAAAATGCGGTAGAAATAAGAGCGTTAAGATGAGATGTTAGGTGTGAAATTGAGTGACAGAATTAGAAATAGTGCGATAAGGGAACGCTGTAGTGTAAATACAGTAATAGTCACACGGATTGAGAAAGGGATGCTTGGATGGTTTGGGCATGTTGAGAGAATGAATGAAAAAATATATTATTGACTAGGCAGATCTAGACGAGCGTGAATGAGAACGTTGAGGGAGGAAGGCCTAGAAGAACGTACCGCGATCAAATCGGGGACATTCTGAAGAAAGATCGGGTCAGGAGTACTCTAAACCGACGTGCATGCATGAAAAGATTGATGAATGTAGAGGAAGCGAGAGTTGTACGCCAGAATCGTAGCAAGTGGAAGGATGTAGTCTCAGCCTACCCCGTTGGGAAAGAGGCGTGATTTTATGTATGTATGTATGTACATATAAAAATGTGGGTATTAAACGCTATCTCTATGCCAAACAGCTATCTAGGTACTGTGGACACGTACACACTACGTTATTTTTGATGATCCTTAATCAGTCAGTCAGTCAATATCAAATTTGCGTAACATTGCAATTTAATTAGAAGTTTAAAATACAGTCTTGCTAACATTCCCAAGTTTTGTCTACTGTAAAGATAGCCTTGTAAAGTTGCCCAGTAAAACGTAAACATTTGGACTCGCCCTCATATTGATCCCTACTGCTACTATAAAACGTCTTACGGCCACCATTTGTCACTCACCCTCTCTCGATAGCCCTTTTCTTGATCTCGGGGTCCAAAGATTTACAAATCAAAAAACGAATCCGTTAGTTGTGAGGTGAATGAAAAAAAAAACAGCTCAAAAATAACTGAAGTCTCAAAAGCTAAGTTCATTTTAAAAGTTATACTTCGTAGCCCAAACGTTAAACAAAAAGCTATAAACAGGAACAAAAAAAAAAGTGTTCAAGTACGATTCGTATGGAGTTTATAAAATAACCAAATCTGTACTTATTGACAAACTAAGTTATTTTTTGACGATCGGTGATCACGGCATTTTTCCTTAACTCTTACTTCTGCGAGCTCTTAGGTACTTTTTGCTTTTCGTGATTAATGGAAGCAAAGTAGGAGTGCCTTTTTGATATTTGTTTACTTACATGGTTTTTGTTTTACCTTACTACGTTTTTGTTAATTTTAAATTTTAGCGCTTACAAGAGAATATGGCCCTAAATTTCTCATTTTAAAATATACTAGCCGCAGTTGCCCACGGCTTCGCCCCCCGTTGTATTTTTTTACTTTTACTTTACTTTAATTAGCGAAATCGGTCCAGCCGTTCCCGAGTTTTGCTCTTAGTAACACATTTTACGATTCATTTTTATTTATATAGATTTGACATCACTACCCATTCCTGAAAAATAAAATAATGACCGGCACATACGAGTACATACAACGAAGTGATCCATAAATAAGCATTACAATTCTTCGTTTTGCTGTAGTAAATGAGAAAAAAAAACTTATTTTCACTTCTCATGCTCGTAAAGTTCGTGTTTATACTGGATCTAAGGGAAGTAAAATGACTTTTTATGCTCAAGTGCATAAAGTAAAATCTTCGTCTAAGTTTCTACATATTTTTTAATTTATAAATCAAAATAGATTCATAAAACCTACGTGTACGTATACTTTCCTACGTGTTGTCTATTTGTACTTAATACTATTGTTGTGTCTTATGTTGTGAATAAATGTATTTTCTTTCTTTCTTTCTTTCTATAAAACAAAAAAATATAGTTATAATAGTAATGCGTGAACAATAAAAGGTAGATAGTAAGTGAACAATTGTTTCCACTGTTGCTATTTCATTTCCTCGCCATCGAAGTGAAAAGCAGTGTAAAACTCGAGCATTAAACCCATTTTCCCCTTGACGTGTCTATCGAACGTCTTTGGTAAAATGGCTCGTTTTATGTTCTTGTTGTACAATCTACTATTATTTAAACATTTTTAACGATAGTAAATGTGCATTATTTTAAAAATATTACGTAGTAACTTTATGACCAGTTTTCAATACCTAACCTACCAAAGCAAAACTGCAAATACCGTTTCATTTCAGTCAAAACTTCCATTCCAGTACAATTTTATTCACTCCCGTGAAAAATTTTTTGCTCACCCTTGCATGGTTTTAAAAAAACGTGAGTTAGACAACTGTGGTACCGCATCATATAGAACCTTTCTCGCATTCACCCCCTTTTCGCAGGGTCAGTGCATTTTTTCCCTTTATGCGACCCTGAAAGCCACCTTTGACGGCACTTCCGAAATTCTATGCAAGCCAGGAATATTTGCTGACTGTGTTTTTTAATTCGGAATGGCCGGGCAATCATATAAAAGGTTACCGGGAGTATGACAGAGAGGCAAACTGAATGGCGTTTATTTAATTTACGAATACGGAAATAGTAAAATTAAATACCGAGCACGTATCGCAGATATCCTGAACCATTTTGATTGTTCTGAAATAAAATAATCGGGTATGAAATAAAAATCTTAATAACTATTATTTTACAGAGTAGTTTTTTAACAAAAATATGCAGTCGAAAGTATAAGTCTACTGCACACAGGTGTTAGTTGAAAATTATCTTAAGTTGAAATTTTATTTTTAGCAAAAACAATCAATTGTTCTCATGATTCACTCATCAAACACACGACTATTCAAAATAATTTATTTCAAACTACTAACACAGAACAGAACAGTGTTCTAGCACTACATAATTTTTATGCAAAATCCAACGCACAGTGGTAACTCGACAATATCATTGGCAAAGAAAAGTCGCTCCATAACTAAAAAGTGGTTTTCTCCGCAAATAATAGTTAACGGAGCAATCAGCTTCCGTCATTTTACGAGCTTGTTAGCAGTTGGAGTTAAAGAAACCCAGCAAAGAAGTTCAGAAATAAATCGCAAATCGATTAAATCTCAATAATCTTAGGAACTTCGGTTAACTTTTATTAACCTTACAAGGAGTTTGTTAGTTCAAATCACAATAGATAATTCATATAGAATATTAATTGAGCTCATATAAATTTAGAAATAATTACTCGTAGTTTCCGAGTAAATAATCTGACTATTGTTTTTTTGTTTAGCCATGTCTAAATCAACTTTACATCTTAACTACAAAGCGTGTACTAAAATCGCACAGGAAAATAATATGCCTCATGAAGACTCAAGTAGAAAAATGATACGAACAAAACATTGGAAATCCCAAAATCATTTTTCCCCTAATCCAATGGGATTAAAATAAACACACCTTCTTGTTGTAAAAGGTTATCATACATACAACATTCTTATTAAATTTAATGACACGTTTACCCTTTAAATGTGTCAGACGCACATGTGAACTCAATATTACTTGCAGTTGAAAATGAATTTCCGCATCAGCAAACCATTAAAGCTGTAAAAATATATATTCCTAACTGTAACCTGTTATTTCGTATTCGTCGTCTTTTTCATACATGTGGAAATAAATTGGAGTGTGAGCGAGAGGGTGTTGTATGTGATGATATGGAAGTCCCTACGGCTTCCCACGAGGCTGTTGATTGACAGTGCAATCGGCAGGTCCACGCACAGTGGGTTTGTTTCATACTCATTTGGGACAAATATTTGTATTTTGTTTTATAATGTACAAGAAAAAATATGTGATAGACGACAGAATACCAGTATCAATACTAAAACAGATCATCACGTGAACCGCGCAGTTGTTAAAATATTATTAACAATAAGTATTATTTTACGCTGGGTTTTAAAATTATTTATAGATATAACTATATTATGGAAGTGCAACTAAATAAAGTCTTTAAATTTCTGGGCACATTTTGGTTAATGCATATAAAAATCAGAAACAACACGTGAGCAAAAATAGATCTCTAATTAGTTTTAAAGTACGCATTTACAAAGATTTTGTTTGTAAATGGTATTTTCACAAGACAAAAATTTATCCTGCTTTAGGTTGAGTTGAACCAATGTGCTTTCTATCGACACATCGGAAATAGAAATGTGAAATAATTCACGACATGCCAAATGCGGAGTTTGGATTTTGAATTGAAGGCTTCAATTCCCTTCAGTTACAGGTTTAGCCCGACAACACAAAATAAATAACAGATTGAAAATAATGAAAATTAAGAATCACGTGTTACAATACTTACAATACTTATGAATACTCATAGTTTCCGCGGGATAGCAATAACCAAAATAATCAGACAAAGTCGCGGGCAAAATCTAATTTAATATAATTTTAGTGTATCAGGGCGATGGTTTACGAGGCGTTTTATAATTTATTCTCAATATTTCAGCTCAACAGATATAGCTGACTTAGTTTGACTAACCAATGTAAAAAAACATACAGACGAATAGAGAAACTCCTCCTTTTTGAAGTAGGTTGAAAAGGTTCTTCATCGGAACTGTCGATTCAAAATTTTGCTTTTTCCGGTACATTTTGAACATCGGGAGGTAACTTGGGTGTAAAGGTCCCTTTTTAGTTTTTCATAAATAACTCGTAAACGGCCGGCCCACATTAAAAAAAATGTTTTAAGACATAAGTAATCTACATAAAATTTTCTACAATAAAGATTGTATAATTTTTTCTCTGAGATCAATATTTCATGAGATATGGTGGGAAGAAGATGGGCAATAAAAAATAAACACTTTAAGTATGGCGATGGATGGATGTTTGTTACTCTTTCACGCAGAAACTACTGAACGGATTTGCATGAAATTTGCCATACAGGTAATATATACCCTGGATTAACATATAGGCTACTTTTTGGTTTGGACATATTTTCGATTATTTTAAAACGTACTTACTAGGTACTCGTAAAATAATGTAATGTACTTACTAATGTACTTACTAATTTTTCCCATCGTCTAATCTATTTTTTTAATAACGCTAAGTTGGTACCTACAAAGTAACAAGGCAAAATTAATAGGCACTCCAACATAGCAAGAAAACGTAGTGCAGCGAAGGTGTTATCTACTACTAATTAATTTCATTATCTACGTGATGGTGTCGGAAACTCCAATATATCTTAACCCCACTACACGTGCAAAAGAGGGCAACGTTCTTCAACACGTACATTTCAAATTATACTGGTTTATGATTTACTTGACGTATTATGATTTACCGAGTAATAAATCCCTAGTAAATTTTCGTTTAGTATTCCATTCGCATAGATATTGATAATCGTTACGTTAATTTGATGTTGTTAATTATTAATGAACTATGATTGAGTTAGATCCGAATTATGCGTTCAAACGGGATCGTGTTCGGTATGTTTTGAATACTATAATATATGCTACAAATGTTATTCCACGTAATATACGTACATACATAATATAATTATCCATCTATGCACGTACTGCTTATTTGGAAATGTATTGTAAATGTTTCGATAAAATGGACATATTTAATAACGGTGGCGGGTAACGGTTAATAAATGTATCTCCACCAAAATAGTCTTAACTACATACATATCGCGCTCTCAATCCTGTAAAAATATACTATTTTAATTATAAACTTCCAGTAATTTAATTTACTCTCAGTCTAAATTATGGTTAATTGTGTTTAGTTTAACAACTGTTATAAAAAATAGTAGATTGTAGGTACAACAAGAGCATAAAACGAGCCATTTTACCCGAGACATTCATGTAGCCACCCAATCCGATGCGGCGAGGGTAAAATAGGTTTAATGCTCGAGTTTTACACTCTGCTTTTCACTTCGATGGCGAGGAAATAAAATAGCAACAGTGGAAACAATTGTTCACTTACTTGGTACCTTTTATTTTTTATGAATTGCTAATATGATTATAAATATTTAGTTTTATTAATTTGTTTGGATTTATTTGATTGATTTGTAAGTTTTACACAAATTAAAAATTATTAAAAAAATATAAAACTTTTTTGTTTTTGGCTGTTAAGACATGATTACCTTAGTCTTAGACGAAGAGTTTTACTTTATGCACTAGAGCATAAAAAGTCATTTTATGTGGCCTAGATCCAGCATAAACACACACTTTACGAGCATGAGATATATTCGGCTCAAAAGATTCAGATTTTTAACTTCGACTGATTTTATAAACGAGTTGTTAATTTTAAAGGCATAATTAAGGTAAACATCCGAGTGCTCGACACGCTACTGGCCAGATGCCGACTATTGGGACAGTGACGTAGCTACAGTTGTTTTCTATCCTTTTATACCAAATAATGTTGAAGAATTTTATTATAGTCACATTTTTTACATACAACAGCTCATATTTCATCCGAAGTTGTGTTATTGCGGAAGTGGCAATTTTCAGACTTAAGCGGTAATGTCTAAATCGACAAAAAATCCTCGCAAGTATTGCGTCCCCTATTTGGGGTCCTGGGGGCTTGGGGCCCCTTCACACCTGCTACTCATGCTAAGAAGTGCTTGCATTTGTCTAGAGAACATATTTTATTAAAAGTCTCATAATCTTGTAACTTCTTGCGGGGCGATGAAGTTGTTTTTTAATATTTTTATGTTGTGTTATATAGAGGTTTAATAGGTTTTTATATTAATCTGGAATATTTTAGTAGATAATTAGTCAATTTTCACATTAATGAAAATATGTCTCAGGATTGTTCAATAGTGTTTGACAAATTATATTTCATACATTAATAATAATAATAACATTGAATGGCGTTTGAAGTTTAGGGCGTAAATAACATTTACAAGAGTGTTCAATTAAGTTAAACTAAGTATCTGCTGAAATATTCTGTATTTATACTTATTTTATATGTAATTATATATTTTGTTTTCTTTGAAAAAAAAAGACTAAGTTTCTTTTTGGCAACGATGGTCTTTCTGAAAGCACTTTGATTTTATTCATTTTAAAACACCTTAAACCCCTTATACACCTTATATATTTCTGTTTTGTAGACTTACCTTTGAAAAAAACTTGTCATGCTTTTGTTACTTAATTTATTATATACTAGCCTTTTGCCAGCGACTCCGTCCGTGTAGTATTCGTTTTTCGCTATCCCGCGGTAACTATGAAATTTTCCGGGACAAAACTATTTTATGTCCTTGCCCGATCAAATTAAATATCTGTATACCAAATTTCATCTATATCGGTTCAGCGGTTTAGACGTGATTGAGTAACAAGCACCCTAACATCCAAACACCTTCACAAACTTTCACATTTATAATATTAGTTGGATTTTTATGTTTTACTTTAGAAACTATGCTTATGCCAAACACGGTCAAAATAGAATGAAACTGTGGCATTTAATTAATAAGGAAAATTTGTGTCAACATTGACATCAACATAAAAGCATTGGCAAAAACAATAACAAAGATACCAAACAGAATACAAAACAATACCTAATCCTATTTTACCGGTAGCGTAGTTAATTTAACGTTTACTCTGTGGTTATAATCAATTTATTTGGGTATACTTAGATAAATGTAACTTTCCACTATCCCATCAAGCTACGCACGATACCGTAGACCCTCTACGTTTACACTCGTAGCCGCTACGCCGTAGCAAACCGCGCGACATATTTCCCTGACATAGCTGTCGGGTGGATATGAGCAGCTATTTGGGTAAACTATGTAATTCCGGATCGCGGTAAATGGTTGCGATACCAGAGTTTACTGCGCAGGTCGAAACGATAACACTGTTATGGTTAAGTACCAAGTGTGCAAACTATACCCCATTAAAAAAACAGCGAAATCCCGGTGTTGTAACGCTTATAATCTCCATTTCAGCATATTTAGTTCCATAAATGACCTATGGTTTACTTTTTTAATTGTGCGTCGTATTCACAATGTTCATAATCATAGCTTTATTTTCACCAGCATTATGTTTTTTGTTAATCCCATATTTCTAATATTAGCCCTAAATAGCTCACAAACTTGTAAAAGGTGTGAATTTGTCGGCTGAACAGTTTAGCAAGCTATATTGTCGTTCATTTCCTACAAATATCCGACATTATTGCAAAAAAGGGAAAACATTGAACTAAAATAAAACTTTTTATTCCAGAAAAAATGCAGTTTTGATATCAATGTGCTTGTACGTTGTAGATTAGAATGATTTTATACATTTTCATCTTATTCTATTACAATAAGAATTGCTTGCTGGTTTAGTATTATTTATTATTTGTGATTGATTGTAAAATTTTGCCTTCATCTTGGATCTTCGTGTTGAGACCAATAACATTGAGCAAAAGACTAATTTTATCATTGTAAGTTTATTATTACTCCTTTTGTTGTACATCTGTGTACATTAAATATTTAATGTTATGGAATCCAGTGTATCATGTTGTTTATTGGTCTTACAGTAATCTTATTAATATAAAATTTTATCAAATTTTTATAATGATGAAATTTAGAAAACAAAAGTATGGTCAAATTATGATCAAATTTAGAAAACAAAAGAATCCAGAGATAATGTCTAATTATAGCTACCGCTAGTATCGAACGATACGACATATATAAAACCAGGGCACTAATTCTCAACATAAGCGACACCATTGATCGATGTATCCCTTCTAGTAACACGCTATTTCCACGAGTAACAAGATTTACGTGCGCTTCCAAATTACGACGCGGTACCTTCAGCGTGCGAGCGGAATAGCGAATAAATCAAGGGGGCTGCCTCACCCTGTCTCATTCTCTCGGACGTGACGGGGGCTATTTTAAGGGCAGCCGGAATCTGTAGTCGATATTTAAATGTTTTATTAGGTTTGGCTGGCGGTAAGCAGCCAGCCGGTTGCATTTATGCTGATGCTTTTTGATGGCGTGCGTTTGTGAATGTGTAACCGTTGTAGGTGGCCATTTGTATTTAAAGTTGTACTTGTGAAACTTCTATTGCTCCGTAGGCTATACTGCTACATGGACCTTCACAAAGTGACGTCTATTTTTAAATAAATGATAGACAAAAGTCGCACCACTTATTTTTTTCTGAATTTATTTCTTTTTCAAAACGTGACTATTTTTGATTCTGACGAAGAAACAGTGTATCAAATATTCGACATAATTTTGTTGTGTTGGTTTCGTTGCGACCTATATTTAAATTGTAAGAAAATATGTCTCAAAACTTTGTAAAAGTTTTGATTTTGATTCTTTTATCTCTGATATTGATTCTATGTAAAAAAATAATATTACCATAAATACTGAATTAGAAATGTCCAGGTATCACAATGCAATACAAAAATATCAAATGTATTTATTACAATAAAAGAACGAGTTACTTGGTATTTTATTGTGAAGGTGTGGGTAAGAAAGGTATGAGATTATATTCCAGACGTATTCGGATGTCCTCCTGATAAATAAAAACAAAGTAACACTGCTACTACCCTATTCGCTATCGATTGCTGCACTGCCGTGTGCAAAGTACCAAGAGTACCCGGCAGCCATTTTGATTTCCGTGCTCAAATTAATCCCGTGGTGTGTCCGGTCCACGCAAATTATTTAAACTGACGAACACCGTAAATAAGGGATTAAGAGAGAACGCTAAATCCCCGTGTATTTAGTATTTTTAAGCTCAAGTGCTGCAAGGGATTGCGCAGGTTCAGATTAAACCCTTTATTTGCACTTGCAGTCGTCTGACGGGGGTTCCAATATTTTGGCATTTAGCAACAATAAAATACGGCTGATTAAACATTGAGCACGTCGGGAGTTAAACACTAGAAATTTGTTTATCGGCTTGAAATGTCAAGGTTACTGACCTTTGTGGGGTCGGAAGAGGAAATGACTTGGCAGTTCTATTATGAGGGTCGCGCGGTGTTAACTGGTACTCAATATGCTTGAGTTTATCATTTACATTAAGGTTGATTTTGTTAAGTCATTTAAGGACGGTTTTTGTGTTGGCTCATAGATGTCGTTGCTTCTTTTAGTAAAATTGCCCTAGCAAAATCTATTCACATAAATTTCAATTTTCGAATTGTTGGCAACACTGACGGTCCCTCTCTTGCTTCAGCTACATTGAAGCCTGTGATTTCGTCCTTCCATAGTAAATTTATTTTTATTCTAAAAAGCCTTTTCGTAAGTTTACAGTCAGTGCCATCCAGTGGCGTGGCGTCAGATATTTCAGTGGTAAAGCCCAAGCACAGATCGCTTACATCTTTCACAGTTCCTGTGTGTCCCGTTGTCCTATTTTGTAAATATTGGGCAAGCCGATGGGAATAGGGTTCTACGAACGCTTCGCCACTGGTGCCATCATAGTCGAATAATGTTGTAAATTATCCTCCGGCTCAATCTTTATTGAGCCAAAAGTTTTGTCGTAAGATGGCTATCTAGTATTAAAAACAAGAAATGTACCTAGTAGCGTAGAATTTTGGAATCGCTTTAGGGATCCCGAGTCACTCGTTTGGGTTCATTGTACTGAATTATTTTATTATTTTCTATAAAGTCCAGCTAATAAATTAACCGAATGTGAAATATTATCGCCGCCGTGACACCTGCATGGCTATTTATTGAAACATTTCGCCGAGCTCGCTTTTGGACTGAAATATCTTCCGTACATTCGTTTTAAAATAGCAAGCTCGAATTTTATTTTTGCACCGCTTTTAGTGCATTAAAATTTTAAGCATCGGAGAACCTTTTATGTTCATTGTCGTCGACTCAATTTACTTTTATCTGTTTAATTCGTTGAAAGTTTGTAATATTTGCTTTAAAATTATTAACAACAACTTTTACGAGATTAAGACCGTCTCTGTTTGTTCAGTTCGAATAGAGAGAGACGGCATGACATTTATCCGTGTAATCAATGGCTAGTGAAACAGCCCCTAAGACAATATGCAATTGAAATGGTTAAGCCGATACTGGCAGTTAAATCTACTGTACGCCACCGGAACAATTGTGTACCGACATAAATAAAAAACACTTATTTACTGTTTATACTTTTAAGTCGTATACAGTAAGCAAGCTCACTCCTAATTCAGCCACTCGCTGGTCATTCAAGTCACATTCTTCACAGTGAGAAAGGTACAATGACGAAGGGAACCAAGCACCGGAGGCGCGAAAAGATTTGGTTCCGTCCTGAATAGGGTAGCCCGGGGAATCCGTTGAGCCGTCGCGCATGATGAATGGTGTTTTTCTTTTCGCCAAAGTATTCATGGGATCGTGATATTTAGAGAAACTGCTGCTGAAATGAAGGTTTTTTGCGACTGTTTTTTTCGTAAAATATGCCAACAATGAGGCCCATTTTTTTTAAAACTTGAGTTGTTTCGCCCTGTGTATCGCATAAATTATTACGTGACTACATTATTTATTAGAATTACTCGAAAATTAAGGGATATTTTAAAATTGTACTTAATTTTAATAGATTTTTTAAAATTAAATCACGCACAAAATCACACTCGCGGATTTTTTATAGTGTCGTTCAAGCAGGCATTGTATAAAATACGTACCTTCGTTCGAAAAATCAAATTGCTAGCTGGCTGAAAATAAACGTGAAACTTTTCAATGCGTGCCAAACAGCCGTTAAATAAACAAATTAAAAATAATCGTGCAGCGCAATGAACCTTCGAAATTTGAAAAAACGTTCCAATAAATATCACAGCAAGACGTCTCTGCCCTCGATACCTTGAGGGAGCAGCCATCGATTGTCGGTAATTATATTATCCTACCCCAAGGTACGTACCTGTTAATCTATGTAAAAGTGAGGGCTGACGCTGTCAAGGGTGCTTGCTCGTCGGTGAAACTTTTTCTTTTGCGGATAAATACGTGTTGAAGAAATGACTATAGCATGACGTGTAGTTTGGAAAACCAGAGAAACCATAATACTGAACGAACAATATAAATTGAGACATGTTTTTGTTTTGTTAAATATATTATGTACGTTTAATTTTCAGTTTGACATAGGTATATAGTAGTTAGTTCTAGTAGCATGTACTGTACTCGTATGTTATAGTACCAATATACTGGTGATATACAATTCAGTTCAATCTGGCCACTACTGGAAGTTGGATAGATAAAATCGATCTACAAAACCAGGAAACAACCAAACAGTGCATTGTAAGTACATTTAGAGATAGGTACCCAATGTTGCACAATCGCCGATACAACCGAACTGATTAAAGATTTGAATAGTATTGGATATGCCGGTCAGAATGTAATTCTTACTCGATAACAGTACTCTATCTCCATCACACTACTGGTGTTATTATGTCGTGTTATTCACACGCTATAGAGGTATGGCAAAAAAAAACCACCTGTAATCTTTTCCAGTCTGTTTTTAATGGCGCAGATAATATAAACCAGAGCGGAAAAGGTGGCCAAAAATATTGTAACACTCCTTACTACCCTGTACAACATTACAGCTACCTATGTGAACAATACAGTCAGCGACGAGCGTAATTTTTATTGAGCGTACAATGAATGATTCTCGGTATTGGGTTTCAGGCAAGTCCTGTTTTGCATTTTACTTTGCATTATCGTGTGAAAAAATCAAGTGAAACTTGGTTCCTACATGAAATCGAATGCAGTGTAAATAACGTGACTCATTTCTCGCGACTCGCTTCTCAAAACGTTGGACCTTAACCACATTTGAGGTGGGTAGGTACCCGTTATAACTTGTCTTTTTGTCTCATGGACTCATGGTGAATAGTATAAAGTATCACTACTTACTACTACCACTATTTTACATTAGTTTATGAGCACTTAAAACACTGCTTTAATCAACAAGAAACCGACAGCCGATCGTGCAAAATTAATTCATCAAACGCATAACAAAGTATCTTAATCCTGTTAGATGTACTTGTACTTTTGTCTGTGGGTTGATCCTCTCAGCACTTGCTCGCAGGGACAGCATTAGGGAGCAAGGGATACGGGGAGAGACATTAATATTCTATTGTCGAACGTGTTTTGTTTCCAGTTGGTGTTGGGTTTTTGTGATTTCGTTTGTTGCTGTTTTTCGAATGGTGGTGTTAGTACTTATAGTTTCTCGTCTTATTCTATCCTATCCTACTAGTATAGATAGTGCCACTAGAGTTGAGGTCATGCACACAAGAACATGACATGTAATGAATGACAGTAGGATTTTGATATTCACTCGTTCATTTCATTCATTCTCCTTTTATGCAATCAGTTCTTTATGTAGCTGTGTGTGTGTGTAATCATTCACTTCAACTCTCGTGGCAGTGCCTATATTATGAATGAGAAGTTTTGTAAAGATATATGAATGTTTATATATTTAAAGATCTAGACTGAAACTAATCCATCCTATGGAATAATCTTTTATCCTTTGACAAAAATAGAGGGCGCTGCGCTGTCCAAAAACGTCGCATGAAGTGCCTTTGCTTTCATGATGAAGTCGTCTTTAAGCAATAGACGGCGTTGTATGAGTAACGGTTGTGCTTTAAAAATGTGAGTGTATCCTTTTTTTCAGTGTAACCGCTAAGATTTTAAATAATTTTGTTCGTAATGAGACCTCTTTTAAGGATCTGCTTTTTATCCATAGGTCCTGTATCTTTTAAACAATATATAGATAGACGCTTAAAACAATAGCTACCCATACTGAACTTATTAGACTGAAAAACTTTGCAACAGGTCACTATATTCTTTTTTAGTAGCTCAAATAGTTAGCGACACCATACAGACAGAACTGTCCATCTACAATGTACTCGTAATGCTTCTCTTGACTTTTACTTTAAGTAACCAGCTGGGCTATTCCGAAACTCGAAACTCGAAGTTCGTGTCGTGCGGTCCCTCTCGCTCTCGTATTAAATAGTATAAGTGTCAGAGGGACCGCACGACACGAACTTCGAGTTTCGACTTTAAGTAACCTGTACGATCGTAGTAGGTAGTTAACAGTGTTAATATAAAAAGGCAGTCACCTAATATTATTTTTCATCACGTACTTCATTCGTTAACCATAAATAGATTAACAACGAGCCACAATTATCGTGCCTTATTTTCGCGCAAAAAACTCCGCTTTAAAAGCTTAGCTTATTTAAAGAGAATGGGAGAGAAATCCTCTAATTGCGGTGTCCTGGCCCGAGTGGGCGATAAACATGAATAATGTCGTCCGATGTGCAAGTGCGCAACTTTATTTTCTTACTTTGTCACCTGCTTGCACGAGATAACGCGTAGTTTGAGCGGCGAATTCGCTTTGAGAATATCAAGTCGGTGCTCCAGTTTTCCTAGTCTGTTTAAATTGCTGTATTTGGAAAGGTTGACATTGTTGCATAGTTAGATAACGTTACAGGATGCTGGAACTGTCTGAAATGTAGTTTTAAAATGTAGAACGGAGTTATGGCAATTTATGACTACCTACTTAATAAATAGTAAAAGAAGACAATGCAAAGTATTCCTAACTAGCTCATGAAACTATTTAGTTACTAACTATCTTCTATTCAATGCCCTCAGAACTTAAATGTAAATATAAATAAAAAATGCGACAACTTAAATAGAGACTACAAATGTGAAGAATGACTTAATAAACACTGTTAGAAATCGGTAACAGTCAGTTTCATAAGCCTAAATAAATTATCTTTGCTCTGGACATCTAAACTCAGCATATAGGTAATCGTCATTAGGCACCAATACCTTGATACAACAAAGCGTGCATAGAATAAATAAATATCTGATATGAATACGATGTGTCAGATATTTTTGCACACTCCGCTGTGGCAGATTTTAATGCAGGTGACTATACACATGCACGCTTAACAATAGTGCGACGTCTTGGTTCATAAAATGGACGTTCTAAAGCCCGGTTCACATTAATTTATCTGTCGTGTTGTCTCGTGTCCCTCTCTCTCTGCTTGTGATGCGACACAACACAAGAACGCATCCATTTAAAATGTATGAAACTGATACCGTTCTGATGCGTCATGACACAACACGACAGATGTGTGAACCGGGCTTAAAGCACTTGCTTCAAACGTCTAATGTGTACCATGTTTTAAGATCCATTCCAATACACCCTACACAGCGTCACCTCTAAAAAGCGGAAGGAACTCTAACGCCTGTTTAATGGGCACCGACGCAATAATCCCTGTAATTGCGTCGCAGCCTCCTGCATACAGAGCAGATGTTGCTGAATTAGCATTGTTTAGTCTCCGAGGAACAAATTTGAAATAATTACGGCAATTTGTCACAGTTTGCTTCTTTCGGGCGTTTAAGTTTAATGGGTGTTTGTTGAAGTTACGGTGACACGCACGCAGCTGTGATTTTTTTATACCTACCTGTATAATGTTGTTTTCGGTATAATTATCTAATTGATGCAAGCTTCTAAACAAAGCCACGATTTCAGCAGTAATCAGAAACAAAAGGCGACAGTGTGAATCCCGGAAGTTGTATCATGAATGGAAACGTATATTTTACCCGAGTTAAAGATATAAAGGTACAAATAACATAAACTTAAGTGATATATTTAAATAAAAAATAAATGTGAAACACCTACCACATTTTATCTAGTCCCATACTAAGGAAAGCTTTTAGTACGAGTACTAGAGATACTGATTGGTAAGTGAACGCATTTTAAACGATTCACGTGTATTTACTCACGATATATTTGATACGGGATCCCCCAAATTATTCAGTCTACCTTATTATTCGTAGAATCTACCCGTGATCATGATGCATGCAACTGCGTCGAAATATCGGGCTCATTAAAGGAATCACGGTCTTCATCCCTTAACAAATATATCGAAAAGGCAACGCACGTTAGGTACACATTTGCAGTTTAAGTACCGCTTGAAATACCATTTTAGTTTTATACTAACAACATAGTATTGTCCAAATCATATCCATCATCCCAACGTCCACAGCTGGGTACAGGTCTCCTCTCAGAATGACAGGGCTTGGGCTGTAGTTCCCACGCGTGCCTACTCGGATTGGGAATTTAGCACACACCATTGAATTGCTTTGCAGGTTCGTACAGGCTTCCTAGCGATATATTCCTTCACCGTAAAGCTCGTGGTCATTTCAAATGTAATTTCGCATATGACATTCGAAAAACTCAAAGCTGCGAGTCGGGGTTTGAACCTACAATCCTCTGCTTGAGGGGCGATAGGTCAAACCACTAGGCCACCACGGCTACTTAATCATATTTAAAACAAAAATTAGGAATCATAAAACTATAATAAAATAATTAAAAGTGTCACATATTTGATTTGCATGGTTTCTTAGTTACATTTGTTGATAACTTGGACTATCATTCTAAATATATTTATCCTAATATGAAGATGTACACGTTGTGGCGATATCTCACAGCAAATTCGTTTAGTTAAACATGTCCATCGAGTTACACCAACTTCCTCAGGAGACTCTCCATATATTAATATGTTAGGAAGGGAAATACGAACAAGGTTGGCTGCCAAGATCAGAGCAGTTCCTAAACCACCTCCCAGACAGCCTCGACACGGTACAGACGCTAGAGAGCTTAATCCCGGAGCTAGAGTTCGGGACTACTCGGTATGGAAAATCAAATGGGAGTTGCCCAACAGCAGCGACTTGGGTGATATTTGTAAATATCATCATCATCATCATCATCATCAGCCTATCTTAGTCCACTGCTGGACATAGGCCTCTCCAGTTGCACGCCACTGAGCACGATCCTCGGCCAGTCTCATCCAGTTCTTGCCAGCTAACCTACGAAGATCATCGCTCCACCTAGTCTGAGGGCGTCCTACGCCACGCTTGCCGATTCGCGGTCTCCACTCAATAACTCGTTTGCCCCAGCGATTATCGGTTCTTCGACTGATATGGCCAGCCCACTGCCACTTCAGTTTGCTTATCCGGTGAGCTATGTCGATGACTTTAGTTCTGTGTCGGATCTCCTCGTTTCGAATTCGATCCTTCAGAGAAACTCCGAGCATAGCCCTTTCCATAGCTCGCTGAGCGACTTTAAATTTGTGAACCAGCCCAACCGTGAGTGTCCACGTCTCGGCACCATATGTCATGACAGGTAGTTTAGACAGGTTGTAAATATAGATTTTTAGTATTAGAGTAAGTTAGTTTTAGTTCTATTTTTATACATATTACGTGTTATTTATTAAATAAAATCCATTAAAAGTAAACCATTCCTAAGTAGGAAGTGCTCACGAAATACAAACTTTTCCGCTCACCACAACACGATGCAAGCCAGACTGGTTGAATAATCCAAAATTAATGAGCCTGTAATTAAACCGACGCGTTTAGGCAAACACGGAACATCAAAGCTAGGGGCAAGATTACAACCCTGCGTCACGTGCGTGCATTACTGTACCATGTTGGCAACTTTACCCTCCATGAAAAAAAAAACAACCCCAAATGCCAAACGATATGGACTAAAAAAGGCTGGCAGTTACTCTGCGACTGGCAAAGATATCTTGGCAAGTATGGTTATAGGTATCAGTGCAACTATCATGGGATTTGCCGTGATAGTACAAGCATATGGATAAAGAAATGGAACAGAGACAAGGTTCCACAGAGCAAACAGCAATTGTAGCTATTTTAATAGGGTCAGCACTGAAAGGTATGAATTGAAATAGACATAATATAAACAACAATGTACTCATAAATTGTAAAATATAATGTTACTAGCTTTTGCCCGGGGCTTTGCCCGCATGAAATTCGGTTATATCGCGCTGTTCCCTCGAGAGCTGTGCATTTTTTTTCCAGATAAAAAGTAGCCTATGTCACTCTCTGACCCATAAACTATCTTTATGCCAAAAAACATGTTAATCCGTCGCTCTGTTTCGACGTGAAAGACGGACAAACAGACATACAAACACACACACTTTCGCATTTATAATATTAGTATGGAAGTATGGATTAAACAAAGAGACCATGATAATAAAATAAAATCTTTCTACCATGAGTTTTACCTGCTTAGTCCTAATAATGTGCAGATTATAATATTTTTTTTCTTGAATAGCGAAGTAGGTACCTTTGACATACAGACACATTAGGTATATTGTAGCGGGCGAGGTAGCACTTATATATTTTGGAGCAGTAAAGCGTCAAAGGTTTAACAAATGTAGTACTGAACTTTAATGCTGTTTCGAAATACGAGTACATATTTGAGTACCTACCCGCTACAATATAAATAATCTGATGGTTACTGTTGTTATTTACAAAATGTTAGAAGACACTCACATAATCAACAAGTGACATTGTTTTCGTTCAATAAATTCGTGTCAGCCAGCTCTTGTTAATCGATTTATACCTAATATAAGCTAAATTTGCACTACTATTGACTGTTATACAACCGTGAGACGAAAACATACCCGACGCCCAAGTTTTATGCCTTGACCACGTTGGTGCGAACTAGAGGGCCTATTTCGAAGTACGAAAATCAAAGTTCGTATTGTACCGTCCCTCTCGCTCTCGTATTAAATAGTATAAGTGCCAGAGGGACCGAACGACACGAACTTCGAATTTCGTAGTAGCCCTACAGCTTCTCTCCGTATGCAACGAAGCCACCAGTGCCCACCATACACGCGCATCAAGCTTGTAGTAGTACACTGTCTTAGCGTAATTGTAGTCGTATGAACCTTGGTCTCTGTTCTGTTTCTTTACTCAAGTGGTACAAGCGACCGTTTAGGAAGATAAAACGATGCGAAGTCATACAAAATCGGGTTCTTGTAATCTCCCCGGGATACTAAGCATTAGCACCGGCGTTCGCTGATTACTTTGTGGATGCAATCTGCGCTTGAGGTCTTGCTCTGTGGCATTTTGTTGACTACTTACATTAAGTAATGCCATAGCTAAGAAGCCGTGCCGTGTCCGGTTTTGGAATAGGATAGAGCCATGTTCTCGTGGGTGTTGTTAAAGGCGACAAAGAGACCTTATCTGAGAGTGGGCAGTAGCTTTCTCTATCGTCAACCATGAACTCTTGCCTCTAGCATCGCGGTGTAGAAGGTGAGAGGAAACCACTTCTGTGTAAATAAAAGACATAAGTTGTTTGACGACCTGATGGCCAAGTGGTTAGAGAACCTGACTAAGAAGCTTGAGGTCCCGGGTTCGATTCCCGGCCGGGGCAGATATTTGTATGAATAATACGAATGTTTGTTCTCGGGTCTTGGATGTTTAATTTGTATTTAAGTATGTATTTATCTATATAAGTATGTTTATCCGTTGCCTAGTATCCATAGTACAAGCTTTGCTTAGTTTGGGACTAGGTCAACTGGTGTCAAGTGTCCCATGATATTTATGATATTTATTTATGATACTTACATTCATAGCAGTGACGTGCCGTGAACATTTTCGTTGGGCAACCCGGAGTGATAGAAACGTGTTTCAGGTACGTGTGTATTTGGAAACAACTCCTCAGAGTATAGTATGTCAAGTAAAACATTTAGGCAACCCGGTGGGAATCGAGTTGTTACGACGCCACGCCACTGATTCATAGATATTTATAAACATGGATACATAGTTCCAGGTGAAGTTAGGCTACGTTTCCATCAGAGATGTGCGTGGACGTGTTGCGAGGAATGTATTTTTCAAGAATCAATTAAATAGGAACGCTCCATTTACTTTTTCTCACTCGGCTCAGCTGTTTCCACTAGAGCTCTGTGCTGTGCAAGAATAGGTAAATAAAGCGTTTCTATTGGTTCATGAAAAGCACATTCCTCACATGTCTTTGGTGGAAACATACACTTAATATAAACGTGTAAAACTTGTTAGCAAATTACCGCAAAAAAATCTCCAAACGTCGCCACTGTCGCCGCCACTTAGTTAAATTTATGTCCCCGAAACGTGATCAAGTTACGTTCATTTAGATTGTACCGCAACCTTTTTCCGTTTTCCGCCACCAGATTTCCATTTACGCAATTTGCGGTAAAAGCGAACGATATTCGATACCGTTTATAGACTATCGATTTCACTACTGTTATAGCGCAATAACCTAGATGCGTAAGCACTTAGGGATATGGAGCCAAGGAGGTCGCCTCCCGAGAGAGCGGCACCGGATAACGCTCCGAAGACACGCGAGCACGGCACTGATTTCGGCTTCTAGGGCTAATAAAAGACAGGTCGGAGGTATTTAGGTTAAAGCGACAGTTTCGATTTGGTATAAAGCGAGCTACCCCTGCTTAAGTGCATACAATGTTTTTTTTCACTTCTCATGCTCGTAGTTCGTGTTTATGCTACATCTAGGCGACATAAAATGACTTTTTATGGTCCAGTGCATAAAGTTAAATCTTTGTCTAAGATCAAGGCAATCAGGCCTAAACAGCCACAAACAAAAACGTTTCGATGTATTTTTTGAATAATTTTTAATTCGTATAAAACTAAAAATCAATCAAAATAAATGAATAAAACTAAATATAAGTTTCCTCTGTTGTTATTTCATCTCCTCGCAATCGAAGTGAGAAGCAGAGTGTAAAACTCGAGCATTAAACCCATTTTCCCCTGGACGTGTCTGTCCTCGCGACGGCCATATGAACGTCTCGGATAAAATAGCTCGTTTTATGCTCTTGTTGTACAATCTACTATTGATCAGTGATTAGGTGTTGAAAAATGTAATGTCTATTTGTGTCCTGAAAAAATCTAATTAGTCTATCAGTTAGATTATCAGAAAAGACATATAAACGTAGCCACTTAAAGTTCCGCGTGGCGTGTTGCCGTGCGAAGTTTTTTTAACCCCCGACGCAAAAAGAGGGGTGTTATAAGCTTGACCGCTATGTGTGTCTGTGTGTCTGTCTGTGGCACCGTAGCTCTTAAACGGGTTTATCGATTTGAATACGATTTTTTCTATTTGAAATCAGGTTTCCTAGCGATGGCTCTTAGACATGTTTCATCAAAATCGGTTTAGCCGTTTTTGAGATATTGAAGTTTGAAGTGACAAAGTCGGAGTTTTCCAACTTTTTGTTGGTTAGGTTATAGCACGGCGTAACGTCACGGACCCCACCTCCCGAACTTTGACGCGTTTGTTTTGTTATTTTTTATTTGATTGAAAAAAGAAAAATAAATACGTGTTGAATATTATCTGATAATCTAAATAACGGATACTCCAACGGATAGAATAGTATTTTTAAACTCATGAAACTACTCAATTGTAATGTTAGCCAGACTTATACTGATAATATTCGATGAACAACTTTTTCGATACTATTAGTGTTGAATTTAAATCACATTAAGATATTCTCAAAACCCTACACATATTGTTTTATAATTTTAAAGTAAACGATATTAGGTAAGAAAATACTGAATTCAATCTATCAAACCCAAAAGGAGTATTACAACCAGGTTTGCATTCCAAATAAAAATACAGCAGAGTAGAAAGGTTGAAAATGTCTGTGTTGTAGTTACCTTGATTACGCCTCTCGGTAAAGTAAATAGAAATAATGGAAAAAGCTCAAACAGATAGCCCTATTCTGAAATGAACGTCATGCTTTTAACGTATCTGTAAAGTAATGCACGTCACGATACAACAATATGAATATAAGTACGAGTAGGACTATTCATGAGAAACTGTACTTCTTGGAATTCAACGAAAAGGTTAGCAACAACTCCGATGATACTGGAACTTTTTTACAAGCATTTATTTAGCTTGCAACGTATGTAGGTATATATTATGTACATAAGTTTATAAGCAAGTTGTGGTTTCAAATTTGGCAAACTATTTTTCTAACACATTCCTGGTATTAGATTGAGCTGAAAGTTGTTATACTCGTAGTTGTTGTAAGTTCTGTGATAACACTATAATCTGGTAGTGATATTCTGTTCTGTTGCCAGGATCATCTCCGCTGCTTGGTGTGAATACGTAGGTAGTTTCGATGATAATGAAAATACAGTCAGCAAAAAGTACAGCCAGTAAAAAGATTGTAACTATTAAATTATTTTTTAACAAAAACTTATTTATCAGTGGCGTAGTGATGGACCTTGATATTTGTTAAATTTGGAGTGGGAAAAGTAAACTAAACTTGATCAGATAACTATCGTAAGTCATTGATGCCATGGTCTTAGGTTTTTTTTACTTTGCCAATGATTATTGCTATTATTTCCTATAATTTCCAGAATACAAGCATCTTCAAAATTAGTTTTAAAAACGATACATTTTAAGGGATAATGACCCCTGAAGATTTACATATAATTATTACGCTACTAGCTTTGGCCCTTGACAACGTCTACTAACGGGCTGTTTCACCATCCATTGATTAGCGTTAACTGATGGTTAAATGTGATGCTGTCTCCGTATATTCGAACAAAACAAATAGAGTCGGCATCACACCTAACGGCAGTTAACACTAATCAATGGATGGTGAAACAGCCCCTAAGAATTCATTTATTGGTATCCCACGGAAACTATGCAATTTTCCGGGATGATAAATGCCTACTTCCCAGTCTAATTAACAAAAAAAAAATTCTCAAACTTAGCAAAACTTGTATCTACTATGGGTATGGCACAAATAATATACGTTTAAGTAAAAATGAAATAAATAGAAACGTTAATAAACATCTACATACATATTAAATGTCCAAGGCATAAAAATTCATATGATGCATCTGCTACGACCGGGTCGAGAATCAACCACGCACCCTCTAGCTTATAAAGTCCGGTTTTCTAACCTTTAGGATATCCGGCCTCGACGTAGGGTTTTCCCATCATTTCAGAATACAGACGTCATCAAAATTAGTATTCGGGGCAGGATGCCCGCGTCCACCTCTGTCTGTATCAGTCCGACCGCCCGATTATATTAATCCGACGTGCGTTTTGTACCGTCCGCTCTCAAATCACTATGGGCCGAACTCATTTGCATATACACCTTTTTGTTTCGGTTTGTCCACTTTATCCAATTTATTAAGAGTTTGGATAGCAATTCTAGAAATGCTTTCAAGTCCTCTATAATTAACAAAAGTGCAGTCATAGCTTCGCCCGCTAGCCATTTCGATAAATGACCGTACCGTCCAATTTAGGTTCATTCAAATTGGATTCAATGTAAAAAGAGTAAAAAGATTCGATAGTGAAGCTGCTTAAAATTTCCTATTCATTCGCGAGTTAACGTCCAACTAAGCTCGAGTTTGCAATCGCAATGGCAAAAAAACATGCCATTTTTTAGCCAACTTGTTTAGAACTTTGCGTCTGGCGAGGTGTCTTGTTATGCTTCGTCATTCTTGGGTCGTTGAAGTGTCTGGGCTGGGTGGTTAGGGCGCCAAAGTTGGGAGTGCTGAAGCCGACAATGTGTATAAATAGGCAATAGCGATTGCGATCACGTATCCCTAACGAGGCGTCGCGACTGCAGCAGTATGGACGGACGCATCGATCCGCCTCTGATGGAATTCGCTGACGGTTTCGGGCATAGTTAGCTCGAATTGGAGCCGTGTAAAAGTGTGAAGGCAGTGGAATATGAACGGTTTCAAGTGGGCGGCACGATTGGCCAATCAATCGTACCGGCTGGAGTTAAGTCATGAGGGACCCGACAGAAACTAGGAGCAAACGAATCTGAATTGAACTATCTTTTTCAAAATATCTACAAATTTTACGAAACACAGCTAAAATAAATTTATATTTGACCGTTTCAGATACTTGATTATTCAAACTTTTTTAACTTAATGATTTAATGAAGTTAAGTAACTTAAAAATACAACCAAATTGATAACCTCCTCCTTTTTTTGAAGTCGGTTAAAAAACCTTGTGTTTCATGATGGTCGTCACCATCACAGACTTAAGCACATTATGAGTTATTAATTATTTATGAGTATAATATTTTTTATTTTTTTAAGACTAAATATGGAGCACTAAAATAGGGTCTTGACAGACAAATTGATAGCGAATTGATCGTGTTAGTGTTCTCTTTGAGGAATACAACCTTAAAAACACTGCCAATTATTTAATACACGTACACATAAAAATATCTATAGAAAATACAATAACGATGGATGTGTTTAATTGGTGTTCACTCGACGACGCACGATGCACCGTCGCCAATTAGATACCTACTATAGGCGATCGACTAAGGCGCACTAATGAACATAATTGATATGAAGGCTCGATAGCTCTCTGGTCCAGAACTAGTGCAGTTTCAATAACAACTTCAAAGCCGTTGCCATGGCTTCTACTAATTTTAGTATTACTGGGATATTACGTATTATTTGTCATATTATAATGGCAAAACTTGTGGTAGCGTGTGTGGGTGCTATGTTATTTTTGTGCATCTGTCTGTTGTGTGTTCTTGGAAGTTTATTTTAATTTTATTCCATTTCCATAATGTTGGTTGGCTGACAATGCAACTACAGTCAACAAAAACTACAGTCGTGATTTTTTTATCTTAGTTGACAAATTCATACAAGTTTTCATACATTGGTTAATGTTCAAAATGTACGATGTCAAAGGCGTGACTACAATTGGAATGTAGAATTCCCATGAAAAACCTTTACAGGTGTATTTAATCAAAGGAACCCAACAATATTATGCAGTATTGTACTCTGTAATCTAGTCCGTACTTACTTCTTTCTGTTGAAAAAGGTTGCCGGGAAGAGTTTGATCTGATCCGATAACGCCGTCTATTGCTTACCTTGTAAATTTCTCTCTGTGTACAGTGGCGTAGCTAGGTAACCTAGGGCCCTGGGGCAAATAAAAAAATGGGGCCCACTGCTATCAAAACTGGTAAGGTTTTTTGAAGTAAAATCATTATATATACAAATACTTTAAAAATGCTAAGCAACTTTATCATCAGCTATAAAGCAGAATTTCGAGGGCCTCCTGAGCTTGAGGGCCCCCGGGGCACTACCCCGCCTAGCCCCTTGGTAGCTACGCCACTGTCTGTGTACCTGTTTTCAGTTTGTATCATCTACTATTGTGGTGTTCAATAAAGAGTCATTGTACATGTTTTCTAACTCAACCATCTGCTAGAACATTGCGAATTGGTTTTTAAACATCGTGTACAAAATCCCCCATACATAGCGAACACGCCAGTATCCGATGGAACAGGAGTGGGTAGGCTCACAACTGTTTTCCATTAGTGCCCCGGTTCGAAACAAGCCCGTAATTTGCTTGGCATGTGACTCGATTTAGCCTCTATCAGTTTCATGCTGAAGGTCTTTAAGAATCTTATTAGAGAAACCTATATCTAGACACGCGGTCAAGCTAAGTTTATACGTTGATGAACAGTACGCCTATAGGCGTCCAAAGATAAGGCTTAAGAACGTTTAATTTAAAGTAATGTCCATCAACGTGAGTCAAGGAAAAGGAACTCTCAAGACAGCAGCCGTATATATAAATAGGTAAGTTACACAAATTATTCAAAGCGTCGGGTTTCTTGTTTTTTATTTTTATTTCATACTTTTTTTTCGCGTGCGTCATTCTATATAATCCACATATATGTTAAAAATCAGTGAGTTATACATACATACATACATATACTCGAAAAACACAACCTTCCTTTGGGCAGTTTGGTAATTGAATAAAATTTTTACTTAACAGCTAATGACTTTTGTAAAGCACTTTGTTATAAAAATACGATATACGTCAAGGCTTTTTTATAGGGCAGAAAAACACAAATTATAGACATGTTAGTAAACAGCCATGCTTTTTTATCCAATAGCAATATAACATTCCTGTTTCACGCGACAAGAACACTCTAAACTCAATTGGCTAAAACTTAGAGCGGAACCGCGCTTGCTGGCGCATCTTGACATTTCATTACAACTATTTGATTTATCGAACGCGACTAAAATATACCGTGCACGTTGCTACGCGGAGCATAAATTTTAAACCCGCAAGCCTTGTGTGATTTTAGGACTTAATCAAGGTATGGGAATACACCACTGTATAACCTATGGTTTATATCAATCCAATTTATAGAAAGGGTAAACAAAGACGCCATTACCCGACCACAGACATTAAATTTAATGATGTGAAAACCTAGAACCTATTGCAAAATAATTAATCTGTTCAGTAAATCCATTAATTTATTAATTAAATAGATCAAAGTATTTTGTCTATTTTATTATTTACAATAGGTACTTGATTTAATTCCAAAGCATGTTTATTTTTTTCACACCTCTCCTTCAGAAAAGTAACTTTTCCTCCCTGACGAGAGGGAGCAAAGTGCAACTTTTCTGTTCAAGGCTTTTCTAAACCTTTTATTGCAAATGCGATTTTTTTCAAGTTGATAAAATTGTAAAGCCACGCCATTTTCTATGCTGGTTGTTCTTTAATAATATTTAGATTTTTCTTAAAGCTCGGTGTGAGAAGTTTTATGAGCCACTCGGGAGCAAAATTATTTTCATCTTGGGCGTTAACACTTGAATCCCTCATTACGCTCAGGATTCTAGTTTAGAATCCCTCGCTACGCTCACGATTCTATTGTAGAATCCTTCGCTACATTCTGGATTCAATGTACGCCCTCGCCGTAAATACACCATTTTGCTCCCTTGTGACACAAATAACTATTATTTTTTCAAATAAATATCATGGGACACTTGACGCCAATTGACCTAGGTAGTCCCAAACTAAGCAAAGCTTGTACTATGGACACTAGGCAACGGATAAACATACTTATATAGATAAATACATACTTAAATACATATTAAACTTAAACATATAAACATCCAAGACACGAGAACGAACATTCGTATTATAGGTATTCATACAAATATCTGACGGACGAACCCGGGACATCAAGCTTCGTAGTCAGGTTCTCTAACCACTTGGCCATCCGGTCGTCCACATTATAAAAGCTGTAACTATTTTTAAATTTTAAGGTACCTAAATAAATAATAATCGCTTATTAAAAATACAAACTGAGACATGGATGCACAGAAAAACCAGAAAAAGAGACCAGCACTGGGAATCGAACCCAGGTCCTTAGCAATCCGTGCTGCGTGCTATAACCCCTACACCATTGCTAGTGGTTTCACGGGATACCCGTAAAAGTAACAAATTTGGAGTTGAAATAAAACATACAAAAAGACTCCAAAAACCACAATAATCGCTTATTCAATCGAGTATAAATCGATTTTTAAAATGTCAAATTTTCCATTTATTAGATTATACACGAGCTTCATTTAAGAAATAACGTCAGATTTTGACGAAGATTTTTCAAATGAAAATTAAATATTGAAATCAAGTGAATTTTGGTGAAAAAAGTGATTAGACGTCCAGACCAGTTAAAAGACACGAATTATAGATAAATGTGTTACTGATTTGATCCAGTTGGTGTTTATACAAGAATTTTGATGAAATCGGTTTGTGGATTGGCATAACGTATAGTACAAGTACAAGGTGGAAATGTTTTTCCACGCTATTGGTGGTGTCATTCATTAGATGTAACGCAATATAATGGGTCAACTAATGGTATTTGGATGATGCAAAATAAGGGGAAACAGGTTTCCCAACAATAACTATTCTGTTTTTTATTTTTTTATTTTCTCGTGTAAAACCACAAATTTTTGGATAAGTCTACATTTCCCTATATTTTCTCTGTACTTTAAATCCCAACAAAAACGATGGAAGAATTCAGATAAGTGGCATAAGTTAAAATATTAAAATAACTAATAATAAACTGTAATGACTGGATAGTAATTGTCCATTACTAGTCATTTTAAATTTTGACTTGCCACTTTTGCATTCACCCAGCGAAAATATGTTGCGCTTAATATTAGGTACCTTCTAACGGTAACTTGAGCGGATGTTTCCTTTCGTATCTGGCAAGAGCAGACGCGACCAAATTAAAAACTCGACCGTTATAAATTGAAACAAATTATTAACAAGCCATAAATAAGGTTTCGAAAGGCTTTCAGAGCACTGGCCGGTTTCCAAACGTTTTAGATACGAGAACCTCTTGTTCGGAGGATATTCCGACATCGAACTAATGGCTCTGCGCGATTACATCGGTAATTTACCTGTACTGGAAAAAGCCAGCCAGTGTTTGCATTAGTTTTGTTCGTTTTATTTGTTCCAAATGTTAGTATGCACATGTTTAAAATTAGTAACGTCGGCTACTGGTAGGAGGAATTCAGTTTTTATAGCTATGCAAAAATTTGCAAGAAAATTGTGTAAGTAATAAATAATTGTTATTGTCTCGCCTTATATGGTTTTAGGGATGGTATGGTGGCATGGTCAGCTAATCATTTTTTTAACCAATTTACGAACGTGTTATCGCATTATGTTTGCTTGGCTTGTGTCGAGGAGAAGTGAATGTCGAACAGACAAATATAAATACAGACGAATGTCATGTTAGCGTAAACTAAACAAGCTCTTATTCTTGTTAAATAATAACAAGAGTAATGCCTGCAAATAGTTTTGATTGCGTTAACTTAAAAGTTAGATATTTTTACTGCTCCAAGAGGTAGCAGGCCTGAGTATTCAATATTAATTTCAGTTTGATGCCTCCATGAGTTCATGAGAACGGTTCTCTTGCCAGACGGATGGACGGACAACAAAGTGATCCTATAAGGGTTCTGTTTTCGCCGTCTGAGGTACGGAATCCTACAGAGAAGGCCTTTGTGCAACAGTGGACGTTTTACGGCTGTTATGATGATGATAAAATAGCATTCACCCTACAAAACATTCGCTCCATTGAGACATCTCAAAGATTTGAAAACAGCGCCGACTGAACAAAGATTAACCTACGTTGGCAAGAATAGAATTCAATTCTGTGAATTAAACCACGTAAACAATGACTTGACGCTTCTCGCACTTTAATCACGGCTCACTCCCAAACTCCCGTAACTTCAAATTCATATTTCCCAGTCGTTTTAAAAAGCAATAACGCTCTTGGGTTGTCAGAGGCGTTTTTCACGCGTCATCTTCCGCGTCAGCCGTCAATGGCCCGGAAAAGCCGCTAGATAGCGCCTTCCTCCGTTTTTATACCCATCCCGTTCTGGAAAAACATTTTTGACACCTGACATGTCGTTGAGTTTTAACCCTTCGGGTAGGTACTTTCGTTTATTGATTGGTGTAAAAAGTGAATGGCTTTTAAGTGGCTGCTTCAGCAGGCAGAGATTAAAGATACAGTGCTCAGTAAGGTGAAGGTATCAAGTAAAATGTTTAGAATGCAGCATTTCTCAAGAATGATCATTCTGAGTGAAGAAGTTATTTGTAAGCCTAACACACCAACTGTTTTCTTGAACATTAAAAAGTAAAATTATATTGCTATCCCATTTGTTTGCCTTTTTTTTTAAAGAGAACATGAAATTTCTATACCAAACAATTGCAGAATCGAATTGCAAAAGTGCGTTGCAAAATTCATCTTTAATACTACTTTAATCTCTTCAATTCTATATGCTAAATAGGCTGATATACATATACATTTCCCAGTACCTAGAGCCTATGCAGGGGCAATGACACCAGCCCCCAAATCGCGGGGCTTACGCATGGGCTTGGACTAATCTCCTCATATAGTGCTAGTCCGGTTGAGCCCACTTATCCTTAAGGTTGTCCTCGCGATGCGGGTGGAATAATGCGAGTGCCAAACGCCTGTAGAAAACTTAGTAGCAAAAAATATTTTAGGCGGTTGGAGAGTCCACAAAACGAGGTTTTCTAGGTCTTTTATTTGATTCTATAAGCTTTAGACTAAAGCCTGCATTTAGCTTTGAATTATGGGGTGACAAAATAAATTGGAATGTATAATTAGTAGCTATTTCTGTTCTTGCACTCTGCAGCCAGAATGACGCATCTCAATGCCGCGCAGAAACTCGCAGACAGGGTCAAGATTTATTTTTATTTTAAAGCCCAGTTTAGATATAGATAACACTACAAAACCTAAAAAAGACAATAATTTAGCTACTCATTTTTTTCTGGACTATTATGAATAATATGAACCAGCTTTGTTCACTGTTTAGATCATCTACAACAAGATACTACTACGCAAGAAGTCTCGCTGCATAACCTGTGTTCTGTAAATCATAACTATATTCATGTTCACCATAGGTATTTCAATCACCACTACTGAGACCACTACACAATTCGATTGTCAATGTCATAGTGCGGAAAACAAGCAAGTAGGTCACATAGTGGTATATGAATACCACCGCCCAAGAACATCCGCAACATCAAGGGATAGGTACCGCAGTGGCATTCAGTAGGTGAATTTCAAAGTAAGCAGCTGCTAGTTTGCATCTGCAGCACCGTGCTACGCCCTACTGTAGGGTTAGCCAGCACAAGCGTTGCCTACCCTCAATTCACGCTAAAAGGGGAAATAATATTTAATTTAATGTTCCACATACAGTTGCCTTACTCTCAACGCCGGAACACAGCACCGCGAGCACTGCTGATTGGCAGAAGGATATGCGAATCATGGTGGTGTTAGCAACCAAAACGACTTTGCGGAGTTCTACCAACCACAAAACATGTGTCAAATTGAAGATGTTTTAGAAAACCACGCATCATAATACGTTTCAAATACAAAATAACGACAATATCAAGCGAGTTTACCTATCCACTGAACTTAAAGTGCTAAATCTGTTCAGAGCCCATCTATTGGCAATAATGCCGTAATTACTGTCCCGGCCGCCTCGTCTCCAGTTGTTAATCTTACTTAAGCTGCCTTCGATCCACATTTAGTTAAAAATTATTGGCAGAAGCTTAAGGACTTTAGTGAGGAGCTTAGCCCTGAGAAAATGCCTTAAATTTGCTTTTAATTACGCTCTTATTGATTAGAGGTTGACCTTTTCAATGTTCATTAATTTCTATAAGACTTGGAAAGCGTGGCAAAATGATGGCCAAATCCTCTCTGAGTAATCATCCTTTAGTTACAGTAACATTAATTCTGGTTATTCAGCCAAAATCTGTTTCGATCCTTGAGGTACTTTCTTAAGGCCTGGATTAAACATACAATTTGATATAGTGTTGTCTACGGCAATGAAATAAAAAAAAGTTTAATTTTAAACATCGATATTTAAGCTAATTCCTCTAAGAAAGTCCAAGAGACACAGTTAATAAATAACAGTATGAGATTGCATTTTACATGGATAGATATCGATTTTAATTACTTTCGTGGAATGTGAGTATATCGGTTTTTCGGGGTCCTCTTGACTATGGAAGAGACGGCAGTAAAGTACTCGTAGACAGAGCTAATCTACCCGTTTAATCTATCTGAAAACTTGAATGTTCGTAGGTAATCGAGCGAAGTCAAATTCTATAGAGTATTCAAAACGTCCAAACGTAAGAGAATAGAGCTTAACTATTCAGAGGGTAGTTAGGTAAGCTGGTCACGTGATAACGCTCAGTTTGACTCGTCTCGCCCGCGGTTTGCAGTGCTCGCCGCGCTCCAAAGTATGCAGAAGGAATAACTTTGTTAAAATGTGCGCTTCGCGGTGTGCTTCTGTCTGATTGTCTTGTCTGTCGTACACTCGAGTTCATAAACTTGTGGGCAAAAATTTGATCAAAAATATCTGAACACAACTCTATTGTTAACGGCGTAGAAGCGTGTTCAGATATTTTTGATTAAATTTTTGCTCACAAGTTTAGTTTATGAACAGACGTCAAAGTGATTTAAGTGATAGCCAAATTTTAACGGTACCTACTAAAAGTTGAAAAGGAATAGTAACTCAATAATAACTCAATAGTAACGTTCCTAATTTTAATAGTCTCAAGAGAACAGCGTAGAATATATCGGTTCGTAGACATAAAAACAGCAATAAAATACGAAGTATGTTATCCTCTTCGAAAAATATAATGATTCAGCCATTATAATCGATCCTAGGAAAATCACAATCAAGTTAGTATAAACAAATATTCACATAAATGTCCTTCCCGGTGTCTATTACAAAAAATATTGACATTTCTTGACCCTAATAGACAGCCATGAGTCCAAGTGACACTAGTACGACACCCCGCATCCACCCCCATAGAACAAAATAAAAGCATTATTTTGTTAGTATTTCCGTTGTCCAAACTTGAGTAGAAACGAGGGGTAAACATTGTCCAATACGTGAACAATATTTGCTGTTAAATAAATACTTGAAAAAGCACTTACTTAATTTTGACATTTCGCTATGTAAGCCCTAGAGGATAGCATTTCAAACGTCGAAAACCTAGGGGTTCCAATATAATTCAGAAAGTTGAAATAGGTACATATCTTTTAAGAAATTAAGAAAAATATTTGTAGCTTTCGCGATTTAAAAGTATCAGAAAATGGTAAACAAAACTTGGCCCATTTTGATCCTCCCTCACTCTCATAATAATTAACAAAAAACTGTCATTGTGATACAAATAACACCTATAAGTAAATAAACACTTTTACGTTTCATTATTTATCATTCAGCCGATTCATGTCAGAGTGATCGACACTGTAATGCCCAATAGATGAAACCCTGCTTAAAAGATGGCAATTATGAGGATAGTGATGTGTACCCCCCTGTACCTACTCATACGTTTACCTTATAATATTATTTTTTAACGAAATAACTTCTAATTATACTGAGATTAAACTGAGAGAACAAGCATCCAAAGCCATCTTTTTAGTGCTGCATCTAGATCTATAAATGCGAGTGCGCCTTACAACTTATTTAACATAAAATCTCATCTAATTCACGACTAAATCTTAGTTCCCGACCAATATGACATCAAAGAATGAGGGGCGTTCAGTTACCAGTATCATGTCAGGCCACGTGTCTCAGATAAGACTCACTAAACGATTGCAGCCCTAGGGATTGATTACGATTCTTTATTCCCATAATGCCAATAGATTGAGAATTATAGATAACTTGGAATTACGCGTGCATCGCAATAGGGGATCCAAATTCTGTGCCATTTGGTTTTATGGATTAAAAGTTTTAGTGCAAGATACATAAATAAATTGGTCGTATTTTTTACGAAGAGATAGTAAAAATAAAAATGACATAATGCTCACTTATTTGAGTTTAATGGGCATTGGTTGTTATACATTTCAGTGCGAAATGTATGTGATTGCGTACACTTACCTACCCACTGCGTACGTTTACCCCACATGACTCTATCAGACGTTAGTATAAAACAAAGGCAAGGTAAAAATCTCACAAGAAAAAGGATTAGTAGTTATTAAAGAGTGGCCCAGAATTTGAGAAAATATTCTCATATTTTTTAATGATACTTATAGTGATTGCGTACAAAGTACGTTTACCCCACATGTAGTATAAAACAAAGGCAAGGTAAAAATCTCACAAGAAAAAGGATTAGTAGTTATTAAAGAATGGCCCAGAATTTGAGAAAATATTCTCATATTTTTTAATGATACTTATGTTATTATTTTACTCTAAAATATATTGACTGAAGGTATTTTCAGCGTTAGGTAAATGTGTACTGTCTTAAGTTTCACAACGAAAATCTTAATAGAAATCAAACGCACAATTCTATCAATGTTTAAATCACAGCCTTTGTCATTCAATCGTACATTTTCTCTTCAAAAAATAATTGTCCCGTAACTCTCGCATTGCATAGCCCATTAATATTGATGCTCCTATCGAATGTTTGGTTGAAATTAATTCAATTTTTTAGGGGAAAATGTTCCCGAGTCAAGCGAGTACGAGGGGAGTGTTTTATCATATTACAGAAAGCCCTCATTTGTGTTTAATAGCTTGCTGAACAATTTTGACTAATTGTATAAAATAATGGTTTAACTGTACGTCAAGCGGTAATAGTATGTCTTGGATTACAAGGGATGTAGGTAAATTGTGGGCGTTTTCATTTTACCTGCTAAATTGATTTCCATTTTTTTGTTTGCGCATATTTCCAAATTATTTATATCGCTGCAAAAATAACAGAATTCACACAAATAGTCATTTTTAGGGTTCCGTAGTGGTTCCGTACCTCAAAAGTCTCTCTGTCTGTCAAGACCCTTTTTCTCGGGAACGCGTGGAGGTATCAAGCTGAAATTTATAACAAATACTGAGGTCTACTGTCCCTTGGAGCTGTGAAAAATAAAACTTCTAAGCCAACGCAATCAAAAGATGCAGCCGTTTATGCTGCCAATTTCCGCAAATTTTCGAAACTTGCAAGGGAATCAAAACCTACAGGGTACTTCCCGTGAACTCAGAATCTTTAAATTTGGTATGAAGGTAGCTATTATAACACAACCAAATAGAAAAGTGAAAAATTTTTTTTTTGTCGGTTTGTAAATATCATTGACCAATATAATCTGACCCCAAACTGCGTACAATTTGCTAAAGAGTAGGGCTCTGCATACACTGGATGTGTTAAATCACTCTGAAAAAGCGAGATATATCTTCAAGACACGATTCCCGTTTATTACATACCTATAAATGTGTACGGAACCCTCGGTGCGCGAGTCCGACTCGCACTTGCCCTGTTTTTCATCTTTTCACCATTTACCAAGAACTATGTTGTATTTTCACTCGACTCCAGCGAAGTCAAAAGGTTATGTTTTAGAGATGCTCATTGTACACGACGGTTTTCTAAAATCAAGGTTGACTAGGTCTAAAACTAGGTACCTACTGTTCTTATTTATTTTTAAAAATAAGTACCGATTCAATAATTAGCAAGATAAGCCAGTGTTAACATTACGAAGGCAAATTTGAACAGTAATGATTAGTATGAGGGCCAAGTTAATGTTACCAAGCGGAATAATTATAATTACTTACGAATAAGTTTTTCAATTAAATAGCCCTCCGGAACCGCTAAGTTACTTTGTAAATGTTAGAGCGAAGAGTTTGTAATAATTACTTCTCTAAATAATATGACATTGATGTTTCAAATTATAGCTTATGTTGAATCTCAATCCAAATTTTAAAATGGTTTAATTTTTTTCGGTTATTAAATACACAGTGTCAACGTCACTATTTATAAACAAGTGCGAGTCTGACTTGCGCACGAAGGGTTCCGTGCCATTATCTATACAACATTAGACATTAGCAAAAAACGGCAAAAAAATCAAGTTTGTTGTACGGAAGCCCCCTTAAATATTTATATTATTTTAATTTAGTTATTTATTTTTAAATTGATTATACAACGAAAGATTCTGTGAATATTTCAAGCGTGTACCTGTTGCCGTTATTAATATCAAGCAAAAAACGGCAAAACAATCATGTTGGTTTTATGGGAGCCCCCCTTAAATATTTATTTTATTCTTTTTTTAGTATTTGTTGTTATAGCGGCCACAATAATACAAAATCTGTGAAAATTTCCAGTGTCTAACTATTAGGTACGACTCAAGAGATAGAGCCCTGTAACCGCTCATACTAAACAACTGAACTGATGATGATGATTGCTACTGATACTTATATCTATCTTGTTTACAACTAAATTAATTAAGGAACCCTAAAAATATCACATATCCCAATGCCAATATAAATACGATTTATATCCCTTAAACAAGTAATACATTTAAGCCATGTTAATCGTTAGTGAATATATGAGATACCATAGTGACTGAGTGTGTTTAGTAATCTAATGTAAAAGTAGAATGGAAAAATTATTATTGATTAAGGAAACTATGTACAAGTATTTTCTCAGGAATTTTCTCAAACGCAACATTAACTTTAACGCTATATTCCAAAAAAGGGTTTCAGATTTGGTAGCGGGAATTAAGGACTTTTATACGTTTGAGCCTAAAAACAACATTTTGATCACGAATTTTTATTCAAAGCAAAACTTCTACGTTTTATATGCACTGTCAACATTTCATAATCATATGACACGTCTACAGTATAGAATACATACATACCTACTTGTATTGTGTATAGGTACTCGTAGGATAAAAAAGTGAATTATAGTTCCTTGTTTCAAAAACCTGTGAGGTGATCTGATTTTTCTGGACTAAAAGTAAATATTCTTGTCTTAGCCTCATTTTAAATTTGTCTGCAAACTTATATCAGAAACTACGGAAATATAATGAAAATATCAATGGAAGTAGATTTATAATGGGAAAAAGTAATATTTGATGTTATTGGCGTTAAAATGTTCTGTGAAAATAGAGGTGTTTAAAATTTTTCTTATTTCTTCTTGCACTATGTTGAAGTCTTTCTAAAGTCGAGGTAAGCTTCGAGATCTTTTCTAATGAAATGAAGATGCCGAGAGCTTTTACGTTTCTTTGTGATACAGTTGGCTAACTAGTTTGATTGTAGTAACTGAAACAAAATTATTATGGTTACTACCGTGGGTGCAGTGGGTCAATGCTTAGGTAGGTACCATCAGCCAAATATGTCCTCTAGCACCTTAAGGTTGATAATCGTTTGCATATCATAAAACGATAATGCGCATAGACGTGTCTGTCAACTTGAAAGTTCGACTTTAGCGACATATTCATTTGATAGGAATTTGTTTAAAAATTGAGAGACTACTTAACTATTTGGCTGATGGTACCTAGATAGGCTAGATAAAAAAAATATACAAGGAACACATACAATAATACAATAAGATGGTTCCTGGTAGTGGTATACACAAGTTCACCCCACCACCAGCAGCACCACCACACTTCAGTCTACTCGTGACTACTGCCACTCTAATGTAGTTGAAACGTTGAGGTAAATATTACTCGTGCGTTTCAGCGCGATAAGTCCCGTTTGTGGTATTTTGACTATGAGAAGTGTATACCGCGTAAGCGCTTTGGTGTTAAAGCCGTAAGCTTATGTGATGAAATAAAGACATTGAATTAAAAACAGTTTATTTAGTAAATACGGATGACGACTGGGTTAAAAATATATTATTCAGTTTAGTCCGACACAAGAAACAAAATAATAGTATAGAAAAATGGTATAGATATGTTCATTGCGGTGTTCACTGCTCAGCATAATCTAATAGTACTTAATAAATACTTCCAGTGGAAAAAAACTATTAGTAAATACTCGACTGTTAATTAATAAATTATTCGTCTATGTATATATGGAAAAATTTGGGTAAACTTTAAGAATAAATCCTTCCTCAATATTTTCATTTTCCGAGTGGGGGCTTGTGAACAAAATCGTACCATATAGTGACTTCACTCGAAACTTCTAAGCACTGTTCTATTTGTCCAACAAAAGAAAAAATACATGTTACAATATTTTTCATTATCTATCTGACGGACTAAACAGTTTTTTTAACTCGTCTAGCCTATTGACAAGACGTGAGTGCGACATACCTACATGTGTCTCACTTTAATTCCGTCGAAGGATGAGCGTTTCCTTAATCTCCCGCGGAGGTTCGAACGATCGAAAATTTCCCCGACACGTTCTTACTAACACGATTAGTGCGGAAATTGTACTCAGAATTAGGAAATAATTTAGTTAAAATACAGCTTACGCCAGGATTGATGGCATTTGGAAAGGGAAACGTGATTCGAGTATTGACGATTGTGATGACGTCACAATGATTTGTGGATTGCTTGATGTGCTATGCGATTTGGCGGGGTGAGCTTAATTACAATTTAAGGGAAAGAAGTTCTTTATAATTTAACCTTATAACCATTTATTTTCTTTATAGCACTGAGAAATAGAAGAGATGTGCTTGATATTGTATAATCAGTGTTTAGGGTGCCTTTCCACCAGATTTGCGCTACGTTGTGATGGATGTGTGTCTTCTGGTCCACATAGCATGCACTGTGCTGAGTTTGCATGCTGTGATGCGTGGATGCGTGCTGTGGATGCGTGTTGTGGATGCGATGCGTGTTGTGGATGTGTGCGTGCTGTGGATGCGTGTTGTGGATGCATGCTCTGGATGCGTGTTGTGAATGCGTGTTGTGGATGCGTGTTGCGGATGCGTGTTGCGGATGCGTGCTATGGATGCGTGCTGTGGATGCGTGTTGTGGATGCGTGCTATAGACGCATGCGTCTACTCGAGCTGCGCATCTTCCTCGCACAGCTGCCTCGCGGCTGCGCATCCTCATAGCGTATCTTCCTCGAACGGCTAAATACATAGCTTAGCATAAGTGGAAACGGTCACATAGTTTCGTAGCTGCATAACACATCTCTGGTGGAAAGGCACCCTTATAGTTTTCAATGATGTACAGTCACATAAACTGAATAGCGTACCTTTGTGGTACTACGAGTAATTGCTATAATGATATTTCATACATCTGCCAAGTAAATCATAGCGAAATTGATTATGAAATGTCCCACCCTATTATTACGCGATTCAGTTTCCTAGGTTGTATATATACCTAGCTATCGCTTAAAATGCTTCAGTTAAATATAAAGGAACTGTCGATATTACGGAAACTTTCCACCAATACCCAAAGCGCATATAAAATACGTGCTGAATCCGGAATCGGCTAATATCAGTACAGATAACGTAGAATTTAAGCAACACAATACGCGACATTGCTTTAGAAGTTTAGATTGCTTTGCGGCCACGATTGCTAAACCAGTTTGGGTTCAAACTGTTGTTTTCGTTCGCTACATTAGCGCAAACCGTGTTAACTAGAGATTGTTTGACTAAACATTCGCCCAAATAGCGTTGCAGCTACAGTATGGCGCGTAAGGTGATTGAATTACAAGAAAGTTTACGAGGACGCGTCCATAAATAACGTTGTACCTTATTATTTTTGATCCCCGATGTAAAAACAGGGGTGTTATAATTTTCGTTTGTATGTATTTCTGTGGCATCGTAGCTCTCAAATAGATGGTAAGATTTTAATGCAGTTTTTTTAAATTTCATCAAAATCAAGTCATCTGTTATTGAGATATGTATATAAAGAACTTGGAAAAGTTGAAAAACTCCCGACATTATCATTTCAAAGTTAAATATCTCAAAAATGGCTGAACCGATTTTGATGAAACATAGCACCGCAAGGAAATTCGTTTTCACATCACAGTCCATCCGTTTGAGAGCTATGATGCCACAAACCGATAAACAGACATGACATTTGACATTGGCGTCAAAGTTACAACACCTCTATTTTTGCGTCGGTGGTTAAAAAAGTAATATTTCTAAGCGTTCCTTAAAATAAGTTTTATTTCACTTGCATATAAAGATGATGTTCTCTATGTCGTATCCGACAAAGTCAAACATTTTCACATTTATCTGTCGTATTGTGTCATGACGCATCAAAACGGATACATTCTTTATGGTTGCGTTCACATATATCTGATGCAGTGTGTTGTGAAGGCTAGTGTTGTGTCGCATCACAAGCTATAGAGAGAGAGACAGAGAACATCACAACACGACAGATAAATGTGAATACGGCTTTATTTACTATGTGCCCGAATATGGCTGGCAAAACCAGACTTTTTAAAACGTTTTAAAAGTCTTATTATACAGGACGCGCAATGGAATTGACCACTATGATATCATTAAGTGTATTCCGTCTCGGTCGGGTTTATAATGAGGCGTTTGGCATCCAAAGGATGTATTGTCTAACGTACTGACGTTCGCGATCGCATTCATCATCTCTTTCTACCCATCGTCTTACACTGTGTGCCAGAAAGAAATGGTGAAGAGGACTGTGATTCCAAGTAGGTATGTTAGATAATAAAGCGTCAGGTGGTCTAAGTAATGCGTTTCAAAATCCGTAGGTACTAGCCTTATACACAGAGCTGCGCTATTCTGGCTTAATAAACACCTGTAAAACCTTGTAAATTTAAAAGTATGATCCGAATAAGACTCCAATTGCTTTTATCTAGTCTTTCAAATGAGTCAACCGTCGGACGATCCGTGTGGATAACGATGCTAACTTCATTTCAACTTACTCTTAACGAACCTAATCGAACAGCGATCTCAATTAAAAGGGGATGTCAATGAAAGCTTGGAATAAGGCCGTGTTTAAAACTTTAAAATATTACGAAGGCTTTAGAAATAGAATAGTAGAAATTCGTGTACTTAAATAGTATACATGAGTATGCTAGATGATGACTACTAAGGATATTCCCACAAGCCAACGAAATGTCAAACTCTGGTCTGTTTTAAAAAAGAATAACCAAACCATGACGTTTTTTTGATAATTAGCGTTTTCTAGCAACTTAACAGTTTAAAACACAATCAAAAATGGTTTTCGGGTGTCAAATCCGTAACTGTGACCATAAGAATCAAGGTTCCACCAACTGTTCCACCGGGAAACCCGACCAACCATCTTAAAATCTTGATCACTCGCACAAGCCAATAGTGGCGTGTGGTGCCATCTAAACCAACTATTATAACTCATGATTCCTACGATCCTAATTGTATTGGAAATGCATATAATACGATGAACCACTTTTACTCCTTGAGCATTACGTATTGCGAAATAATAAATTATATTAGACCCTCCAAGTAAACAAACTCAGCTTCTACCGTATGTTGCCCGGTAAAAAACTCCACGCAACCTTTGTCACTTGAGCGCAGTAACAATGCTTTTTCAAGCCCCGCCCGACCAACTTTTGCCGTCGGTTGTACTCGCAAAAAGTTAAATTGAAACATCCCGCTGTGTGCCGGGACGACATTTTGCGATAAGAACGGCAAATTAATGCCTTCGGGCATAATAAAAATAATTCGTGACTCATTTTGAAGCGACGTGTGTAGGACTTGCGATTTATTAATTTGCATGTATGCTTTGTTACCATCTTTTAGTCCATCCCAGCCTATATACGTCCCGCTGCTGGGCAGAGGCCTCCTCTCAGAACAAGACGGCTTGGGCCATAGTTCCCACGCGGGCCCAGTGCGGATTGAGAACTTCACACGCACCATTGAGTTGCTTCGCAGGTGTGTGCAGGTTTCCTCACAATGTTTTCCTTCACCGCAAAGCTCGTGGTAAATTTCAAATGTAACTCCGCACATGAATTTCGAAAAACTCAGAGGTGCGAGCCGGGGTTTGAACCCACGACCCTCTGCTTGAGAGGCGATAGGGCAAACCACTAGGCCACCACGGCTTTCCATCTTTTAGTGAAATGTTCAAAATGCGAGGCGCTAGCTTTTGTTTTAAGTAGGTATTGGACAGAGATGTTTTTATTTTAGCACATTATTCTGACTAAAGCTACGTTTTTAAATAAACAGAAAACTTTCAAAAATGTATCGTTCAATTTTGTGTTATACACAATTATGTTGTAATTGTGTTGTTATTGCTTATGTTTAAAAAGTATTATTTTCAACATTATGTAGAAAAAAAAACTTCTGAAGTTCAAAAGCTAAATTCCCTATGGTTTTCCAATCTTTAGAAATACATCTCACCGAAATGCACCAATGAAAGAAGTTCCAAAAATTGGAATTGTTACAAGCTAGGGAACAATTTAAAGTTAAAGTTTGCAGTCTTGAGGGAGAAAAGAAGCGGGGCTAAGTGCTTAGCTTGATTTGTTTGACTTTGGAAATGGATCGAGCCGTTTGTTAGAAAACGTTGCCGGCTAAGTCATCGATAAGTTCTGCGAATGAGGTTTTTGTAAAACTATCTTACTCACCTACGTGTTGAACTTTTATTTGGAATACTCATCAGATTTTTTTTCCTCTATAATAAAATTTACACCAAATAATGATAAACAAGTAAGCTCTATTTTCTTAGGTCAACTAGTTAGAGTGCAGTCGAATAAACTGAATCATGAACGAGGGACCACCTTTGTGCTACTAATGTCATGTTGACATCCCATACTTTTATCAAGGAAATCATAGTGAAATTGATCATTAAGAGGTTCCACCCTGGTATATATGAACCAGTTTGTTCAACTGTACCTTGTTATTGTGATAAAATTGTAATAAATGCAGTAGGTATACATATTCAAAAATCTTGTGGCTCAAAGACAATATAGGTAATGCAATGACTCGTTATTGATTACTATAATAATGTACAATGTACATACCTGATAAGCAACACAAAGAACTTTATGTATACACGGAGAAAATTCATAAGTAATTGACGGATCAAAGTTAAGATTTTCCTTAGAGTTTATTCTTGTTTGTAAAAATAGGAATTTTTAATAAGTTCAAGTTTTAAAAGCAACGATTAATTTAGCAGAAATTAGTGCTACCGATTTGTCATTTGAAAAAACCCCTTTAAATTTATTGCACGAGTTGAGGTTACTCAACTTGCCAGCTCATTAGGGTTTAATTTAACATCAATTGAACTCTCAATGGGAGTTGAATAAAATACATAGATACCTACTCCAATTACTTATAACTCTCAAACTGATCCATTTGCATTGACTTCTCTTGAAAGTTATTCCCGCAAAGATTTTTTATTAGGTATTTATGAAAATAAACTTTATACATATAATATGAAATACGTGTTATCACTGTATTGTTAAATGACGAATTGAATAACACTATTATGCGTTTTTTTTAATATTTTTATATACTTCCAAGTACCTAACGTGTTTAACTAATCCTTGATAATTTACGTCTAAATTATTGAATGACTTTAACACGGAAATATTATTAATTAACTTTAAAATCGTGTACTTACCAAAGTAGAAGCAATGAAAACCTACAAATTGATACATCTCATTCGGCAATCAATAAAATCCACACGCAGATATTTAAAGATTGAAAGAATATGACAAAGAGTGTAGTATAATTTTCTATAAGAAATGAATTACAAGTAGAACCATCATTAATCGATTGCTGCAGCGAATAAAACAAAAACATTTACTCAATTTACAAGTAGCTAACTGTAGTTAATACTGAGTTCTTAAGTGCGCCGCGTTCGTCTCTATAAATTAAAGTGATTTATAGGCAAAACTCAAAAGCCTGAGCAAAACTTTTGTCGTTTGCAGAAAGAAACAGATTTCTCCCGGCCACTAATGAAAGTCTTTTTGTCTCGGCTGACAGCAGAGGAGTTTTTTTCTGTCCCGAATGGGTCACGATAAAAGAAATGTTTTAGCTTGAACTTTATTTTCATGTTCATTCCCGATTGGATTATTCTGGGAGCAGCGTGCCTTTTAATGCAGATTTGTATGTTGCAATGAATGTAAGGGAATAAAAATGAGATATATTTTATAAGCAGGTTACTGAGATGATGGTTTAACATTTGACTCTACTAACTAGTACGATCACTCTTAACTCTTTGAAAGCTGGGCATTTTCACTTTAAATGACGCTTTACATTATTTTTTTAGAAGGTAACCTTGGGGTCTTCTTACTCAGAATCATTAGCACTTTTGTTTTGGACGAAGAAAATAAGCGTCCCTATTTTTTTGTTGGTTTTTGACTTTTTTTCATACAGTGTATGAGTCGTTACTAAAAGGACGCATAATTTTTTCATGAAAAATTGAGGACATTTTTTTTCTCAGTCAAAATCATTCTTGCTCGTGACTCTGAGTAAGGAGAACCCAGAGTTATCTAGTTGTGAAAAAAAAAATAAAGCGCCATTTATGTAAAGTGAAATATTTATGTCCACCTACCGTCGCCAAACGGCGGCAGTTAAGGGTACGGCGGCAGTTAAGGATATCGTGCACTTATATAAAAGCGGGATTTAATAGTTCCAATGGAAGACCAGCATCGACTGCAAGGCCGACATCATGCTGAGTTGGGATTATTTCGTAACTATTTATTTCTGTGTCCGTTTTCCTTTTTTTGAAAAAACTTAAATGTCACGAACAAATGTTTTAGTTCTTTCTTTCTAATTTTGAAAGTCTAAGGAATTATGAGTGAAAATCGCGAAAGATTTGGTATATTTTTAAAAGTTTACATTAGTTTGACGACATTTAGAAGTCCTCGCGTACTTTATAAAGGACAATTAACACTAAGAATAACGGCCGAATGTACTTATAAAGTACAAACTTTTCATTGAATAAAGAATTCTAAGAATTTTGAAATAAAATCCAAAATAACAAAGCAGGTCTTAAACGCTAAGTTTGTTAAAAAATGTCAGAACTTAGGAGGTTAAAATCAAACGCAAAACAACATCTTCTGAATTCACAACTTAGTGTATACTTAAAAATAATAGATAAATATAGGATAGAAACGCTTTAATTAGCTATCCTCGCACAGCACATCTCTGGTAGAAACAGTTGAGCGGAGCGAAGCTAGGTAAATGAAGCCGCGTAGGTGAGTTGGGCGGAGGCGGTTCAATTATGACCGCCGCCAAATTCCGCCCCAATAGGGACTGCGGTGACAGGCACGGGGATGCCCGCCCCCCGCCGTTTGGGTCCCCGAGCTGGTAGGCGCGCCAAGCGTTCCGGCGCGCCTACAGCGATGGAGATAGGAGATAGTTAGATCTCCTGGAGCCGGGTCCGACACCGGACGATCGCCGTGCTGCCGGGCCATGGATGCGCAGAGTTCCCACAGCCTGGCTGCAAAACGACGATGAAGAGGAACACCGTGGGGATTTCCCCCCCAAAATAAAAGGTAAATGAAGCCGACTACCGTTTCGCCCAATTATTTTTCCCAAATGTTTCATTTGGCGAATGTTTTATTACCCAAGTATCAAATTTCTCCGAAACCAAAATTTTTTCTCTGAATATTTTCTTATGGTTTTATAGAGCACACTAGATTAGGTTAGGTTTATTTTATGAAAGTTCCAAAAATATGGTTTCGGAGAAATTAAATTTGATACTTTGGAAATGAAACATATGCGAAAAATATTTTGCCCAAACGGCAGAGAACCAATGAAGCATTTCTATTGGTTCATGAAAAAGCCTCCACGCAACAGATCTTCGCACATCTCTAGTAAAAACGAAGCCTAACTGATAGCCAATACAAAAGTTTGGACCAAAAACCTTTTTTGTTTTGCAGCTCACTGTATGACGTAATGGGACAAGAGGTTCTATAATAAAACGAATACTAATACTCTTCTGCCTAGATTGTAAGGTTTCCAGTTAGTAAAAATAAACCGCAATAGAATTTTACCCATTCCGAACACGAATAGGAATACCTTGCCTAATGGTAAAACACTTCGTTAATGTGTCCTCGGGCAATTCACACAGTCACCTGCAAAGTAGTGTTCCATGTCGCTAGATCTCTCGGATAACAACGATCAGACAGAAAACAAGAACGACGATAGACTCGGCGCTATTCATAGATTTGTTTACATTTATTAAGCTTGAATAAATAATTTTTCTTCCAACTACGCTTTAATTTCATCATAACCGCACTAAATACCCAGCACAAAGCGGGACTTTTCTGCTCTAGAGCAGAAAAAATGTATTGAAAATCCTTTATTGCATTGTTTTAGTTTTTTTTTTTAATTGCACCACCAAAGAGCCAAATTAGCCTGCATAGTGTAAAAAAATCTAGTGTTGGGTTGGTCAATCTGACGGTCTTATGAAATTTGACAGATTGCGTACAAAAAATTGTTGCTACCAATCCTATCAAAAATAGTAAGAATTCGTATTTAAAAAAAAACTTTGTGTGTTTTGTTGGCCAACCTGGCACCCATCCGAAATTTGACAGATCGCGGGTAAAAATATCTGCTACGTAACTCTGAAAAAAAGTAAGAAATTAAAAAAAAAATTGGCGGGAACCTTGCGAATTTTCCGTGGATATTTTTTGAGTGCGAATGTAAACTTACAAAAATGGAATCATCAAGTGCTAGTGACATTTCTTTCCTATTAATTGTTTAGCATGAGTTTTTTTTTCGTCTACTATTCCTGTAATAGTTGAAAGAAAAGCAGATTATGCACCTCGCATTAAGTAATTTATATTGCCCTCGTGTTTTTTAAAGCCCTTGCTGACGCTAAGGCTCCAAATCGGCAATAATAAATAACTTTCTGCTTGGTGCAACAATCTACTATACCTTCCGCCGCCTAACTTTGCCTAAAAGTTCATTGCCACGACTAGTACCACAAAAACTAAAAAGGTATAATTCCAATAATTGAATAGGCACTATACCGTTAAGCGATTCGAACACAAACCGGGAGTAACGTAAAGACGTCGCATAAAAATGTATCTCAAAAATGCGTCAAAACTGAGTATTAAGTAATGAACTTTTAGGCAGATTTATACGGCGCGTGGTATAAGTATATTGCTATCTTAATGGGGGGGGGGAGGTTATATGCCGTTAGTATCGTGAGGTCTGTTTTACGTTTCGGCCTTGATTGCGATTGGCTCATTAGGGTTCCGTAGTCAACTAGGAACCCTTATTGTTTTGCCATGTCTGTCCGTCTGTCTGTCTGTCCGCGGCTATGCTCAGATACCGTTAGTACTAGAAAGCTGTAATTTGGCATAAATATACATATCAGTTACGTATCAGTCAGTAAATATATCAAATTTACAAGGAAAACTATAGCGGCTAAGATTGCTTGAGAATTATTAGTAGTTTAACAGTAAATAGCACCCTAAAGTATAAAACCAAAACTTGGAAGATTGTACACAATACGAAAACCTTAGAAACCAACCTTACAAAAATATTACTTGATTTTATGTAATGGCCACGGAACCCTATCCAGGGCGTGTCCCACACACTCTTGGCCGGTTTTTTAGTAATTTATCCAATCACAAGCGTGACACTATACCAAAGCCATCTAGCGGTATTTCGCCAGTCAATAAACCCTCATTGATGAAGGCCTTAAATACAAGGTGACTCAAAAAATCAGGAATAGCAGCAAATGGTTGGGTTAGCAGAGATATTATGTTATTAAAACCAGTTTTAATATTAACAATGTTTATTTTCACTATATTTCACACTGGCTAATAAACTAAAACAATTTGGCGTTCAATCAAAAAAAAACCGTATCTTAACGCACGCAACCCTAATTTAACTCGAAATCTTCAACAATATTATCATAATGACAAAAAGCGAGTACACCCACGGCATAACTGCCAACTGCGCTGGGAATATAAATAAATACTCGAGCACCTGTATACGGCAGTTAAGTGCCCATTAGCTTCCGAGAAATACTCCTAAGAATTATAATTGAACGTTACTTGGGGTTTCGTTACGTTTCTTATAAACTTCGCGTTTCCATGGAACATTGTGTACCGTATTGTCACATTATACACCATGATATTTTTGATTTCCGTTAACTTTAAGCGAACATTAAGCGGGACAAAATGATGTTAATTTCTTCAAGACACCCTAGTGGCCTAACTGTTAGTTTTTAAAAGGTACATAGTTCTTAAATAAGATAGGTATTTACTTATGATGTGCAGTAATGCAGTGTGTTTCTTATTTTATGATCTTTTTTAATGTCCCCAAACAAAGTGGTTTTAACTACACACATATTTAATAAAATAAAGTAAAAAAAATATAGTTTTTATGACGTCTCTTTTATATGTCACGTCAAAATCACTTATCAAGTTTATTAATTTTATAATTTAAGTAACAATGATTGTAAAGTTATAATATGTATTAAAAAAATATCTGGAAAAAATTTGGCCGCATACTTATTACCAGGTATGTATGCCGAAGCCGTCTGTCGAAGTTAACAGAAATCGAGTAAAACACGTTGTATACCTACTCGTAAACTACATTACAACATCGCATAATATCTAAAGGAAAATTGATAACGACGACAACGACGTGGTCTAAATAGTTTTACAACCAAAGCTCGTTTTTACTTTCCGATTTTCTTATTTTATGTTTACAGGTTAATTTGTTCAACTTTCGTGGTTTTATCTTTCCCTATACTATTATTTTTCTTTATCTTCTTGTAACCCAGTCATGAATCCACGTAGAAAATTAAATGTAAAATTCCACTGCAATACTGTATTGCAAAATTTGAAAACATACTTTAGACTGTGGCACTATGCGAAAAAATCCGTAGTTGAAAACATTATTTTGGGCAAATAATACTTTCTTTCTTTCTCCTTCTTCAAAGATTATTTTGTTTTCTATCTGTCTATATTTTTGTAAAGGTGTCAATTGTGTTTCATAAACTTGGCTACTTATAATCTATTGAAATCGTAAAAATATATTTTTTTATTCATGCGATCAAAGGACACCTACAACCTTTTGAAAGTGAGTTTTCTCACAAACACGTGGGTATCAAAATCCAGTTACCCATCGATATAATTAAGAACGGAATAGGCAAGAAAAGAAAGCTCTAAACGCATATAAAAATAGTACTTACGAAAATTAATGATCAGCAAAAATTAGCATCCTTTTTACATAAAGAATCAAATTATATTTGCTGCGCTTCAAATTTTGTATGGAATTCTCAGTGCGTGCGTCTAATTTGCAATTTCTTCAATTAATTAGAATATTGCAACATGAACAAGCTCATAGTCAGAATGAACAAGCTTTCCCTAGTTTCAGTTGCAATATTCTTCGTTACGGCCGATTAATTGTGAACTCTTGACTCTACCGTCGGATGTCTTTTGTGCGGTAATGGTATCACCGTATTATGCTAAACAAGTCGAGACAATTCCAGCGCCTGCATTCAGCCTAGACCGTTTTCAATTCAACGGGAAACTCGTTTGTATTGAGAAATTATGCAAGGTATCTTTTGTGATACCTTTAGGTTGTCTATGAAATAAAACCGGCCAAGAGCGTGTCGGACACGCCCAAGATAAGGTTCCGTAGCCATTACAAAAAAAAAGCAAGTAGTATTATGTGCGTTATAACACAATTAAAAAATCTACCACAATCTTAAAATCTATTACCAGAAAAGAGCGTATCTTCACGGCACTTACGTTTTTTGTTGAGGAGCGCAGTTTTTCGGCAATAACTCAAAAACGGTATATCCGATCATGTTTTTTGTACAATTTTTGGACAAATGGTTTATAATTTTTACCATTTTGGCTGGTAGGAATAGGCATGGATGTGTATATTTCAGTGTTTCTGTATGTGTATCTATTTTATCAGCCAATAAACCATTCTTATTCTTATAATTATTCTTGTTCACTATGTGTAGGGAAGGTTCCTATCATTTTTTTTTGTGTTCCAAATTTTATTTTCTACTTTGTCAGTACCTATGATATTCTGAGCTAAGCCGCGGACAGAAAGAGACAATGAAAAACGCTAAACCAAACGTAATAGTTAAGGGTTCTGTATTATGCCATTTTGACTACGCAGCCCTAAAAACAGTTAAAGTAAATACCTAATAAATAAGTCAGGTCTTATAACTTTGAATTCCTAAAGAAGAATATTACTGAATTGATTTTTGAAATAGCGGTCTAACTTTAAACGAATTTCAAGTTATAATTAAATTCTATAAAATTTAATATTGCGTCATATTATAAGGCTCGGCTGGATAATAAAATAACAATTATAATATTCGAAGTTGAATGAAAGTCTCTGTTAAAATGTTAAACAAACAATAAGCTACTTTGAAACTTTGTTATTAAAAATTATCTATTTATTCATAACTTTACGTTGATTTTAGTGCAAATGATTAGTAAAGTTATGTTAATGATACACGCAGTTTAGCTTGCTTGCGTACAACTTGGCATTTTCATTACAGCCAGCGCAGATTTATTTACTCTAGGGTCATCTAGGAAAATGAGAATGGGCTAGAGCCAAGCGAAGTATGCTTGTTGAATTTACTATATCCATTTGGGCGATGCCAAGATCTCATATGGACTGTGCGTCGCAGAATAATATAAAGATAAATAGAAGTGTTATTGTCCGTGTAGGTACTATCCTGAAATTAATATTACTACTTTCGTTTTTTATATGATTAATGTGCGCAGGTTTTTTGTGATTTCATAGATGTTTCTAAATTATGGTAGTTTAAGTTTTAATTTAGATGTTTAATTTTGTAAATGATTGTCTTTCTTAAGGTCTCAATCTATCTCCGTTTCCATTACATATACTAAATGGTGCCTGCAACTTGGTCTGCGAAGAAATCATTTATGGCGTGCCAATAGGAATTGTACAATTTTTCGGGACAAAAACTGTCCAAATTGTCTACATACCAATTACATCAGAATAGTTTGAGTTCCTTAAGCGAAAGGTTCCTTAAGAGAAAGCCTAACAAACACACAATCATACTCACATTCGCATTTATAATATTAAAAAGGACTAGCTGTTGCCCGCGATTTTGTTTGCAATGAATTTGTTATCACGATCCTACGGGAACTAGTTATACAATTTTCCCGGATGAAAAATGACCTTCCTAGTGTCTTTAACTATTTCCATACCATGATTCATTCGAAGAGCTTTAGTGCAGCATAAACTTGAAGAGGTAGTGTAAGACAGACATACAGATTTATTTTTGTTAGAATAATGTTATTAGTCAAAATAGATAAATAATATTATGAATTCATATACAATATAGCTTACACTAATTGATGTAGAACGAGATTTCACCTGAAAAGTGAAATGTCATCCTTTTTGAAGCACGGTTTATGCAATATATTATGGTTTGTCAGCCAGATTTGAGGCTCGCACTTTTATTTCGAGTGACATTTCTTTTCTTTATTACTAGTTCTGTGGTGTATAATGTACAGCAATTTAAACACGGCTTGTCTTGTTTTAAACAACTTAAATAGAACTGTAGGGTGACATTAATGTGAATGTAGAGCCGTCGTAGTCTACCTCTGGTGAAAGCCAATTTTAAAGATGGGAAGACGTTGCATTTACATGCATAGTAATGAGTACTTTTGTAGTGGCATTTCATGAAGTTGATGCCAAGTCTCACTAAACTATGACAATGTGAACATTTAAAAGATCTAGCTGTCGTCCGCAAATTTGTTTGCATCCAGAAGGAACTTAAATTGCAAACCGGCATGAAAATTAACCGGTAGGATTTCAAGCTTTTGGTTCAGTAGGTGAAAAGAATTATTATTACCTCCTACTAGAGTATAATAATATTAAACTACCGAAAAGTAAATAGAAGTGTGTGTGTGTGTGTGTGTGTGTGTCTGTGGCACCGTAGCTCTTAAACGGGTTAATTTAATGCGATTTTTTTATTTAAAATCAGGTTTTCTAGCCATGGTTCTAAAATATATTTCATCGATATCGGTTTTGCCGTTTTTGAGATATTGAACTTTGAAATGACAGGGGCTTTGAAGTTGTAGGTATATTAATACAAAATACTCGTAGAAGTATAAGCTGATCAAAAGAACTCTTATTTGCATCCAATTCCTGGTCATGTTGTCTTCCCAACCTAATATTCGCTTCAAACAGAGGGTGCCCAAAACACACCACTTAGACACCAAACAAGGGAGTGTATTAAGTGTAAGTTAAAATTTAAATTGATTCCACCCTCCCTTGGAGAAAATTCAAATAGTGTGCGGTGTGATCTCAAGCGGGTAACACTGTGTTTGTGCGATTCTTTTTCTGCAAATTGGACGCCTCGGGGCGTTTAGCCACAAAAAGAACTGGGTATCAGTCCCACATGTACTTATGCATCTTCATGTACATTTTACATGGTGTGATTACATGCTCCATTTGTAGGGGAGGTGTGCCCTTTTTTAATTAATCACCAGAAATTAGATTTTGTCTTATTTCTCCACAAAATTTTCATTGACTCGCTTTTTCCAGTGTTTGCAGTCCTGATTAGCAGTCTCAGAAAAATTCAATTTGGTGTTGTGGTACTCTTAGCATTCTATGCCGCCCCGTGAGAGGCGGATGAGCCGTAATATCATGCAAATTTGTTGGGGTTTAAGTATGAATTTCATTTTATTTTCTCTTTCCTTTTCTCGAGCTTCGGGTGATATCGTAAAAAGCTTTTGTTTGTCCCTTTGCAAGGTTAACAAACTGCTCGATTAATTTTTGCGACGAATTCATTTAATTGGCACCTTTTTTTGTTGCGAGTATTGATTTTGAATCCCGAGTAAGCGAAGGATTCTATAATTGAATCACGAGCGTGAGCGAGTGATTCTAGGTATGAATCCTGAGAGCAGTAAGGGATTCAAATACACGAGATGCAAAAAAACTTTGGTCTCGTGTGACACAAACAAATTTTCACCTCAGCAGCGAGAACATAATTTAAATCCTAACATAAGAATAAAATCACATATACCTACCTGTTTACAAAACAAACACATTTTTTTTAATAGAATCCGATTATTAAGAAACAAATATAATAATCTCATTTAAAACCATAAAAAAGTGTCCAGTATATACAATATAAATCTCATACTCTTATCATGCATTGTAATTTGAACTTAGAACTTCTTGTACTAATGTCACACTTTTTTTTTAATTATGCAAAAAGCCTCATCTTGGGGTCATTAAAACGGTGGAACAATAAACGTATAATTTATTATAATGTTATTAAATCTTTAAATATGAATTTTATTAAGATTTCTATTACATAAACATAAATCGATTTGTTAAAAATTCATTCAATTTAACAAAAATTTATTCCAACTGTAGAGGTTTTTTTTTTAAAAAAAAACAAGAGATGCGGCTTTCGTGCAACGAGGCTGCATACTTTATTAAAAGATCGGGAAAATTTACATATTTTGGAAATATTTCGTTGTCATGTAATTTATTAGGTATCGATATATTTTTAATACCAAAAATTTAATTTAAGATTGTAATCAACACATTTGATCCTATCTCTCGCTTTTTTCGTTTTGAAGTGAAATGACAGATCAAAGTAAAGTTCAAATATTTGGAATTCAGTGAGTAAACCCAACACTGTACTCAGCATTTAAAAAAAATATTAAAAAGTTACTTTGTCTCACGGAGTGAGTAAAATGCAATTTTGCTCACTGATTTTTCATAGCAAAACCTGCCTGTTTGAGGTGCTGAGGTGAAAATGTTGTTTACGTGTCGAGTTCAATTTTGCACATTAGTGCTCCATTAGACTGAATTGTAAAACAGAATGCTACAGTATTTGGACAAGTAACGTAGACACAAACGTTGAACTTTCTACTATTATACGAAAAATCATCATCCTAATCACCTCTTGTCGTCTAAAGTGTCAAGACCTCGTAACTCCAAACTTCATAAGTCATTTCAAGAAAATCATGTAACTCCATTTTCCAATTGCCACGACTTTTTATAATTTTTTTTTTCGGAATATTATTATTAAAAGCAAAGCAAACCTTCATACAACATTTTAGGTGGTGAAGTTTTTTGTGCCTCCTGTTAAATTTGATCTGATGGAATTACGAGGTCTGACACTTTAGCCGACATAAATTTATTTTTATTTTCATATGTAACCATTATTACTACATAATTAATTTAGTTTGAACATATTTTTCCCAAAATAAAAATTAAAACTACGACAGTTTTAATGAACTCACCGCAGTTTGAATTACTAAATAGCGTCATTACTTTAAAAAAAACTTGTACCTCAATATCGATCATTTCAAGGGTCAATTTTAACGCATTGATTTGACATACAAGATTTTTCCAAAGTAGTGATGATAATTTGGTACCTATACATTTTCTATAATACTTTCCGTAACTTAATACATAATTATACGTAGACATTATATGAACGGCTATACATGAATAACTAGTTATAGGTATCCCGCTTGCCCTTTTCACGAGACGTTGGCGATGCCCCTCAAGCATCTGCCCAAATCAATCTTAAATATTGAATTTACGCCGTAATCTCATTGAAACTTTTACGGGAAACGAGTTTCTATTACAATTTAACACAATTTGTTTCGAGTTTTCACCTACGGAGGTGGTACTTGAAATTGGTAAGTGAGGGGGAATTTATAATTTTAAATGCGAGAGAAGAGTATTGCGGGATTGTGGGGGTTTGGGGCCGGGTTGACGATCATTTTTCTTTTAGTCAATCAAAGTTTGTTAGAAGTCACACTAATTTGAAAATCATGTTGTACAAAACAAGTATTTCTAATAGTAATAAGTAGTTCTGTAATAAAGTTTTAGTCATCACTAATCTAATTATTTTGTTACGTTTCAAATTTACCACAAAAATTCACGGTGAAGGAAAACAGACAGCGACTGCGACCAGCGACGTACTGGGCCTGCGTAGGGACTACTACGATTCAGGCGTTACTTTGCAGAAGTCCATACCAATGACCGGGCAAACAAAATAAGCCACCCCAAAAACAAAGCGGAGGAGAATGCTAAAAATCTTGTATTTAAGTTTAATAAACGTACTTTATAAAAAGAAGCTTGCAAAAAGCAACTAAATCATCAACGTATACAGCTGTCAGAACTCACGCCGCCGCTATTTTATTCAGGCATTTTGTCATCGCACGCATCATTAAAAATCGATTCAACGACAATCCCGGTATTAACATCGATTTACCGTTGACGCTCGAATATTCCTGTGCATAACGTGGATTACAGCTGTAATCCAAATTTTCACCGTACCGTACCAACTTTTTCAGGCTTCGGTGGCTCTCGATAGGATTACCTTGCCAAACTTCCCTCTTAAGCCTTTTTACGCGATCCTCTTTTTAAGTGCGAGCCTTATTAATTAATTAGTGCTACTGTTTTATAATCCTGAGATCAAAGTTTCATTTTGGGGTGTCTGATTCGGTGTTTGACTTTAATCTCAAAGTTATAGAAGTGTTTTTAAAGTACCTCTTCATCAGTTGCGAACTGCTCAGCTTTGCCGTTTACTGGATCTTAATAGAAGCTTCCGACTAATACTTTGCTAAATTGGTTGATATTATTAAAATAATACTAGCTGTTGCCCGTGACACCGTCTGCGAAGATTTCCTTCATCACGCGCCCGAGAGAACTATGCAATTTTCCGGACTAAAGATTATCCTATGGCTTCCCTAGAGTCAAACTATTCGTACCAGATTGCCTATCTGTCATCTAAATCGGTTCACTGGTTTAAGCAAGAAGAAGTAGCAGACAGTGAGATTATTATTATAATAAAAAAACGTAAATCCTTGAAATTTCGTATTATGAACCTACCAATAAGTATCATCATCCCATCATCCCAGCCTATATACGTCCCACGTGGGCACAGGCCTCCTCTCAGAACAAGAGGGCTTGGGCCATAGTTCCCAGCGGGCCCAGTGCGGATTGGGAACTTCACACGCACCATTGAATTGCATCGCGGGTTTGTGCAGGTTTCCTCACGATGTTTTCCTTCACCGCAAATTGAAAAACTCAGAGGTGCGAGCCGGGGTTTGAACCCACGAAGCTCTGTTTGAGAGGCGATAGGTAAAACCACTAGGCAACCACGGCTTTTTAATATACCAATAAGTATAGACTGCAGTACCTAAGTGCCACCAGCAAAATTTTCCAACGTGTTTTTGATTTACTATGACTTCTTGCTATTTACCTAGAAGTATTTGGTTTGCAAACCAGATTACATTATGATTGTTTTTTGGAGTCTTTTTGTATTTTTTATTTCAACTCCAAAATTGTTACTTTTACGGGTATCCCGTGAAACCATATCGAAAATACAAACTGAGACATGGATGCACAGAAAAACCAGAAAAAGAGACCAGCGCTGGGAATCGAACCCAGGTCCTCAGCAATCCGTGCTGCGTGCTATAACCCCTACACCACCGCTGGACAGGAATCTAGACACGAATTTTTATTACATTATATTTTGAACGAGCACCATTAACGTCCCACTGCTAAGCAAAGACCTCCTCACAGAATAAGAGGACTTGGGAAATCTTCCATGCGATACCAACCAGTATGAATCGGGAACATCACACACGACAACGTACTAGGTAAGTACTGCGGTGTCCTGGTGATGTTTTCCTTTAACGAAAAACTCATTGTGAGACATACCCTCATTAGTTAATAAGTTTAATTGTGTAGGTGGCGGGTAGTTTTACTTCATGTCAATTATCCAGTCAGTCGATAGCCTTTGCCTTTCATTGGTGCCTCAATTGTAAATTACAAATATAATTTCAGTCATAAATACCACAACACTAGGTGCGAGTCCGGGTTCGAACCCACGCTCATCTTCTTGAGAAACCACGAAGGTCTTACAAATTTTTGGATAATTGCTGATTATAATTTATATATTGACGACCGGATAGACACACACAACAAGACACAAGCCAAGTGGTTATAGAACATGACTATGAAGTTTGAGATCCCGGGTTCGATTCCCGGTCGGGGCAGATATCTCTATGAATAATATGAATGTTTTTTCTCGGGTCTGTGACATTTGATATATATTTAAGTGTGTATTTATCTGTATAAGTATGTTTATCCGTTGCCTAGTACACATAATACATACAAGCTTTGTTTAGTTAGGGTTAGATATTTATTATTTATTTATAATTATATCCATTATCAACACACATTTCTATATTTGAAACTTTTTTAATGCATCAAGTGTTAATCGTATCCACTCAAACTACGACATATTCTCATTTGTTTGGACTCCATAAATCTCATGTTATCTTTCAGCGCTTTTCCGTTACTGTTCCCCCGACGGTAAATGTTGGTCGGATTATTTTGATGGTACGGTTTGCATTCACTTCGAATTCAGCATACCCTGTAGATATATCTAGAACAGGGTTATCGGGTAAGTATTAGCGCGTTCTGCCCTTTCGCAGAATTATTGTTTGCCAAATGTTTTATTTCCCAACTACTCTTTCTCAAATTTTCTCCGTGTGGTTGTGGTGTGGTTAGAATAACACCTCTCCATTTCTTCCGTGGATATCGTAAGCTATTGTACCGTTTTTGTCAAACTCAGAACTTACAATTGCTAAAAGTGGCTCCGAAGCGGTAACGTTTCGTGTGCTCTGCCTACCTCATTTGGGAATACAGGCGTGATGTTTGTGTGTGGATTTTCTTATGCTTTTATACAACATAGTAGATAAGTTAGGTTTGTATTATGAAAGTCCCGAAAAAAAATTAGATTCAGAGAAAGTCCTAAGTTGGCAAATGAAACATTTGGGAAACGTGAGTTGGGAAAAGGTAGATAACCAGTAGATCTAAAGTTCAGGAAATATGAATTGGTAACTTGATATATAGTCACTCAAAGGGCTATGGAGAGGGCTATGCTCGGGGTTTCTCTGCGGGATAGAATCAGAAATGATGATATCCGCAGTAGAACCAAGGTTACCGACCAGTTACCGACATAGCGAAACTGAAGTGGCAGTGTGCGGGGCACATTGCTCGCAGGACTGATGGCCGATGGGGTCAAAAGGTTCTCGAATGGCGTCCGCGGACCGGGAGACGAGCTGTCGGTAGGCCCTCAACAAGATGAAGCGACGACCTGGTTAAGATCGCGGGATCGCGGTGGATGCGAAAAGCACAAGACCGGTCTGAGTGGAGAGCCTATGTCCAGCAGTAGACGTCTTTCGGCTGACGTGATGATGATGATGATGAACTTGTTACATAATATCTACTTAGTGAATCTTACAGATGGATTATTCATTCCTGCAGGTCAATTCATATTTCCTTGACTACAAATTGGTACCACTACGGCTTCATAGGTAATTTCAGGTGGGTTTCGAAGTTATAATTTAAGTTCAAATCCACCTGCATCCTGAAGTGATAAGGCCGCCTAATGCTTACCTTGAGAAATCTCTTTTATACCTGTGTTTTAGCTTTAGTACATCCGATATTCACGGCTGCAATTTACAGACTAGATTGTATATTATTGAATGGCAGAGAATAAACGATATATGCAAAGGATGAGCTATTCAAGAGATAACCAATGCAATATCGTTACTACGTACGGAATTGATCAAAGGATACATAATATGTTTTACTCAAATTGAAACAGCTCGACTCAATTTCGTGCTAAAGACATTGCAGACTGTACTCGAGGTATAATGAGACTGGATATCAAACAGTTCTTAACAGCATCACCATGTTGTCATGATTATTTACATTTTAATCTATTATCGGCTTTATAGGCCTTATTTGTGGTATTTTGACTAGACTATAATATAATATAATTATTCCGATAAATAGGCACTTTAAATTATAACAGGAACCAAAACTTCAGATGAGAAATCTTAACAAGGGTGTTCAGCCAAGCAAGCAAAACTAACCATATGCTGAAATATTCGCAATAATTTGAAATCATCCTTTGTAAACTTATACTTCTACTCAGATTAAGAATGTACAAGACTTACCACGCGGGCCCGGTATGGGTAATTATTCATCATCATCATACCAGCCGTATACTCGTATTGTATTCCAATCCAATTTATGACAAGCGTAAACAAAGACGCCATTAACCCGACCATAGACATTTAGTGATGTGAAAACCTAGAGCCTATTGCAAAATAATTAATCTGTTCAGTAAATCGATTACTTATTAATTAAATAGATCAACGTATTTTTGTCTATTTTATTACTTACAATACTTGATTTAATTCCAAAGACTGTTTATTCAATTATAAAAACAGTAACTATTTTATAATTTTTGAGGAAAGTAAATAAAAATCGCTTACCATCCGCGCATTAATCGATTTTTAAAATGTCAAATTTTCCACCATCTCTACGCTAGTCTATGCTACTACAGACTATACACATATTTCAATCAAGAAATAACGTCAGATTTTGAGGAAGATTTTTCGAATCAAGAATAAATATTGAAATCAATTGAATTTTGGTGAAAAAAGTGATTAGACATCTAGTTAAAAGAAACGAATTATAGATAAAAATGTTATTGATTCGATCCAGTGGGTGTTTATACAAGAATTTTGATGAAATCGGTTTGTTTACACTTTTAATAAATTGGATAGGCATAACGTATAGGAAGTCCACTGTCTGAAATAGAGTTCCCCCATAGCCATCCAGTTGCTTTGATTGCAAGCGGTCTGCATCCTTCGTGAACCTGCTGTTTTAACCAGATCATCCATCTATCTCTTTGAAGGACGTCCTGCGCTGCGCTTGACGATCCCCGTTCTCCATTTGAGAGCTTTTAGGCCCCAAGAGCCATTTTTTCTCCGTGCCATAATATATAATAATTATTATTTACTCTTAATCCGTGTGCCAACACCCAACACTCTGTGGTGTCTGTTTGTAATGATCAGACTATTTTTCTGCTAACATGAAAGACCTAATGGCACCAGTAAATGAAAATAATACAGATTATTTTCCTTAGAAACGCGTTGATAGTGTCAATTTTCTGTACTCGTCTCGGAATATAATCAAATGGTAGTACTCGTAATATACTGTATGCATTATAGTAGGTAGTTATTAAGGTAGTATCTATATTTAACAAAAGGCAGTTTTGCATTCTACATCCATCATTTTATATACATAATGCGTGTTTTTATAATTAAGTTTAGATTTGATTGCTCATTTTTATTTATCCTTTCCTCGTACTCTTTACCAACAAGAGCTCGTTGGGTAAATAAAGCTAACGAATATCCAGCTCAAGTTATTAAGCAAATCCACGTATCGAAGGCCGGAATTCAAACGTTTGCATTGAAATTTCCAATATCTGAGCAAACATAAGAACGTTCAAAAACCTTTTCTGATTCCGAACATTGTTCATGAAATGGAGTCAGGGAAAATAAAAACGATAGCAGTAACGCCCGTCTCGTTGTTTTCTCGTCGAGGTGTGTAATGTCGTGGCGTAAGTCACAAGCGGAATAAGATCTGCTGTAATGCTTACTTGCCGCGCGGTAGTAATCTTAGAATGGGTCGCCTACAAATACATACTGCTCAGACAGCCATCTGTTAAGCAAAATGCAGTCACAGTTAAATAGCTGTTGCAATTTGCAGACTGATAATAATCTCAGTACTTCTTTTCCATAAGAGGACAAGGGTTCCATGCTCACGAACATGGCCTCATGGGGGCTCCGGAATTCAAATATATTCGCTTACACAAAAATAGTTACTTTTTGTTGTTAACTTTATAACACTCAAATGGAGCTCCATATTCATTGGTGTCCAAGGACTCTGGCTTTCCCTAAAACTATTCTGATGAATCTATAGCCTAATTTAGACTGACACATCTGAAAACTTTGCTGTACAATAACTAGGTACAGAATATGCCCGTCTTCTACAGTATCTGTTCTTGTAGTTCCACTAGCGATATTTTGGGAGACGCTAATGGAACAAGTTTCTGTTTGATTACATTACAGTTATTTGACGTCTCAATCTAAGGCAGTTGTACCTACTGCTAAGCTGACATGTTAGATTGTTTCCAAATCGTAACTTAAAGGTTAAACTAAACTCGTTAAGTTCAACACAAAAGTTTTGTTGATTTTATTAATTTTGGTTGTAACGTGAGCCTGTCTGTTTATCATGTTTAGCAAAATATAGTCGCGGCCAACAGTATTAGAAAATAATGTATGCCGGTGAGTATGATTTTGATCGCTACTTTGTATATTTTAGACCGTAACCTTATACTGGAGATCATAATAAGGGTAGGCAGACACTCGACCGACGCCATTCGAGCTATGATCTGAACCAGTATAGTACTGGTTTGTATCAAAGTTCGCACGAATTTTGTACCTACGTTGTTTCTTTTTAGGTGTCTGCTCTTATATATTTAAAATGCGCAAGAAAACAAGGAGTGTTATTATTATAAGCTAACATTGAGTGTGTTTATGTATAATGAATTTACACAGTTGAATGTACAAAAAATGCTACTCAAATGATATTAATTCGGTTTACTAATGTTTTGGCGAAAATTATTTAGCATTATTAACTCCCAAACTATTTAACCCATATTTTTATTTAGACGAAATTTCATTTCCCAACTCGACATTTCGCACTGATATCATTTCCCAAGTAATGATTTGATAAATGATTACTATGCAAATTATTACCTGGGTCATTTGTGTTTTCGTCAAATGCTTTGATTGGCATTCCTTAATTTAGCAAGCAAACAAGCAAGCAAGCCAATGTTTTTTTTCCGTTCTGTTACAAAAAAAACCTAACATCGAACCTAACCTATCCAAGTCGCTTCTGCCTAGTCTCGTCTTGCTCGCTCACCGCCACATAATTTACCATTTATTCATTTTATTATATATCATGACTGATACACATAAGGTAGTTATATATAACTACCTTATGTGTAAAAATACTTATTTGCCTTAGCCAATCATTTGCTACATAATTGTTTGCCACATAAAAGTGTGATGTAGTAAAATTTTGCAATATAACTACTACTACTACTACTAGTCCTTACTTCTTTCTGTAAAAAAGGTTGCCTGGAAGAGATCGCTCTTAAGCGATAAGGCCGCCTATTGCTCACCTTGTAATATTTTTTTCTGTGTATCTGTTTTCTGTATCGCTTACTATGTCTGGTGTACAATAAAGAGTCTTTGTATTGTATTGTATTGTATTGTATAAAAATGTTGCGTAATAAGAAAAATGCGAAGCAAAGTTATGCCAAGGATTGGTTTGCCAAATGAAACTTCGGCGAAAGGTTGGTTGCTAAGTGAAATTTGGCGAAAAATATTTCGCCGAAAAGGCAGTACACCATTAATTCAGACCAAACTCAAAGATTATTTTGTGGGTGTCTATACCAATAAATTAAAATCTAGTAATTGGTTTTGTGGAATAGCAATCTGTTAAATAGAAAAAATAGATACTATGAAGTGTATTAAGCAATTTAAAGTCAGATTCTCTACTTTTCTAAATTTTCAAAATACATTTTTTTACTAAGTCAGAATTCTGATACCTACAGTGGACGTTTTCATACAATGGATATACTAATACAGCAAAGTGGACACTGTGGGTCCAAAGGGGTACTTGTTTGTTCAGTCAGTATCCAATTTAATTGTTTCCGAAAAATGCATAAACATGCACTTATGCGAGTAACTATCTATAATTATGAAAACAATGTATTTTTCTAAGAAAAAGTATAACAATAACAACTTCGTTATAATAAGTGTCAAGGAGAGACATAAATCTGCCACTGAATACGTAAGTGCTTATAAAGGCTGCTATAGAAAATCGTGTGGTGTTAATTTTTTGTGTACTACAGAGGCTTTTAGGGGACATTGATTAATAGTCCAACGGGAGCACATATTTCCTCTATTTGTGCGCAGACGCCAGGTAAGAAAGACCTCGATTACTTCCAGGGCTACAGATGATAGAGCTCAGGTTATGTTGGACGTACTCGTAGAATGTGGTTCGGAGAGTGCGTTTAGTTTAATGTGTTTCTGAAAAGTTTCTGGAATTGCTGTTATCGGGATATATTTCAGAAAATTTCAAAATTTTTATTGAGGTGAGTCGGGGCAAGCGCGCCGCAGGGGATAAATGCGCCTACCATTATAATATCGAAAGGTATCATAAGCACTAATAACGACATCTTACAACCACGCACCTTAGACCTGACCTAAGACCTGTAAGATGTCGTTAGTAGTGCAATATCAATACTTTTCGATATTTTAAAGGTAAGGGCACTATTAAGTGTTTAGTTTAAGTCGTTTCGTCGAAATTACCGCAGTGTTTGAAGTCAAAAGTCTTTGACCAGTGTGTGTTGCCGGTGATGATATACGGATCTTAGACGTGGGCGCTAGCGATGGGCCTCATGAGGAAGCTCAAAGTCACTCAAAAGGCTATGGAGAGGTCTATGCTCGAGGTTTCTCTGGGGGATAGAATCAGAAATGATGATATCCGCAGTAGAAATAAGGCTACCGACATAGCCCGAAGAATTGCAAAACTGAAGTGGCAGTGGGTGGGGCACATTGCTCGCAGAACTGATGGCCAATGGGGTCAAAAGGTTCTCGAATGGCGTCCGTCGAATGGAGCGATGACCTGGTTAAGATCGCGGGATCGCGTTGGATGCGGAAAGCACAAGACTGACTGGAGACTGAGTGGAGAGCCTTGGGGAAGGCCTATGTCCAGCAGTGGACGTCTTTCGGCTGACATGATGATGATGATGTCTTTGCTATCCATATGCAGGCACATAATTAACAAGCTTAAAGTTAAAGGTTTATCTTTTCGGACATGACACGGAGGGTCTACTCAGAAAATGACTTAACTAGCACAAGACCTAAGCCAGCCAAATGATCCCATCCTGTAGCTAAGCCAGATCGTACAATTCACACACCAAAAAACATCTCTAAGTATTCCGCAAAAAGGAGAACAAACATTTCATTTAAAAACGGCACCGCCGTAATTCCCCTTCCCATTAAAACCTCGAGATAAGCCTTGACAGTGCTGTCAACTGTAACATCGTTAATTTCACAGGGACCTCAAGTTTTTATTGTGCGTAATTTTTCCTTACCCACAATATATATTATCCGCCCGACAACGTGTGACACAATGAACAGAATACATTTATCTTTTCATAGAAGCATAAAAACTGCGTACACGAATAAACGTTTACTTTATTGCTCTCGGGCAATTTATAAACTAGTTTTCACCCGCGGCTTCGCACGCATATAACATTAGATCCGGATGTTGAACTGAAATTCTGGGATTTTTTTCATAGGAATTGCCAAAAAATACACCGTGCATTTCGTTATGGGTAATAAATAATGGATTTCACCGTCGACCACACACACACACACACACACACACACACTCGTATTATAAATGCGAAAGTAGCTTCGTCCGTCTGTATGTCTGTCTGTTACCTTTTCACACGTAAGCCGCTGAGCGATTTAGATGGTTCTCTTTACGCACAACTACAGCTATCGTCTGATTGACCACCACGTACCATCACCTTTATATTACAAAGTTGTCGACTAATTATACCAAAGTAAGGCAGATGGTACGGTTTTAATATACTTCAGCACTAAGCAATTTGCAGGGTCTGGAGATTCTCAGCTAACTTGATACCCACTTAGTTTAGTAGTTTAGGGTTTAGGGTTCGTAGTCCGAACCTCCCAAAGGTACTATAGGTATCCTAAAATCTTTTCTATAAGAGAGCCTGAAAAGTTTATTAAGCCCACGCACTGCTCGACCTTTTTAAAGGTTACACGATGTTACTGGTTGCTAGGTAGAGTTCACGGAGTGTAAGATAATCATCCATAGAGATATCGATGATTATCGTATAGATTTGTGACAAAATATCATCATCATCATTATATCAGCTGTATGAAGCCGTGGTGGCCTAGTAAGCCGTGGCGGCCTAGTTAAGCCGTGGTGGCCTAGTGGTTTGACCGATCGCCTCTCAAGCAGAGGGTCGTGGGTTCAAACCCCGGCTCGCACCTCTGAGTTTTTCGAAATTCATGTGCGGAATTACATTTGAAATTTACCACGATTCGAGCTTTGCGGTGAAGTAAAACATCGTGAGGAAACCTGCACAAACCTGCGAAGCAATTCAATGGTGCGTGTGAAGTTCCCAATCCGCACTGGGCCCGCGTGGGAACTACGGCCCAAGCCCTCTTGTTCTGAGAGGAGGCCTGTGCCCAGCAGTGGGACGTATATAGGCTGGGATGATGATGATGTCCACTGTTGTCATAAGTCTCCCCCATAAACCTCTAGTTGCTTCTGTTGAAAGCGGTCTGCATCCATCGTGGACAATTTAACTGAAGTTAAAACAGGGTTAATGTCACGTTACGATAATATTTTACAGGATTATTATAAAAATTTACAAAATAATAAGAGAAGCCCGTTTTAGTTAATTTTATGTGTTTTTTATTTTTATTTTTATGTAAAAATTCATTGTTTAAATAAATATAAATAATAAGAGAAAGGTACAATAAATATTCTATTCGGATACTTTGGCAGCTTTTAAACACAGAAATTACCTCTCAAGGAATGTTTTGTTGTAAAACAGCAAAAGTTGAAACACCCATAAAGTTTTGACTTTTTTAATATAATTCTCTGCTTTTTATTTGTAATCTTATTGAAGACCTGAAAAAGTAAAATTTCCATATAAACCTAACCCTGCAACGATCTTTTGAAAACCTAGGCATGATTTTCACTTCTCAGAGCACATTGAATTTAAAAACTTCTACGGTCTGCAAACTGCTGAAATTTATTTATTACGCACCCCCTTAGGTAGCGATGCGAAACATTTCTTACCTGCTTGATATTGCAGTGTCTAACATATGAAGACGTGACCCTTGCTGCTTACGCATGTATGTAGTTTGGGGCACGGGATGCGCGCGTCTGCAGATTCAAAGACCCTAGGGCACCCCTCAGTACGCTTTTCACCGTCGGGGTGGGTAGACGCATTTTCCTCGTGAATTTCAGCCGGCGAACGTACGTTGCGGAAATATGAGAAGTTTTTTTTTGTGCTACTGTGCAGTGTTTATTGACTGATTGTGACTGGACGTTTGGGCTGTTTGCTATGGATTTTGAAGGTAATTATCAGTTTATTTGGAAAGTTTTATTATTTGATTATTAATATATATTAAGTTTTTTTTAGCTAAGCTAACAAAAGCTCTTATTAGTTAACTAACTAATTTGGCTCAGGGACCCAAAGAGGTTCTTGGCCTCCGAAACGAGAGCATGCCATCTGTCCCGATCGTGCGCAGCCTCTTGCCAGTCGTCGACTTGGAGACTCTTTTTGGCAGCCCGATCCTCTCCCATTCGTAGTAGGTGGCCGAACCAGCGAAGTCTGTGTGATTTTGTTACGCCGATGATGTTGGGTTCAGCCACCAGCTCCTGGATCTCTCTGTTTTTACGGAGTTAAGATAATAGTTAGAACATTTTAAAAAATAACAAAACTTAAAAGCAAGATAGGGTGGGTAAAATTATGAAAAACTGTTAAATTCAAAGATAGGGAAATCACCACGAAATTTGGCATTGCATGCTTGTTGTTAGACAGATATGTTACGTAGTTTAGGGTAAAAGCCTTAGATACTTTTTAATTAAACAATACGCGCTTGTTTTGGCAAGACTTCGATCAATTATAAATAAGGTTTAGTCAATTTATTACCTGCTTTGGTAATATTGACATCTTAAAACGCGCACTTATGTCAAATCAGGTAAATGGAAAAATAAAATCAACAAATAAAAGCATCAGCAATCACCAAAAAAGCGTACTTACGTAAGGAGTAAAACCTCTCGCAGGTGCCTTTTCTCAGCCGCGTAATTTTAACGCAATATTTGTGGTACGTGTTTAAAGGAGGTAGCGTGTTGCAATACAAAGCGAGTCCTAACTTGTTTTTTTTGGGGGATTTTTTATTAAATAAGTCTGAGTAACAAGTTCATTATTTTTCGGTGTAAGTGTTAAAACTATTTTATGCTCGCGGTTTTACCCCTGTGGAAATTGCTAAATTGTATTTGCTAAACATTAAGGCACTAGCTCCACTAATTTAGATTGTGCGTTGTTATCAGTCAATCAGTCAGTCCGCTACGAGACCTTACAACATTACAGTCATAAATAAAAGGCTAGTACGCAGATTTTGAATAACAACAATTGGGATATTTTCGCATAGATAGTAGCACTTTTATAATAATTGTGTTTTTCGCATTCATTACCATTTAAATACATACTTATATTTTTGCAAATGTCATCGAAATGGTTAGAGCCATTTCTGTTTTATCGGATACGGATAAAATCTCCAAATAACAACCGCTGGGCTTAGAGTCATGAAATTTTGCATGCAGGTAGCTCTGGACGTCTGGAATAATACATAGGCTATTTTTTATCCCGATATTCCCACGGGATAGGGATAAAATTTTGAAATTTCAACCGCTGGGTTTAGAGTATTGAAATTTTGGACAGTAATTGTTTTTAATACAACCTTAATGAAGACCACGATCATCCCAGCCTATATTCCCACTGCAGGGCACATCAGAATGAGAGGCTTGGGCCATAGTTCCACGGGCCCAGATTGGGAACTTCACACACACCATTGAATTTTCGCAGTTTGTGCAGGTTTCCTCACGATGTTTTTCTTTCCCTGCATGAAGACCACGATATACATTTTGGAATTCTCAGAGGAATTTTGTAAAATCCCGGAATTTCAGTTGTAACTACCAGATCGAATAGCTTACGCGTGCGAAGCCGCTGGTAAACTCTAGTATTATAAATACGAAAGTTTGTAAGTCTGTTTGTTTTCTAGTTTGTTACTTCATCACGTCTAAACAACTGAACCGATTTAGGCGAAATTCGGTATACAACTAGTTTGAGTCCCGGAGAAGGACATATAGGATAGTTTTTATCCAGAAAAATTGCAGTTATTGCAGTCGCGGGTAACGGCTAGTTCGTTAATACAACATTCTTGATGACTCTTTGCAGATTGTTAAATATAGAGGCTCTTCAATAATTCAGCCGTAAAAAATCTGCATTTTCAACAAAATAAACTTCATCAATTATAAACTCCTTCAGCATTTGCGTAAAACGGCTTTTTGATTCCACTCCTCTAACAAAGCTTCTACAGCTTCCACCATATTCATTTTTTATTGTCTTCAAAAACAAAAGTTCCCATGGATTTCTTTAGGCGACCCTCGAACCTTTTTGTAAGATTTTTAAATTCTTAATGTCTCCAATAAAGTGACTTCACAAACAATGGCAGGTCATCTTCAAACAGAATTTTAACAAGATGCTTCTGCCGATTATTATTCAAATTTTCTACGACCCTTGCTATCTGGACCACTTGTATCAACACAAAATACTTTTATAAAAACAACATAAATTACTCCAACTCCTTTTTGGAACAATAATGCACAGCGACGTCTGTAATAAAGTCGTTTGAGTCCATTGTCATATTTGTGATATCTATGAGGTCTGTGCTCAGAAAACCACGTTTTACCACCCTTTGGAAACTCTTCGTTGTTCAAAACAGAGTCTTAATCTAAAAGAATTAAGAAATAGGTGAAGTTTATTGAATGGTTTTAGATAAAGAAGTAGCGATAAAGCAGATAACAGCAGGCGTTACAAAAGAGTCGTAACAAAAGGTATCATTACACATAAACACGCCGTCCCACGCGGATAAGGCGGCTATACACGGCCTTACGGCTATCCAGGCCTCACAAATGTATCAGACCTTTTGTAGTAGAAAAATCGTAGGAGAAAACTTGAAACACCTACATTAACATTAACAAATTCGACATTGGTCAGAAAAAGTTGTGCGGGTGTCAAATATAGTTACAGGTTTTAGTGTAATTAATTATAGGTATGTACAGTCAATAAATAAGTGATCACTTTTGTACCTGTAATCATTTATGTACATAAATATGTAGTGTTTCCAAAGAAACCTATTGTAAGACAATTACGAGTAGTATACATTTTTCATGAGAATTAACTGATCACCATTTAAAAACCAACAGTTTTACATTACAATGACTGTCTACTAAGGCACAAATTAATTTAGTGACCGTTGGGCTTCTGTATTTTATCTATTTATACTGGTATAATCTATTTTAAGGCGTAGTTGCCCGTACTTCATACATGGCAGCTTTATTACACCAAAGGACAAGTTACGTGTAACTTGGTCGGGAAGCCTAAATCAACAATCTTTTTATTGAATTTGGAATAACTGACGCTGCTGCTTCGGCGTCATAAAAATTATAGAGGGTTTTTGTAGCATGGTGATGATCCAAATGTTAAATCTTTTTACTGGTTCTCTATCGTTTCCCCGAATTTCATATGCCCGAATGTATCGTTTTCTAGAATTTTCATCTGCCGTAAAGTAATTTATTTCTTAAATAGTAATTTCTTCAGAGTTTATATTAAACTAACCTAACCTAACCTACTCCATTCTATATGATGAAATTTAAGAAAATCCTGACAACAGCACTGTTCTATGTATTTTTTATGGCAAACGTTGGTATGGCAAGTGAAATTCGGGCAAATGAAATTCGGGAAAGTGAAGGTAAACGCTTTTTACTAGGTACTTAGGAAAGATAGTTAGTGTTATTTTGTTGCGCTGGAATGATGATTTGGAAAGACCAAATACAGTCTTAAGTACCGGCCAAGATCATCATTCTCTCAGTAACGTTTTTGATATCGTATATACCACTCGTGCCAATCTATAATGAAGCCATCTTGATTTTTAGTGTAAAAATAAAACATGATACGGATCTTATCATTAACAACCTTATATGTGCCTATGTAGGTATTTGTTTCACATGTTGTGATTGACTTGAAACTTTTTAGAATATTTAAGATCCTTCAGATCATAGTAATCATAGTAATCAAACACCGTCTATAAAAAGGATGCCAATAAAAAAATTTTTTTCGCAGAAGATTAATGACTATTTCGCTTAGGAAGTCGATGAAAATCACGAATATAAAAAAAGATAGAAATCACTGTAAGTTTTGATATAATTACTAAAGTTCTTAAGAATCCATTAAAATATTTACGTATGATAAAAAAAAAAACTAGAGAATTGGCGATTTCGGGTGTTCACTGTTCAACTCCAATCAGAACCAAGAATCGTATCAAATAAATCTTGAGGCATTGCCGAGCGCTTTGTACTAGGTAGGCGATATCCGATAGAAAAATGATTCCTTACCATGTTACCAAACTTCTTGCCCATCAAAGCATATCTATTACGAAATTGCAATTTGATAAATAGCCAGGCATTATTTTGGGCGGCGAAAGAAATGGACATACTCAAGTTTAAACGATACTATCACTCCGCGTTGATATTTACCTAAAATCCCTTTTGCTCCGCTTGAGATAAAGTTTGCTTTTGATGGCCCCATGCTTTACGGAGAAATGAGTAATATAAAGAAAATATAATGGCAAGGATGGCATGATGAAAGAGAGTCTTTTAGTAAATTGACTGGAGGTTGAATATTACTTTGCCAGAACCATAAATGTTTCTTTACTTTGCCATTCCTTGAAAGCAGCTACCTATATTTCAACAGTGTTTAGCGACTATAGAGATTAAGATCATAAATTATTCTCCTTTACTGAAGGTTGGTCATTTTTATAAATCTTCTTGTCCTGAGCTAGGTAGTCTAAGCGTTATTCTACGTCGGCAATATCTGTCCATTCCCGATGATTGCAAAGCTATTAGATACATTTTCCTTCTCTTAACTTTCTACTGCCTGTTGTTGTTTTATAGTACCTATAGTTGAATTGCACGTACTCTATACTATAATGTATTATTGTAATTCAATCAACATAATTTTCGTTTTACCGTTAAAATATTATGATTACTTCATTCTCTTCCACGTTATCTTTTAATTCGACTCAAAAACCAAACCAAACACGCATTTGACAGAACCGCCTGGTAAATTAACAGCTTGATTTTCTCAGATTTCCACCGCAGCAAGGTTTGCGTGAGTTCGCCGTGTCTGTCGGTGCCCGCCCTTTGCACGCAATACCTACATTTTCTAATATAGGTACCTCACAGATTACGTCGCAACAATTACTCTCGCAATGCCTCACGAAATCTTTGAGTTGTGGGTAGGAATGAGCGTGATGCGTTTGCTTGATGTTTTTGAAGGACTGTTTGTTGTAATAACCTCGCTAAAATGTTATTATTTTGCTGAATGGAATTCTAACTAAAATATGTATTCTTCATCTATGATATCCTATAAGGTAAACGTACGAGTGCTCGTCACTGTCCCAATAGTTGGCATCTTTAATTTTATGTCATGAGCAATAGAGTTGACAGCAGGGTGTCGTCTATTGGGCATTAGCGTATCGAGCACTCGGGCGTTTACCTTATCATTTCTAAAACATGGTAATCCTCACACAGATTGGAGTTGGAGTTCAGTTACAACTTGTCAATTGTCAATTTCAACTGCATTATAAAAACTTGAACGAATTCATCTTGGATACTTTTTTTTAATTAATAGTACATTTTGTTCAGTTTAGTAGGAAATAAGTTTAATAATGACCTGCATCCATCTGTTTAACGAATAAAAACTATATAGCAAACTTAGCATGTTAAAATATGTCGCAAATGGTCTGATGAAAAAAATCCTTCTTATCTTGGGATCTTAACTAGATCAGTTTTTAATAACATTTATCTGGGTATATATTGCATACAATCGCGAGAACAAACAAAAAGTACAATAAAACTTGTGCGTGTTGCTTAATGATCGCGTAATGCCCTTACTTTTTTCCGTACCTATGTGTTCTGTTGTAAGACGTGTTAATTTGTCCTGTCATGCGATGAGTAAGTAACTGTTCCACTAGGGGACGCACGCAACTGACGAGACCAAAATTACCTTTTTCTTCGACAATCATTTGGTTCATCGTAATCGTTTGCTTTGAGAAAATTGCCCTAGGTGGAAAACTGAGCAAGCGTTAACTCACTTTAGCCCGTTTTTACATTACGTTAAGGTGTAAAGAATCTGTAGCGTATTGTGGAAGCTTCTTTTTAAAATGGAGTCATCAATCAAAGTGCGGTCAGTTTTTCAACTCTCAATCACTTAACGCTTTGAGCGTTTACTTTGCACATTGTATTATTTCATCTATAATAAATCTGCTAGCAATGCGAAACAATAAGCTTAGTCTCACAATTGGGATGTCCAAAAAGAGCATCGTAACAAGTAATTAGTCAGGCTTCGCGGTAACAATATTTTGTCCAGTGCCGTCCGCACCGCCCGCATCCAAAATTGTAAGGACATTTTAACACCCGTGAGGAGTTTTCGGAAATCTAAACTCTAACAATGGACCAATGATTATGTTAGTGACTGTAAAGTAATAATGTCCCCATTATTCTAAGAGACTATTGTTTACGTGGTAGTGGTTAGTGTAATACGACGACAATTGTATTGTTGCAGTTGAGCTCTCCAAAATTATGAAAAGGGATGCCATATTTCAACGGTTTAGAGTGCATTGTTGATTTGACGGGTTAGTTAGCGGCATAACTTTGCTTGCATTCAGACGCGTGGGGTACGTTAGTGATTTATATTCGTCTTTTGTTTTTGGCTGTTTAGCCAGCACCAGTATCAATGGCACACGGTCGGAAGGTCGTTATTCTTGCATTGTGCCACTTGTATTGTTTAACAACGAGATCGTTAGTAAGTTAGCGGGTGGCCGTACGCATTGAAATTCTATTGGTGACATGATAAATCTTCAACTGTTTGTGTATTGCTAGAATCCATTCAGATAATTGTTTCGATTACAAGACAACTTTTTTATGTAAATAAGCTGCGTATGCATAATAATTCCACTTATCACTAACGGATTTTGTAAGGAGAACGGTAGTCGACGTCGGACATAGAATATCAATGAATTTTCGAAATAAGTTGAAATACGAGAGATCAGAAAGAATTTTTTACTGTCTTGATTCAAAAGCATTTTATACTTTTTATTAAAAAAAAATAGAATGCCTATTCATCGACTCTTGATATACGGCATTCGTTGAAATAAAACGACATAAAGCTAAGCGAAACACGGGGTGTAACGTTCACCCACACAAGATGGAAAAAAATGTCCAAAACGCACTGTTCAAATAAGAGCACGGCATTTTTAAAGTTGTTGCTATGAAACGATTTCTGTCTATGTCCCTTTAAAGTGCATTTTTGGTAATTTGAAAAAGGTTCATTGTTCGGAATACACAGTTGTGATCGGTGCTTATAATAAAGCCGAAGTCGTATTGTGTTGGCGACGGGTGATCTGTGATGTTAGTTATTGTACCAGCGCCATGTTGAACAATAAGCTGACCGAAGAATAGACTCAGCAATTCCGAATACTTTTATGGAACCATCCACCTAAAACTAACCGACTTATTGTACGAGTTTTTGGTTTGGCGGTACAAAATATTAAAATAAAAAAGCCTTAATTTATATACTAAACTATTTAGTTTCAAAATGTTAAATCAGGTGTTGTTAAAAATAAAAACCGTGGTCTTATTAGTTAATCAATAACCTGGTAAGGGATCGTAGTCAGAGTTTTTTTTGTAATATTTATTGCATGTGTAATTTTACCACATTTTTTTTGCTAAACTGTTTTCTATTATGTGACCGATCCCCAAAGGGTCCAAGTGGAAATTACAACCCAAGCCCTCTTATTCCGAGAGAAGGCCTGTGCCCAGCCGTGGAATATCTACTGGCTCAATCACGCAATAACAGTTGAACGGGTTTACATGAAAGTTGGCATACAGATAGACAAAAATCTGCATTGGGACATAAGATACTTGATATCCCGGTAATGTGTTCCCGTGGGATAATATACTCAGTAGAGCTGGGTCGTTGCGTATTTTTTGTGAAACGTAACGTAACAGTTTCTTTTTGACAAGTAACAGTTGCGGAAAACAGTTACTTAAAAAACAGTTTCTTTGCTACGGTATGGTTTCGTTTCATAGGAAACGAAAACTTCTTTACCAAGTGTAGCTCTTTAGGATATTTAAACAGTTTGCATCAAGAAATAGTTTGGTTCAATAAACAGCTTTTATATTATAAAACGTTTATTGTGAAACTAGTTTCAGATATTTGTTCTTTTGAGAAAATTTACTCAAGTCAACGCATAGTGATAGTCTGTGGTATCGTTTTTCAAGTCGAAGTGTATTTCTAAAGAAACTGTTTTTCGTTTCGGCACGAAACTGTTACTTCGTTACTTTAAAAAAAAACTGTTTCTAGATACAGATTCAGAAAATAACGCTCAGCTCTAATACTCAGCGGCACAAAATTAGGCCCACTCTTCATAAAAAAATAATTACCGATTTTGCATAGATTTGGCCCTCAAGCCAGATTTTGTCGCTCAGTATATTTTAAATTTAAACAAGAATAGAGGGCACAGTCCAAGAAAGGTGAGTTACCGTACCTCGGCTCTCAAGATGACGATGTTAACTTCGTTTGCAATCAATAGATGGCGTTGTGCGAGCGAACGTTGTCCTTTCAAAATTGTTACCGTAAACTTTTTCAAGCCAAACTCTAAGACATTAATTTATTGCGTTGCCATTTTGTATTGTCCTTGTATATTTAAAAATATTGCAAACGTGCATAATTTACAACAGTTGAGTTAAGACGGCATTAAGCTATTTCTAATGCGGGCGAAGCCTCGGTTTCAAGCTAGTAGCTTAATAAATAAGTAAAAAAAAAACAAATAAAATCGTTAAATACTACGATATCATAAAGCAAGAGTTAAATTTAAGTTCTTTAAAATACACCTACACAAAAAAACATCTTGCACTCACAAAACAAAAATTATCCTCTTTTTACCAATGGAGTGGTTAAACAGGTACCTACAAGTAACTAGAACAAGTGCGTCGGAGTTAGGTACTTATATTTTTACCGTCAACTAACACTTAAAAAAACAACAAAACTCTCGTAAAAATAACAAACGCGCAGCCTACCGCCACAAACGAAATACGTAATGACCACTAAAGACCCTACTTCAAAGACAAAACATAGGCAAAAACCCGAAAATTTAACGAAGGACCGGCCAGAGATAGAATAATTAAAGCGTACCGGGTGAAGTGCCATCGTAAAAGATTTCACGGGCATTTGGCATTAACACTACTGCGTTAATGAGGTAGTGAAACTTTGGAGCGATTCCAGAATACCTTGTAAACATTCGGGAAAGCACTCGGATAATACTTTGAAATACGGCACTTTCTTCTTGGCACTTACATCGGAATAGCTTCAGGGTTCAACCCTTTTAAGTCATTAGTATTATTTTGTTAAACACACTGTCGCTGTTACCATTTAGTTTTATGTAAATACCCGACAATAATGTGCTCAGTAGTTATCAAGTTTAATGAGTAGACTAAGTGAAATGAATAACGGACACAAATTGCTAGGAATAACATTAATTAAATAAACATCGTGACACTATTCACATTAATTAACATAGCCCCAAATTAAGCAAAACTTGGACTATGGCTTGTTTACGCATATTTTTTTATGTCATAATTCTATTTTGCAGAATCTGTTTACGCATGAATGGTATTTGTGCCGAAACCGTTTTCGCATAATTATATTACGCATAACCAATGTAAGCCGAATGGGCTTTACGCATAATTTGCGAATTTCGAATATTTTTTAGGCATAAAATGACTAACGCATAAATTACTTACGGCAGAAAGATTCTTTCGCATAATGCAATTTTGCTGACATAATAAAATGAATGAGTATCCTTTAATATTACAACAGAAACGATGGTTTTCCTCAACGTTGCTCTGTTTTTTATTACCTAAGCTTACTAACTTAGCCCAATCTACTTCTCTGGAAACTAGTAACTAGTGGGTGGTAGTATTTTTATAATGCGGGAACATGGCTGTGACAAAGTCGTTTCTATTTTTAATCTGAGGGACATTAGGTAACTAAGGAACCTATCCAGGTTATAAGGGGGGTAGAATATGTTTGTTTTTTAATGCGGGGGGCTCCGCCCACCAAGCCCCCCCACCATTCTTATGAACGTGCCTATTTTACTGGTGGCTATTCGTTCCGTTACAAATACAATTCTAATGTAACCTAATAACCTATTTTTTCTATTTATAATTGTTTTACCATTCACCGTTTTTATATTTGAAATTACTTACACTAATCAAGAAATAGTATTTAATTTATTTTTGGACATAGATTTGGACAGGATTTCGGGTTATCAAAATTTGCTAAATTACATATATGCTAAACAATATTATGCATAATAAAATTGGCCATGTTAATATTATGCTAATATAATATTCGGGTAAACAATCATTTGGCTTATAAAGAATTATGCCGAACTAAATTTCGGCAACTTTAAGATTCGGCGTAAGTAAATTATGCGAAACCTGTTATGCGTAATAAGTTTCGGACATTATAAAATATGCCAAATAGATGTCACCCTCCATAATTACATCAGTAGCATTCGTTTAAATTTCCAACCTAATCAAATAATTCAAATACTAAATTAGGAAGCATCGCGATATAAATTTCCTCACTAATTATTTAAATTCCGTTCAAACTGGCTGTTAGCTTCAAGCAAATTTAATTGAATCCACAGGAACAACATCGTCGGTCTCGCTTTGATTTTCCACTAACGTCATACGAGCATAGAGATTGTGTGAAATTCCCCGCTCTTGAGCCGAATTAACAACACACACGGTAAATTACAGCTTGGCTCCAGCCAGGGTGCTCGGATGCTCGAGTGCTCGGCTTCGAGCACGGTTTTAAGCTTAATAAATTCAGGCACGCTCGCGGATCGCGCCGCTTACGCCCGTTTGACGATCCCAAATCGAAAGTGTATTTGCATGAAAAATATTGCAATTTCTTTGTGTTCTTGGATTTTTTATTGCGCAAACTGTTCCGGATTTATTAGCTCCAGTTTCAGCAAAATGAAGAAAAAGGAAACGATTTATTGAAAATTCATTTTGTCTAATTACCTAAGCAACATAATTTTAACATCTTTCATTCAGAAAATAAAATAAAATACAAAGAAATACAAATACACGGAAAGGAACTATATCTTGTACTTATGTTACGCGCTTATTAGATACTGTCAAAGAAACTGAATTTTGTACCACAGTGGAACAATTTCGCTGCAAATATCATGTACATACTACGAGTATCATTCTGTGCAAAAGCCTAGGAATCATAGAAAAATTCAATGTGAAAAGATTTCGTCCACCCTGTTAGCGATTCAGTTTCTCCAAGTCTCTTTCTAAACGTGTTACATACAAGGTGGGCTCTGTAACAGAAGGAAAAAATTAAAGCACAGCTTCCACTCTTTATCTTAAGCTAATTTAGATCTACAACTTTTGAAAATGATTTGTATTATGATTTTTATTATAATTTAAAGTTTAATTGGACCAGCAATGTAGTTATTGAGAAATCCGTCATTTTTTTGTTACGTGACAGGCGATGTCATTTAGGCTATTGGATGGATAAAATTACTTAATTTTTGAAAGTTGCAGAACTAAAGTAGTTCCATTTGAGCAGCAGAACCTGTGTTTTGATTTTTGCACCTGTTACAGGGCCCACACGGTATATTAAGGAAGTAGACGAACATTATCAGCAAAACTACTCAGTCTTTGTGCCTTTCGCGCAATTGTCCTTTGTTTATTTTTATTTAACGCCACACAAAGTGGTGCAATAACAGACGGGTTGTATACTAATCAATATCAAGCTTTTTATGTAGCTTCTGCATGCTTGTTTAGGTAGGTATACTAAAGCTTGGCTGCGGCGCCTCGAGCCAGCAAACAGCCGAAAGCTCTATCACGTCGGAAGATTTCGTGAGCTTTGGAGGATTAAGCTCTTCCGTGCTAAGCTCTACACGCTGCTTTTACGATTAACGCGTCTTTTTGATATGTCTCCTGCCAACGTTAAGTAAACAGTGGATGTCTCACTAATGTTTCCGAGAAAAAGTGGAAGAAATGTGCCACTGGATGTTGCTTTAGTGGATTACTTATACTATTGTTAGTGGAAATGATAAAGAATTCCTTTTTTCTTTGGTGTGCGTTATTTTTGCCATTACTCGGAAAAAAGAGTTAAATATGAAAACTACTTTGTAGAGTTCATTTGTGAAACAATCAGAGCACTGTCATACACAAATTGAGCTTAAGCAAGACAATTTTTAAATTGAACTCAAACAATACTAGCTGTTATGCGCGACTCCGTACGCGTAGAATTTGTTATTCGCTATCCCGCGGGAACTATGCAGTTTTCTGAGATAAAAACTATCTTATGGCCTTCCCCGGGACTCAAACTATCTGTATACCGAATTAGATTTAAATCGATTAAGCAGTTTAGACGTGATAAAGTAACAAACAAACAAGCAAACAAATGTATACTTACGAACTTTCGCATTTATAATATTAGTGGGAAGTGTGATGTTATTAAGATTTTGTATGTATCTAAATCTCTAAAAATATACCGACAATATTAAAAAAATATTATAAAAAAACTGTTATAAATTAAACATAAAAGAAAAGTAAGTAATAGCACAGAATGAGTAATTGTGCAAGGTAACAGCTAAATTAAAAGTAGTTTTTTTTTTTACAAAAGGGTTTCTTCCTGAGGCAGGGATCTAAAGATGCTAGCAGCATTTCCTCGCAAACTTTTGAACTGGACTTGTAATAATGTGTAATTTATCTTTTTATTTCACTATACGTCTGAGTCCAGTGTGATCAAAAATCTGTGAATCCTATTCTGGCTGTACGTGTTACTTATAATATCTTTGTTGCTGGATCATCATTGTTCTATTATTCAGTGCCACTTGAACATTTTTCTACAAAATATGATGTCTCATGAACATGTCAATTTGTCTTTTAACCCGCATCTCGAATTTTGGATAGGATTATCATGACACGTAATTTTATTAACTGACCAACTAGTACAATGATGTTAATGCTACATCAGTTACGACTATTTTTAACCCCCGACGCAAAGAGAGGGGTGTTATAAGTTTGACCGCTATGTGTGTCTGTGTGTCTGTTTGTGGCACCGTAGCTTTTAAACTGGTGGATGGATTTGAATTTGATTTTTTTTATTTGAGATCAGGTTTTTTAGCGATGTTTCTTAGACATGTTTCATCAAAATCGGTTTAGCGGTTTTTTGAGATTTTGAACTCTGAAGTGACAACAGTTGGGGGTTTCCAACTTTTTGTTGGCTAGGTTATTATTTATGCAATGAAATTACATACCTACTTACCAAATATATTTCATTCATTTGATCCAGTTCAATTAGATATCTACTCGTACTTAATTCACTTATTATCAGATGATTATTATGTATCCAAAAAAAACATGACGTCATAACTTTCATAAAATAAACTAAAACAATTACTTTGCTCACTCGCAACCTTATGATAGCTACGATTATGCAAGAAATGTGTGTTCTCGCAGTGCCTCCACCTCCACCCTGTGCGAACACACACCAAATCAAACAAACCCATCTACCACCATCACCACGCTACAATGATGCGTTTCGAGCTCAACTAGAGCTTATCTTCAGAGCAACACAACCGTTCACAATGCTACTCAATGTTAACATCTGAAATTCATTTGAGACTTTGTGCAATTATATTGTCTTTATCACCACCACCATCTTACTCACTAGTCTAACCGCCTAGCAGCTGTGCTTGCATACTTGCGTGCTACTATGTCCAGCGTGGAGTAAGATGTAGAAATAGAAGGAATATTTAAGTACATAGATATTTTTTTATCTAATCTTGATAGTAAATAATATATCTCTTATACCTAGGTTCATAAATACTCCTTAAAGCAGCGTTTCCACCAGATATGTGCGAGGATGTGTTGCGAGGAATATGTTTTTCATCAACCAATAGAAACGCTTCATTTACACATCCTCGCACAGCACATCTTTGGTGGAAACAGCTGAGTGTAGCGAGGCGAGGTAAATGAAGCGTTTCTATTGGTTGATGAAACGCTGCTTAAATAAGTAATTTTTCGAATGTAGACGGCAGCATCCCGGCTTTATCTGACGCTGCTATATTTAGACTAGATCGATACGGAGCATTCGATGCAGCCAGACTGATATTTTGTATCAGTTCGATTAATAGCCATTAGTTGGAATGCCTAATAATAGATTAATGTATTAGCAGTTTAGAGTAGCGTAATGTTTCACTATACTTTAGAATAAGTCGAAAATAGTCTATTTACAACGATATCCGTTCATTTCGCAACTAACGTTTGGCAACCTGATTCATTTCGCAAACCATAAAACTGTGAATATTGCAGGATTTATTTCAGGGCCATCGTGTAGAACTCTTTAGGTTAGGTTAGGTTAGTTTTATAAAAATCTGAAACATTTACAGTTTCAGAAATATTAAACAGTTGCGAAATGAATTAGGTTGCCACATGTTAGTTGCGAAACATTAGTGAACCATTTACAACAGCAGAAAAAGATTGTATACAGTTGTTTAAAAGCCCAAAAGGGACTTATTTCAAAAATAAATCTAAACCATACATTTTTTTAATCAATCTAGTTTCAACTTTCTTGCAATATAATTAGGTCGAATGTCTACAAACATTAGAAGATTTTAATTCTTTAATTATTTTTTTTAAACAATAGAGATGAAACCATCATCGATAAAAAACATCTGATAATCACGGCAAGTCGCAATATATACATCACTTGATTCAAAAACAAATATTTTTTTGGTAATATTAAATTGGTGACCAAGATTCAAACAAAAACTGAGTAGATAAGAAAGTAAAGCTGGTATAAGACTAGTTTACTTTCATGAGCCCTTTAAAACTGGTTATAGTAGCCTAATCTCTGAGATAAAGAAGACTTTTTTAAAAGCCTTTTGTAAATGTTTATCTTTTTCTATCGTTTTGATATGTGGCTCTGTTATCCCAAAGCGGTGCATTGCATGTCATAATGATTGCACAGCTAGCTAGAGAAACTTTCCTTAAAGCTCATAAAAAAAAGGCTAAGAAATTGGAGCAAGCAACTAAAATGTTCTTCATGACCCCATCGACAGTGAACCCTTTTACGAAATTACTTGGTAGGTATATTTGCTCTGTGAGCAAACGTGACTCGCGAATCTGAACTATGTACAAAATATAGACTCTACTAAGGTGCATGCCCAATCATTGGTTATTTTAAAATGTATGACACAAACACACACACACTTTAAGTAACAAAGTAAATCGAACGGAGGTTATTAAAGCTGTCATTTCACCAAAACAATCACTCACCGTATCATTCAAAAAATGCACAACCCCAGTTTAATCAAAGACCAAGGACCATTGATGTTTAGTCTGGTTAATTTCTGGGTATTGGGTAATAATGTACGGGGTTGATTCCTCCCCTGAAGCCCCTCTCCCACGCCCCTCTCTCGCCCGCACCTTCGTCTAGACCAGGATTCAGACCATTCGTTAGTCGCTTCCCAACATTGATGCGGGAAGGGTGTCGCTTGCTCCGCTCGGTTGGCGCGAAATTTGAATGATCGTGCGTGACATTGCATTTTAGAAACTGGATTACTTATTGTGAGATTACACTGTGTTTAGTGACTGTTTCGGAACTTTGTGAATTATGATGTTGGATGTGCAATCGATGTGAGTAAATTACACATTTATTTAAGGTTATAATTTATATAACCTGGTTTTTAGAGATTGTTACAAATTAAGGAAATGTAGATCATGAAAATGCGATGTGTTATTAAAATACCTGTTACCTACTTATGTGGTTTTCAACTTATGATTTACTTATAATATGTAGGTACTTATAAAATGTAGAGATGCCAACACAATGTAAATAACGACTTATCCGAGCTATTATTTTTATTTTCAATGTGGGTTTACATAAAGCTCCGAAATAATGACCTATTTTAAAAAATTCAATTCATACATTCCGTGGTTCATTCAAAATCACCCACTACGACACCCAAATTGCAAACACAAGCACAACACGAGAGTGAGCTTAAGTGCACGGCATTGTTGCGAAAAGGACGTCAAAATGTACTTAAGGGAGCAAAAGTCGTTTTTGAAGACATTTTGCAAAGCTCTCAAGAGTTTGAGAGAGGAAAAAAGCGGTTTCCGGCCGCCGTCCACTTACCGTGGATTCAGAAACCAGTAAGAAGTGTTCGGTTAATGAAAATCTCGCTGATGGTTTCAAATTGTTCGAGCAATTAAGATCGTGTAAATTTTCTTTTCATTTAAGATGAAATCTTGTATAATGGATTTTGTTGCTTAATAAACAGGTAGCCATTGAAGCTTAACAGTAATAATCGACACACGAAATCCAAATGAATGCCTCTTTTCAATTGTTAAACAAAATAAACTAACAATAGCCTTTGAATAAATTAAGCGCATATTTCCACGATATTAACCACTAACGAAAATAAAGTTTCAAACGTTAATAATAAATCAGTAATATGGATTTTCATGGGTAAAGTTGTAAAGTTTCCCTGATTAAATTCGGTATAGTTCCCACGTCGACCCTTAGCGGTCCCTCAGGGCACTATCCTCGGCACAGCAATATTGCACTGGGTCACTATCGTTTTGCATTATTGATGATAAATGATAGATAATAATGTTTCGATATTAAAGATGGTTACTAAAATGAGACTGTTGTGTTTTTTAATAATTTGAAAAGATTTTTTACTTTTAGTAGGTAAAGTTATTTATATGAGACCCTAATAGTTAAATGAACATGTGTGGTATAAATCATTTTTAATTCAGTCTTTTGGAGACTAGTTTTGAATAATATTTTCCTTGGAAATTAATTTGAATAAATTCACCTGCAAAAAAGTCATTAGACGATACTTGTAGATAATTGCTTGGTCTTAATATCAATTTCTTGTATTTACATGCATCTTTAGTAAAATAATTACGCTTTCTTAAGATTAGGTATATTTTGGCTCTACTTATTCTTGAAAACGTCAATAACAAGCAAATTCGTTTCTACAATCAATTCCATGTAGTCGTTATGCAGTGGCATTTCATGTTTATAACACCCCTCTTTTTGCGTTTGGGGGTTAAAAATGGTGTGATTCCTATTTATCTCTCCATCGATATGAGTGTTCTGTTATACCGTTGCATATATTTTTGATATCTTGACGCTTACATCTTTAACTTTAATTTTATATTTAGTTACTCTTCTCTCTGAACAAATCTGTTATTACCTATTAGTGGAAACTGTTTTGGCATTTTTAATATAATGTGTATGACTGTACTTTGTAATATTCATGCTGTTTGTTTCCCAAGAAAGAAAAATAAAATAAAATAAACAATTTGCATTCTATGCAGATGTTTCACCAGACATCATAATGCTTGCTGTTAATACAAAGTTAACAGAAAAAAAATACTTATTCAATTTTAGATGGGAAACTCGAGGAAGGCGTAAATGGCAGTCTTATTTAATATACTTTTACGACCCTGAATCACTTTCTTCTACAAAAATAGCCCTTCTAACGTATTCATTTGTCACTTAACATTCATTGCTAATAGCTCTCAGTTGGAATCGCAGGACCCCTATAAAACTCTAGGTTAACTGCGTGTTAACTTGTACGAGGAAAGTGATATTTAAAACAGTACCACCACAAATCTCCTTTTAATTGCTGCACACACGCCGGATGCATCAGTACAAATAGACACATTTATTTCTTACGGTGTCACCCGATACATTTTAGTCGGTGTTGCATTTACAAGGGAAAGTTAATATATGAAGTAAATGCATTCTAAGTTGACAGGAGTAAATCATTGGGAGTTTTAATAAATTTTAACATCTGGTCATTGGAATAGCCATAAGCATGTATAGCCTTGCAATAAAGCCACATCAGTAAATGCGATATAGACATTCATTTATCAATTGGGGATAATCTAATGAAAAGACTTTGGTAGTACGAGAATATGTAAGTGCTTTGGACATAAAAATACACGATTAAAAAAGGTAAACAAAATACTTAAAAGTTGTAAATTTTATTATGTCACACTTTTACTTTCTTTGAATCGCTATAGCAATATGTATTACCAATTAAATATTACATTCTGGTCTCCCATCTTTTAATTTTCGTTTTCATAACTCTCGGAAAATTCTGGTAAGATGAAAAAAATCTGAATTTAATTTTATTTATGAGCGGTATTTTCTTCACAGAAACTATTCTGTAAATTAGTTGGCTCAAAGAGATTCTTGTTTCTGATAAAAAATATGTTATACAAAATAGCCTTTCTCCGAACCTATCTCAAATATCGAGTTCCAAGTCCATGAATAAAATATAAATCAGTTAGGTACATTTCGTTTGACAACGAGAAACAACGGGCATAATGCCTCAGATCCTGCATCATAAAGCTTGTAGCATATTTAAGTATAGCCTACACAAAGTTTGTACCGCACTAAAAATAGACTATTTTTGATTTTGTTTGCCCAGCAAAGGCTTTTCTAAATTACCTATCATTAAAGTTATGGACACAAGCGTTATTTTGCGGAGTCTTATTATGGGCCCCGGACATTATCAGTATTAAAAAAACAACAAGCTTTCGTTTAAAAGATTATCTTCCTCATTTGCGAATAAAACTCGAGACTGTAGGCGCTTGTTTGGAGAAGTAGGTAAAGCAACACTATGTCCCACTACCTAAGCCCCCATATTTGCCTTTGTTACAGAACTATTATTAATCTGAAAGTTTGTGAAGATATTTTTGAATCAGTCATGCAATAACGTCTAAACTATTTTTTTTTTGTGGACAAAGTTTAAGTTCCAGGAAGAACGTAGTATAAATTATATCCCAGAAATTTGATGGTTCACGCGGGATTAGCATTAAAGAATTATTCACTGGCGAAATCGCGCACAACAGTTAGTAGTTGTTATATAATAATAATAATTTTAAGTATCAAGTATTGAAGGTTCGTCTGTTCTTCATATAGATGACTGGTGATCATTGACAGCTACTTGACTTTTGGTTAACACTATACTCGTATCACTAGGGATTAAATGCACGGCGAGCCCTTCAAATAATTCAAAATATTTATGGTTGATTGCATTGCAGTTGAAATTAACGGAAACATGGACGTTATGTCAAGACGGAATTGGTTTAGTCGCAGATTCGAATCCGAGCTCACTCTTGAGTTATACTGGTAGACAGGTACGGAATTTATCTGCAAAACTAAATTAGTAATATTTTCAATAATAATATAGACGTTACTTTGTAGATGTCTAGGATACAATATTGTAATTTATTTGTACCTCTAATTTTAATGTGAACTTGTGACAAGATCCGCATACATCTGCAAGTTAGTTCGATCTTGTGTGTAAAGTTCCCAACTCACGCTAGGCTTGCGTGGGAACTACATCTCAAGCTTTCTTATTCTGTAAGTGTACTTCTGGGACCTTTGAACTTTACGTATAAGATTTACTACCCGCGCTAAATCTTGTATTTGTACTGTCACCCTATCACACCGATGCTGGGGTTGTGCTAGTGTTTATGTAGCTTAAACGTCAAGGCTATATTTAAAAGTGTATTTTGCATGATTAAATCTAGCGAGTCGTAATGAATACAAATATAGCTTCTTCATAGTACAGCTGCCGCAGTGGGTGCAAAGCTTAACGTTAGTGTCACGGAGGTCATTTGGTTACCAAACGGATACAACTGATCTCTAACGCTTTGTTACTTGTATGTAGAATTACATTTATGTAGTAGGTGAGACTAAAACAATCGGTTTCATTTTAGAATAGTCATTGATTTAAAAACTGGATGGTTTTGCATGTTGTGGTGTGCGATGTGTTAATAGTAGCGTTGGAGCGTTAAAAACATGCTAATTAAAAAAATATAATATGAAATAGGTCAAACTTTTAATAAACAAAATATTCGTATAGCTGAACGTGTAAAAATGCAGCAAAAAGGTTCCACAGTACAAATATAAGTAAATTTTAATATTGCAAGTCATTTTACCAAAGTCATAATAATTTGATTTTATTCAATTTGATTGTATATAATTTAATTTACTAGGCCAATTTTATTCCTCATTAAAATAAAGATTACAGATAAGAGAAAGTAAAGTGTATTAAATTTTCAACATTTCCCACCTTTGGTTTTGCATCAGTGGAAATCATACAATTAGTCATTGTAAATAAATAATGTAAGAAAGCGAAAACATAAATATTTAACACAGATGACTGTACATTGGTTTACCATACAATATGCATGGTACAGTTATGCGCATATTTTACACGCGTCCCGTTTAGGTAAACTTAACTTCTCTGTTGTTTGCAAAATTAATGATGAGCTAAAAAATCTCATGTGCGCCCGTTATTCTTGCATACATATTTATGTTCATATTTGAATATGTTTAGTCACTTTTACCACCCACGATTTCGCTAAAACAATGGGTATTAAAATGAAAAAATAAACGGTTGTTTTTTCATTTTAATAAAGTCTTCGACATTTACCCGTGTAACAATGTACCAAAATTCAATTCCAGGTAATATGATTGGTCACTTAACGGAGCTACACCCTTATCTTCATCTGCACTCACCACTAGGTAAGATAGAGATCAATGGCTGATCAGTTTATAATTAAAAAGAAATAAAAAAGAAACACGCTACAATTAATAATCTGCCTGACTGCTTCATCAATAACCCTTGAATATACCATTCTCAGTCAAATGCACCTTATGTTATGGGTTATTCTAATTATCGGCTGAGTTACGTTGTTTGGCTTGGAGTTCCAGTCCCTACCAGTTAGCATCATCACAGACCCTGGTACCATTCTTGTTCAAAGTGCACCCTAAGATTATTCTAATTAACCCAAATACGGCTATGTTACTTTGTTATGTCTAGGAGTTCCTAAGTCTTACGGCTCCATCATCCAATCAACTCGATGATACCATATTATTGTGTTCTCATCAGAATTACGTTAGGTATATTTTCCAAGTTTTGTGTCAATACTGTGGTATTAAGTGTAAGAAGTGGGTGAAAAATAATTTCAAAGATTCCGTTCATTATAATTATTAGAACTATAGTTTTATAAGTGAAGCTAATAATAATAGTGCAAGTGTGTAAAAAACGGACATTGGATCTAAAGGTGGTAAAGACATTTTTCGATCAATCCGTTGTATCATTCAAACGATTACCTTCTAGAACTATGATGCAGTTTACAAATACAAACTGTTCGCTGTCGAATGACTTCACTAAACATACCCTAGATATTTACTTCTCACAGTATCAATGTCGCATGACACAATAAAATCAAACTTAAGCAACCAATAAAACGTTTATTGCGGCGTTAAAAGCATTTAAAAGGTGTAAAACCATTTTACAGCCACAATTGTCATCCAATCCGCCATCAGAAATGGCTATAAGGGACCCAATACCGTAACTCACCAAGTGGAGTTCCCAAGCACGCTCAACCGAAGAGGTCACGTAATTATTCCTTCGATATCACTCCCTTTAAAAGCCTATTCCTGTTAGAGATAAAGTAGATATCTCATGACCTCGGCGATATCTTTTCTTCGAGGATAAGAGAAACAATGAATTTTAATTCGGCGCGGGCTGACGGTAGGGTCATAAATAAGCCCTTATCGAATAGGTAATTGGGTGATATGGGCCATTGCTTCCAAACACATGGATAGCGGCAACGTGACTGTAAATTGAATTAGAGTATCTTCGTCCTCATATGAAGCTCTTAACGATTTAGGTCAGTACTCAGTCGTCCGTACATATTAAAGGACGTAAGTACTTATCAAAACATGAAATTATGTAAATAATACGATACTTATGAAGAGTTACTTACAAAGATGATTTTTCTTATACTTAAGCTCGTGTTCATTTGAAATATCTCTAATTATTTTTTTATTCTTATTATTAGCACGTGTCTGATGCACATGACTATTGCTGGAAATTAGTATTTTTGAGCATAATAATTATGTATAAGTAATTCAGTGCCTTTTTATTTAAAATAATAACAATCGTAAAAACTACTCGTATATTAGTTTTAAGTAGCTTATCAGCAAAACCAATGTATGAAAAGCTACTTCAGAAGTTTTTTGTATGAATAAGATAAGACCGCCTAAAGCTGTTATAAAGTTTTATAACCGGAGAACACCCAACTTGATTTATAAAAAAGTTTGGAGTTACAAAAGATACTCTCCAACTCTGACAGTATATTGTTTCAAAACAATTTTGTTTACATAGGTATTTAGACGTTTTTTTTTCTCAATTGATCACAGTCGAGTGCGTGAAATTTTTTGACTTTAAATAACAAAAATGTCTGGTATTTTATCTTGCCAAATGTACGTCGATTTTTTTAAAGAACAATCAGTATGAGAAAGCAATTTAGGCTATTTAAATATGACTCAAACACAAGTGTTCCATTTCAACAGAAGGGCGCAAATTTGCATCCTTTCTCCCCACATAAGAAGTCCCGCTTAATACCCGTGAGTGACAGCCGACCTACAATGTGCCGCCAAGTCTATCAAAATCGAATAAAGTACAATTTTCCTCCATTACCGCCCTTCATATCTTCCGTCATTTTACGTATCGCTTCCGAGCCCAAAAGAGGGAAAGATCCTTACATAACGAAAATAATAAATCCGTATCGAATGTATGCACGGCCGCAGCGAATCAAAAACATTCTTTACGCAAAATATGATATTCGGGGGCCATGAAATCGGGCTGAGACGATCCATCACCAATTAAATGTTGGGTTGTTGGCGATACGTTATCAGGCGTATTGCGAATGTTCTCTGATTGATGGTAGCTGGTGCCATGAAACTATGGGCATCGTCGGTCGATTGGCTTACTCTATGGAGAGCACTGTCAGAAGTGACTGATCGACCCATAGCGTGCCATTCAATCAATAGTCGTATCGCAGCAATGCTAATTGAATTCACCACCAATAAAGCCCAAAACTGATATACATCAGACCGTCTTTAAATCATGTAAATAATAACTGTGGTCTTAAGATTAATTGTAACATTAGGACCCCTAGGCATCACCCTAAAATAAAATTATACTTAATAAGCTTCATTTATTAAAACAAACAATGTGCCTGTTATTAATATTGAATCGTTCTCTTTAATCACAAGCTCGAATCCACGCTTAATTATTTTATACCTTTTTGAAATTAATAAACAAAAAGACGCAGGTTGCCATTGAGGCGCGTCCCATTGTTGGAGGGATAACAGGGAAAAATCCGCGCAGTTCCGCCAGCGCCGCTCTCCTTTTGTCCCGTCTTCCGCGCCTCATTCCAATTTACGCATTTCTTTAATCGCATTACGAATGCATTTATCATTTCTATTAAGAATATCGCCACGGTATTATAAATTGTTTATTGAACTGATCTCTCCCTCGGATGTCTTTTTGATTCGGTTCCAAACTGCAGATTTGTAGGCATTTAGCGAGATTGGGGTCGGGATAGTTCGTTCCCATGGTATTGGGGTGTTATGCTATTTTAGTGCGTCGTTGGAGGATAATTTATGGGCATGCAGCACAACAGCAGGCTTTGGGAGCCGGGGTGTGGTCTAGCGTAACGGTTTGCTCAATTTAGATATTTGTTGAAAGATATAACGATAGTATGTCATCAGTATACATCGCTAACTCCGTAGCAAAGACAAAAATGCACTCTAGAACGGTAAACAATAAAGAATAAAATTAAATGAAGATTTCTAATCAGAGAAGGTTGATTTCTGTCACTTTTTTCATGTTTTTGGCTTTTAAAGCTACCATTAAGGTTATTTGAGAAGGCCAAACCACTTTAGTCCAAAATGTAAAGTATTTTCAATATATTTTTTATTTTCAGCATTTTTACGCAAGACTCTAATTGAATATTCCAAAACAATGCCATGAAAAATATGTTGACACTTAAACATGTCTATTTTAAAGTAATGTTGGACCAATTTGTTCACAAAGTATTTGTCAAGTGAAACTATTCTGAAAATCGGTTCCAGATTTATTTCTGAAGGGGTTTCTCAAGAATTCTCCCATGTTGCTTTTAACAATAGCAATCACCATAGCCTTATGTATGTCTTAGAAGAGGCACCATATTTTGTTCAATTTAAATCTTTAACCTCCGACGTAAAAAGAGGTGTAAAGTATGTTTTAGAATAGTGTTTGTGTGTTGTGTGTCTGTCTGGTGATATCATATCCTAAACGGATGGACTGACTTTGATGCGTTTTTTTAAATCAAATACCAGTTTAATCGAGATGGTTCTTAGGTAAGTTTCATCAAAGTCCGTTCAGCCGTTTATGAGATATTGAACTTTAAAATTACAGTGGCGGGGGTTTCTCGACTTTCCTAAGCTGTATTTTACTAAGAAAGGTTACTTATAAGTACCTATGCACCTTTGGTACGACGCAGTTAGGGAATCACAAGGCAGTAAAAATATTATATAGTATAAATATTACTAAGTTATCAATTTTATCTATCAACAGAAGGATAGTCGAGTAATTTATATAATGTTTTGAGACAAATACCTAAATTGTTCTATTCTTTTAAAAAACCTTGACACAATAATCATAAAAAAAAATTGTCAGTGTTTTTTTATTACCTACGCATTATTTTGTACACTTACGAAATTACACACATAGGTTAAATGATAATTTCAATGTCATTCTTTTGAAAGAAATCAATAATACCCCACATTAATAGGGAAACAGATTGAGGCCAAATATATCAATTTTGTCAAGGAGGAAAAACATGAAGTCATTTTAAGGAATCAATCGTATTCTTTCAGAACACATTAATAGGCTCACAATAAATCAGTGGACTCTTATATGATTACAAAACTCAATATCTTTTATGGCATCGTGCAATGTCACGGAAAAGGCAATGAGGTGTGCGCGCAGCTGCCGCGAGACCCGATAATGACACTGGTGCATTATATTGTATTAGCTTTTTTGGCGTTGGTTGCGTAAAGCCATGTATCCTTATACCTTTTATGGTGTTGGATAACCTAATCAAGATGATTTTGTAAAGGGCGCAGGAGCTACTTTAGAAGGTACCTTCTTCTTTGTAATTTGTTAAAACAAATCGGATCGGGTTTCATAGCTAGGAAGCTAAGAAACGGGTAAATGGCTTTTAATGGAGGGACCAATTACACCAGCTTATTATTATTAAGTACCTAACTAAAAATGAGCCGGACTTCTATTGCGGTAAGCTTTTTGGTGCTGCTATCTCTTATTACGAAGTCGAGTCCATGGTAAGTACTTGGCTTCTACCGCTGATCGTTGATACAAATATTGGAGACTTATTTTGTACCGGTTATTATGTCAACATTATTTTCTTAATTTTCGTACTGTCCCTAATTGAACACGTCAAATATTTTTAAAGAATTATCTTATGTTGATACTTTCCGTCTCTTTTTTAACCAACACTGTTATCCATACGTGTTCTCTCTTCAACTTTCCCACACGTTCATTCATACGCATCTGGAGACGCACACGTCTATGGGCATCCCTCCGGGAATAGAACAGTAAGTTGAGTATATAAATTAGCTGTCAGAGCGCTAATCGCTCCGACAGGCCGCGATGAAACTTTAGAGTCCATCAGCGGTCGTGTGTGCCGCCGAAAATAGCACAATAACGTCGGTTATTTATTCTGTTATCCTTTTAGCAAAAGCCCCTGAGAGCTCGTTACTTTTAATGAACCGTGCATTTGCTAAACCTTCTAGGATTTTGTTCGTTCGACTATTTGTAGCTTTATATTGGCTATTTACCCAACGCTTACTTAATTGGATAATACGAGTATTTCCGTCATCACGTTCTCGTCTTTGTAAATGAATTTGTTCCTACGCGGACATGGTGGTATTGTTTTATATTGAAAAAAATTAAAATTGAAAAATACGCAGCGCAAAAATTCATTCAACGCTCGCGTGGAGCTGATCTCGACCGAAAAACCCGCTCGGATGTAAAATCCGCGGCTCCGATCTTTTATATAACGCAATTAATACCGCACGAAAAGTCAGCGGAAAGTTCACGCAAATTACGATGTCCCCTCGCTCCAGATTCACACGGTTCGTAGAAAAATGGCTTCTGCTCACAATAGGGCACAATTACGTTCGGGATCGTAATGAGAGCGCCAATGAGATAGCAATAAAATTTCGCAACACAATAAGGCCATAATTAGAATTAACTGTCTCATTCCCGCCCACATCCGACGTCCGTAGCTATTTGGCCCATTGATGTTCGTCAGTTCCCTTCGAGCCGTCTCCCCGCAATTCTTGCTTCTGTTGATGCGCAAATTATACTCTGCCACATCTTTAATGGTAACTTATAGTCTTTTCATTGGATTTATTCCTCGTTTGTGTATCTTCACCCGTTTAAAGATTATCTGTTTGCCTTATCGTTGGGGGATAATACCAATTGATTTCAATTGAGTAAAGTATTTAAACGAAACGAAACCAAGAAAGACTCAAATCAAATAATGACTTCGTTCGGAACTTATTTATTTAATTCCGATATTCAAAGTCGAACTGGAGACGAATAATATTTTTAATTAACGTAATTTCGGGTTAATTTGAAAAGTTCTCACAGATATTGTCTTTGAAAAAGTTTCTAGATGATAATTTAATTTATTCATTAAGTTACGGGTGAAATTTGCGGCTTTACCTCTTTTGTTCGAGTACTTAGCTTTCTACAAAGAAAATGCTATACTAAGGCGTCATTAGTAGTTACGTACCTACAATAACAACCGAGTATTCACGTCTCAAGTACCACCACAAGAGCCTCGAGAATGGAGTGAAGCTAATATTTGTATAGCGCGATACTTTATTACATCTTTGTTAAACATGTGTTGTTTCAACTGAAAGGGACCTTTATGAACTGTAGTTTTCGAGTTTTTGTTTACACAATTAAAGCGATAGTTTCCTCGAGTTGTTTTTGAAATTCACGAATGCGGTCTGTTCTTTATTTAGAGGATTTTAGGAGATGAGGGAACAGCGTTCGTATTGTGTCGGGCGCTCGTGAACAATAAGCTATTGTTCAACAAGCTTATAAAATGAGTTTGTATTTGATACAAGGATTGCGTCTCGAACAATTTAGGATATTTTGATAGATTATTATAACAATGCTTTTATTATTACGTTAATTTAATACAGTTAAGACTCTACTTTACGTTATAATTAAGCATATAAATTTAAATTTTTAGATGATTTACTTTTAATTACATGAAACATAATTAATATTGAAAGCTCATTAAATTGTGATTCGCGGTCTACATCCTACTGAAAATATTATGTATATTATCCAAAATCTATCTAAATTTCATAAATTAAATGTTCAGATAAAGTAGGTATCTCTATTATATTACCGTTGCAGAAATTATGACTTTGTCTTGTGTTGTATGATAAAGACCTATGAAAATTATTTTAGAAATCATACTTCTTACTAACTAACTCCATCAAAAACTTCTAATTTGTTAACTTCTCATTTGTAAATTGGAAACTATTAACCAGTTTTATTCAGGTGCACTATAAATAATCATCAACGACAACTAAATTTAAACCATGATCATAGCCCATGGCGTTCAATCAGTTCCGGGAAAGAAACAGAAACGCAAATCTTCTTATAATTAGCTTCAATATACTAGGGAACGTCGTTTATAATACAAATACGAGTATACTTGGTTTGAATAGGTATTTAACTAAATGTAAACAAAACAACGTCAATTGGTTTCTTAAATATTGAAATTCCCCCATCATACTATCTAAACAATAACATTTCTGTATTGGAATACACTAGTCTAGTTTGTATTACAATGATAGATAAGTAATAAAATGTTTAAAATCCTTGAATGTACCAAATTTGGCAGCTGAAGTTTGTTAACATTTAGTTAAATTACTATCCAAACCAAGTATAAATTGAAATATCTAAATGCCCATGCCCAGCCTACACTGTGCAAGTAGCATAAAGATAATAAAAGAGCTTGAGATAGCGTAGAGTTCATTGCGGAGCCGCGAGATTTACGTTTTTTAAGTAATAGTTTGAGTGCCGCAATGTAATAATTAATATGCTCTGCATCGTGTAAATGAAGCTTACGCTTAATTAATAAAGCATTGTGAAATCATATGGGATTTGATTACGTTTCCGTGTTCGCTTGCAGCGCTGTCGTATTTGTACGAGATGGTCGTTGATATTGTTAGTTTGAACAGACTGTTTGTTTAATACCTACGGCATTTTTGACAACTGTTGAATTTACCATATCACAGGATATGGTACAGATATTATTATAAAAACTATAGAAAAACAGACAATGTTTAGCGAAAACAAAAATTAATTGGCTTAAAAATTGGATGTATAACGATTTTTTTTTAATATAATATCTGTCTCTTTCTAAAACGTTTTTCTCTATGAAGCAAGTATGGCGCTACTTTCTCTGTCTAATCTTGAATTTCAAACCTTAATAACTCTTGATATATTTAAAGATAGCTTAAAATTTGTGTTTCTGTTCGATAACATGCATTGTGAAGCTTTAATTTATAAAATGAATAAAAAATAGTCAAATACCTTATTCACGCATTAAAATAAATTAAAACGCACTATTGCTTAAAAAAATATTACTATCTATAACATAAGCATCTTTTTTTTGCGTAAAAGAACAATGATCCGATTTTGGTAGTAAAGTGAAAAAAAAATACAAATCTTAAAATAAGTTATCAGTAAGTAATTAAGAACTCTTATAGGTTAATAATTTTATGTTTTATTAATCATCATGTCTGTTATCAAATATTTTGCTGCTATCACAAAGTACAATTGAATGAATAATTACATATTAATAAATAAATAAATATTAATAATTTCATACACGTTCACTATGTATTTAAAACTACACTTCGGAATGAAGAAGAGTATAATTTTAGGATTAAAATTGCAATTGCATTGATTAAATTATTAATTAGTTTATTTTTTTATGTGAGTGTGTTAAATAACAATATATCTATATTTTAATTAATTTTTACCAATACTCGATTACAAACAGAACTTACGTATATAGCTATTTAATGGTCTTTATTATTTTTTGATATAATAAGTATTATTTATAATAAAAAGAAAATAGATCCTGTGTTATGTATGGCACAGCCAAGCATCATGCACTGTCAAGTTAATTCAACGATCTCAAATCATCTTTATTTTGCATTGATTTATTTCATAACGAGAAATCTGACAAGAACAGGGAAATAATCTTACACATCAGCGATAAATCTTGAGTAAATCCATCAAATATTTAACTGTCGGTATCAGCCTATCTTATGTTAATACAGCAATAAATATTGTATTTTTTAGCTAAATTATTACCGAAACAGAACGCTGGTGGAAAGCTATCAATCAAACCCCTGATATTCAATCTGTACACTTTAGACCCTTCAATTAAGCATAATTTAAGATAAGCCTTAATTTTTACGTCTCGGGTGGCCCAAAGAAAGTGTAAGCCGGTCATTAGCCACTTTTTTAATCGATTTTTATATCTTTTGTCTTAAACCTTAAACCACGTCATATTTCTCCGGCGTTATCCATAATACATGAGATACGGTGTTCTTCAAAGCAATTACGAGTAATAAATTACAAGCTAGGGCAAGCTAGCGCCTATATTTATATTGTTTCGTGTTGCAACGGAGTGTTGCTATATTTATAAATTACTATAACATGATCTAAAACCGGGTTCGTGAGAATAAAAATGCTGATGAAGTGACACTTTTTATGAGCGGTACTCTAGCGGCGTTGAAAACACTCTGTCCCAGTGACTGGTGTTATCTTCGAGAATAAATGACCAATTAAACAATCTAATTCATTTCGGTGGGTCCCGGTCCTTGACAGGGTGGAAACATAAATCAACAAGCCGTCGAGTGGCGATAAACATTTTGTGACTTCAAACTCAGGTGATAAAAAATGCCCTCTTTTTTTAGAAACTGCACCCGCTGTCCGAAGGGTTGACATTTTTTAACCCCAAATGACTCTTAATTGTCGCAAGGCTACCCTTAAACGTCAATTCAATCTTTATAATAAAAAATGAACCCGTACCTTTAACGAACCGAAAAAATCCAGGAAGCCATAAAAACAAATGTAGGTAGCCGTAATTGACTATAATGTGCACGCGTTGGCAGCAAAAATTCTTTATCGATTTCCGAACTTGGCTTACCACTTAAGTAAATATTATTCTAAGCTGCGTGCCTACACTTTAAGTGCCAGTTAATGGGGTAAGCTGAAGGTACACTTGTATTATTAAAGTGGCAGAATGCAACCTCAATGCGGATAAGAGAGTCAATATTTTGATAGCGCGCGTGGTGATGGTAGAAACATGTGGTCAAACATTGTGCAACGTGCCCGGGTGTTTAATTTTCGTGGTGCAGCTAACGGCGAGCTTCGGCAAAACACGCGCCCGCGCATCGGCCACGCTTGAGATCCAACGGCCCTAAAATAACCGTCTGGGATGAATCAACCACTAACTGGCAACTTCAAAGTCAATACTTTCGCGGAAGTTGACTTTATTTCACTTTTTACTACCGAGATTTTACACTGCAGGCTATAAAGCAGTAATCTATTACGTTACACAATCGAAACCTCGATTTGTAGCTAAAAAATGGGTATACTTCTCGCAGAACCATATCGAAGTGCCATTAGATTGATTACACAGCGACCCATGAATAGCCATTTTTAATACACCAATTTGAAAGTTAAAGGAACATTTAATGGCTTGGAAAATTTGACACTTCGCCCACGGCGGGAGAGCCAAATTATTCACAGTTTTATTGAGGACCGGAAGATTTACGTCCACAGCTGCACAGACGGGAGACGTCGAGACGGGCCACAACAAAATATTCTTTACGATGCGTATTACTCCAAGTTTTGAGATAATGATGTTGAATATACATTTTAGTGGTGCAATGACTGCAGTGATTTTTTTCAATTAAACGCGTTACTTTCAATGACTCAACTTTCGCGAAAAAACTCGATAAATCGCATTCATTAACAGCTCTTTTGAAGTCTTAAAACTGTATTAAGGAATGCAAACATGTGTGGACACTTTGTCGCGTATTATTTACGATGTTGTTGAAATGTCGTCATGTTCTTGGCATGCTTTACAGCTTTCTATTTGAGATACTTATCTCACATCTCACTTTGTGTAAAATTATACGTAATTATTTTAATTAGCCGTTAAAAATAGCTGTAACATTTAATGCTAAAAAAAAAACTGAAAGAGATCTTCCGAAAAGATCGAAACTCCCTCTAACTCCGTCCCAGGCATAATCATGAGTTAAACCTTTTAATTTAGTACTTTAATACTCTTACTGATAAGTAATAACCTAATCACAACGACCACTCATTCTACCGTTTCTTTACTAACCCAAAACCGTTGCTGAAGTACTTTCGGTTCGTATTTCTCCACGTAACTCAACTGTGTTATGTTCACAAGAAACCGTACAATGGAACTGCCTCAGACAATGGAGTCTTAAATTTTCAAGCTTAGTATGTTTTTTCAAATATCCAGGTTATTTATTGACCATTGAACCGTTGGATGATTTAGTGTTCTTAGTGTGAGTTGGTTGCAAATAACGATTACTAATGTCAAACCAGCTGTTAAATATCCAGATAAATTAATTGCTGCAACCAAAAGTTTTGACGGCTGCCAAAATGAGGTTTGACGGCCGGTTCATCATTGGTTATTTCCTGGGTGCAACTCACTTTTTTACCGACTTTAAAAAAGCAAGTGCAACGTAGGACATCCAACAACAAAACGGACAGATGACTTGATAAAAGCTGCGAGCACACTGTGAATGTAGGGTTACTTCGAACCGAAGCAACTGGAGGTCTATGGGGGATGCCTATGTTCAACAGTGGACGTCCTACAGCTGAGATGATAATGATGATAATGAAACACAAAAAAAACATACGCGCATTAATAGCAGTAGGTAATTCAAATCGATTAGATTAGAAAAATTGGAACAAAGTACATCAAACAAACAAAACAATCAATTACTTCTAATAATCATACCACTAATTAACTTTATTGTTACTTGGCCACAGTTATCCATTATTCCTAATGATGGCTTAAACAAAAGATAACACCCAATAAATAGTCCATGGGTTATCTATCCTTGAATAGCTGAAACTTTTATCTCACCCTAACAATGAACTTTAGTTCTATTCCATGTCACCTTATTGGAATGTTAATGCAGGGGCAGATCGGAATTAGATATGTTTAACAAACTAAGCTAGTGTGGTGAGAAACAGTTGCTTCTTGTGTAATAGATAAGTCACATATTGATGTTATCCTTATCAAAGCATAAACTTGATCAGGAACGGAGTCTTCTTATTCATAGAATAAATTTGTGATGATGTAACTTTTAAATGTGTTCAGTACCTATTAGATGCTTGGTACAATACCTATTAGTTATAAGAGGCAGCTATTAAAAAAGGGTGATCTCAATGTGTTATATTTATTATGTTCATGAAAATGAATAAAAGACACATCAACTTCCACTGAGTATGATTTACTTTCCACTGTATTTTATTCCGATGCTGATTAAAAAACCGTTAGTTTTACTTTTTTGTGCTTGGAGGTGTAAAGTGGCAACAGGATCTCAGTAAAGAAACAACATAGCCCCGTCTAGTTTGGGTTCATTTGACTTTACAAATACTCTGGCTCTGGATAATGTCCAAGGTAATGATGATGGAGCCGGAAGGTGAGCGCAGGATCTCAGTAACAAAATGACAACTATACCTTATTATTATACAAATCCCACTTCACTGACAACTCGCAGTTTCAGTAAAATAATTGTTTAATTTAGTACAGTATTTACCTGTTACGCATAATCATACAATGATTTCACGCCCCTCTGATACTCGTGCCGATAATAAACAGTCCATATTTCTATTTACCTATTTCATAACGTCTTCTTGGAGCTTCAAAGTTGGACGCATGCATGATTTATATGTGCATACGTTAATGTTGTTTCAAAGGCCGGCGGCAGCCGAAACTTGGCCGTACTCAAACGCTGTAGCCTTTATAAACAAATACAGGGTATTGAGCGATAATAATATGAAAATGGCCCCTGTGTTTTGATCAGTTGGATTATTTTATCGATTGTTACAGTTTTCTTAACCCGAATAGGTTTGAACATGTAAAATGTTATTATAATTGTCTGTATTAAAGACTGGGGTAACGGACAAAAGGACGTCCAAGAAATGCGATGTTATTCACGACTCGTTAAAGTATTTTGTAATAAAACACTTTGCTAAATTTTTCTAGCCAGCCCTTCTACCTATAACGTATGTATAATATTCACTTTATCTTATAAACCTTTTACGTAAAATTCACGAGTTACATATCGTCACTACTTTGAAAAAATCTCGTATCTAAAATCAATAATATCGCTCACTGAATGCAAAAGGGCCACAAACGAGAAACAGCATTTTTAACAGGAAAGCCAAAACAAAATTTAAAACCTGTTTTTTTCAAATATTTAAATTTTTTATGCTTATTATTGTTATGTTAATATATCATTGTGTTCGTTATTTTTTACTCTATCTTATAAAAAAAACCAGTTGTAATAGCTGTCACGCACGCAGAGTAAACAACATAAACGTCCCTTTTGCAATCAACATTTTTAAAATGTTATAAAAATTATTTCAAAATAAAACTCATTTAATAGAAAACACGCTTTATTTATTGTTTCTTTATTTAAAGTAATCAAAAAAGTGTAGGTAAACTTAGAGGAACTGTGATCATACATGCAAATAGCAAATAACAAAATAAAAAAATTAACAAAATAAATCAAAACTCACGTTCTTATAAACTACTAGCTGTTGCCCGCGGCTTCGCCCCGTTGTATTTTTTTCTGTATTTTCTTCATAAAAACCAATCTCCTGGCAGTAACGAACACAACAATAAAAAAATTAGCGAAATCGGACCAGTCGTTACCGAGTTTTGCGCTTAGCAACACATTTTACGATTCATTTTTATTTATATAGATAGATAGATTAAATTTGGGTGAAACATGTCATCAATATTCAGTCCCATCGAATACTACATGGGTATTATTTTGCCATACATTAATCACATTTAAATAGTATTAAAAATCACTTAACACAAAAACAAAAACTCAAAAGTATTCAAAAACTTAAATTAATGTTTTTTTTCTAAATAGGATAATATGAAATTCTTATGGCGAAGTAGTACTACATATAAACAGTTTACTTATTCTATTTAAAAAAGAAACAGCCAGACATTTAACAAATTGGCATGCGTAAACTCATGAACTGCAAAGAACTGCTTCGACGATGCAGTGTTATTTTTTTCGGGATAAACAGCTGCTGAGGTTCCACGCTAGGTGGTTGACTGTCAATGCTAGGCTGAGTCTCAATGCTGTGTAGCTGAGTCTCAATGCTCGGTGCTGAGTTCACAATGCCCGGTGGCTGAGTCTCTATGATCAATGGCTGAAAGTCATGTCGGCTGGTTGAATATCAGGATTGAACAAAAGCGTATTACGTTGCGTACCCAAATCGATTGATTCTGCCCAAGGTCCAGGATGATCCAGGTTCAGGTGAAACAGAAAGTTGGTTGGTACGGTAATACGTTTTGACTGTACGTCTTCCTCTGTATCTGGCTGATAATTTGGATCCCGGACACTATCGTCAGAAGAAAAATCGGATGAGCTACTTGATATTGTAGAATCGCTAGTCACTGTCAGAGTCGGTATCAACAGTACTCAGCTGATGAGTCGCTGGACAACTATTTTGACTGCTTTTTTTGAAGTCCTGTGTCGGTTTGTATGAATATAGTTTGTAAGTAGACTCACGGACCATAACCCGTACACAAGCACACACACGCAAGCCGAAATACACATACGCATACACCCAAGAGATTTAATGTGGTTGGTGGTGAACCCATCTGCTCTAGGTGGCCTCATCTTTTAATATTAGGGCTCCTCTGTATATTTTCCTTCACCTAAAAGCGTGATAAGCCAAATACGTCAATTTTGTTTTAAAATATTTGAACATTCGTAACAATAATTTTCCTACAAAACGCACGCAATACTAAAACTGCGTTTAGATTGAAATAAATTTTGGATAACATAGTATATAGTTTCTTAACAAAACGGACACATTTCTTATATGGCACTGGTTTATGTAATATTTCAATGCAAATAAGACGTGTTTTTAAAAATGGCTCTGTTGTATTACAATTATAACCATACTCACTTGATTTTGGAATGCAAAATGGACGCATTCGATATATGGCACTTTTACACAGAACAGTGAACTCGTTATGCGGCATTTTTTTGGAATGTGGCCGTTTTATACGAAACTCACGTGCGTTCGCTCGAGTTCTGGGTCGCAACTGACAAAATGGCGGCTTTGCACTGAAGTTACCTTGCAAACCCGCCAAATGCAAAAAAGGCGGTTGAACGATTCGACAATAAATGACGCAAAAATTATGGGTGTCTTCAATTTAGTATAAAGTTATGGTCAATTAGACCACGATTTTGCAATAAAATAATTTTCCAATTTTTTTTGATTTGTGACCCTGTTGCATTCAATGAGCGATATGTCAACAAAATTGAACCTTGACGCAATGTTCATAAAGTTCACTCAGAAGATTATCTATTTCGAGGTACGAGATTTTTTAAAGTAGTGAAGATATGTACAAAGTTGTGGGCGAATTGTCCGTCAGTGACATTGCAACACTTATTTAAACTGTTTTAGATGAAAGTTGGTATGAATGTAGCTTGAGACTGAAAATAACATAATATCATCGTTAAATCAGCCGTAGGACGTCCACCGTTGGCCATAGACCTCCCTATAGACCTCCAGTGGCTTCGGTTGGAAGCGGCCTGCATCCACCATGAACCCGCTGCTTTAACCAAATCATCCGTTCATATCGTTGGCGGATAAAACACATACAAGGACATAATATACTTGCTAGTATTTTATACGTGTAAAACTTCATATACCTTTTCGGGTTCCTTGTAGCGATGTGTTTACGTTTATTACCTCGATGCAGTCCACGCGAACATCTTTATTGTTGTATAAATCTGGGGTGTTAACGCGGCGCCCTTTGCACGTTAAGTTTATCTCACCAGTTTTTATATTGCAACTTTTTTGCACCGATAAGCGGGGATTATTCACGTTTTGAGCCTTTTTGCTAGTTGTATTTTAGTCTGGACCACGAACGAATCAAATTATCCTTTACAAAACTAGAAATATTCGTTATTAATGAATAGTATTTATACATAATAGGAGTTTTTAAAGTTGAGGACCCACTGTGATTAAACCACGAGGTTTTGTAGGTTAGGTAAGGTACGAGACTTTAAGAAAAGAACTAATGGTGTAATTATTGTTAGCGATGCTTTTTATAGGTACGAGTAAAAATACTGAAATTAACCAAATAATAAAATAAACACATCTACCTACCTATAATAAACACCAAGTGCCTGGAAGTCGAATAAGTACGTTGGTAAATATCGGGATTCATTATGACTGAAAACTTTATGTTATGACTTTAAAAGGGCGTGCTAAAATATGAAATTAGAATCAAATGACTTTAATTCCACTTTCAATTTATCAGTCCTCTAATCTATGTTCATTTATAACGAGCTTACAGAGTTAGAACAAAAGCCGAGCTTATAAACGTCTCAATATTAAATTACCAAATCCTCTAAACGGCGTCATTCACAAACTTCCAAAATTCACAATGAACAATAATCTCCTGGTTGCTTTGTGAGGCCGCTTCCGCCGATCACAATAGGTGCATGTAAACTTCGTGAAATGGGTAAAAATAATCCTCTACCCAGTTCCAATACATCACGCGAACTGACAGTTGAGACCGCACGAACAAAAATATACTATTGTCAGTGAAAAGTCACGCTTTGTACCAAACTTTCGTAAAAACTTGTGCAATTTTGGCAATACACGCACCAGCAAGCAGTCGACAAAAAGTTTGCACGACTCGCCCAAATCCCCCATTGTTGAAGATTGACAAAGACGTTTCACACGTTTATATTTTCATTTAATTTTAAACGACACTTTCGATCCATTTGTTCATTTGTTTTTAGGTAAATCAACGTCAACGACGATTGATGTCAGCAGCAATTAAAAATTAAGCTTCGGCTGTCGACAAATAAGCTTTGGAGTTCTTTAAATAAGATCACCGAAACATTCACATCTTTGGCGTCGCAACTCACAATTAATCAATTTCGAAAGTGGAGCGCCGTTCATATTTTACGAGATTCGAACAATCAATCGCGCTTTGTGTGGGTCTAACACGTCGGCATTTGGCTCTTGACTGCACCGTAAATATGGTAGCCCTAGTCAAAACAAACATTATTCAGAAAACATGTTTTCATTTATTTTTATAATAACACCCACGCTTGAAAATGTAGCCGTGTGTGAGTTTAACGGACCGCGTAGGTTACCGTGTGAATATTTTTATAATTCTCGACTACCTTACAAAGCCCAGTAGTAGCCGGTGACAGTAAACATTACCACATAATGCAGGCAAATTTTATTCCGAGTTTCCAGGTAATCTTCGCGCTAAATCATAAAATTGACTGATACCAACATGGTAAGCGGGCCACAGACTAAACAGACCAAGGAATAATATTAACCAGTTCTGTATACAATCTTCAAACGTTAATAAAGTATGTTGACGTAGCAATATGTGAAAAATAAACATTATGGAGCCCAACGCTTAGTGCGTTTGCTAAACTTATCTCTCGCCGCACCTTGGAAGTTAAAAGTCAACAGTCATTATTATGTGTCGGAGTGTCGCTGAATTACAACAACTTGTGGTCGTAAGTCGTATGTAAACAAGAGCGCTTTTGGTAAATAAAGAGAAAGTGATTTCCTTATATGGTTATTTATGGTACTGTTCATTAATTCCTGTCAGAGCCTACATGCATGCCGGAAGGTTGAGTGCATTAAAAAAGTCTGCTCCAATTTGGCCGTCCGGTTCAATTACGGTTCCCTTTGTAACCTGCAGCCGTTTCTGCAGCACTCTGCAGCTTATGTATCGAACAACCATTGTTTATACGAAACTATAATTTCGGTTGTGACCGGCGCCCTGTCATCGTACAAGTGGCAATAAATTATAAACTTAACCGCGTTTGTTTTCGTTCACCCTTTGTTTGGACCACATGCTCGTGAGAAACACTGCATCTCAAGTTGGATAGGTTAGTAATGCAAGCGCCAAGAGCTTTGTAAACAAATTTTACTACGTGACTTGAGACTGTTAAGTGCCCAATTAACTTCATCTTGATTGATAAGTGAAAAAAGTGGAAGTTTCATTCTTAGCCACGTTAATTACATTTTTAAGTCCATTTTGTAGTCACATAAGCTTTAATTCGGCATCATTTTGAGCTATAGAAATTAACTTCAGTTATGATGAATAATTATCGACATTTGGATTCGCGTTAATTGTTCATTAGCATTATCCAAAACGAGCTATTAGTGAAAATTAAACTGAGATTGGAATTGTAACTAATTTAGCCCCACTGTTACGACTGCTGCAGCATACTACAATGAGAATTACAGTTGAACTAGCTAATGAAAATCTAACTACTGTTAAATCTGGCCAATTTGTTACTTACTTTATTTTATTATAAACTCTTGCTTATTGAACATTATGACAGGTATAATATAACAATGAAACCAAAATAGTTTAAAAGGATTGATTGAAAGAGAAAAACGTCATTCGTTAGATTTACTTAACTATTTCGAACATACAATACCACGTCATTCATTTGTAATGTTTGTCCAAAATAAATTAATTCATTTTACGGTGGCAATAGTCTCTTCCTGCGATTGCACGTTCATTGATTAAAAAATCGTTTAAAATTAAATAAACGTTCAGTTTGTTCAAATTCTACGCATTATGATTTTTACAAGATGTTTCTTATTTTATAAACAAGGTAGTTACTAACTATTATTGCAATCTATAAATTAATTATATACATAATAGATTAAATAAACAGTACACCTCATCCGTCCACTGCTTCTTTTATGTATGCATTCTGTCGCAACTTACTTAAGACTTTTTATTTTACGATTTCCTTTTGCGACACAGTATTGTAATAACATTAACATCCGTTATCACTATAGCATAGCATATTTTATTGGTCTGTCGTCTGTTATGTATCTGGTATGGCGCCCAAAGATAATCTAATCTTACGCTGTTTTTTACGCAATTTTTATTACTAAAGCTATAGAATCGTGATAAAAATATTGGCATCTGGAGCAGAATAAACATAAAAGGATTATAAATCAAACGTGTAAAAATTATTCAATGTTGTAATTTTTTATACCGATATTGTATACTTTAAACTTGGATTACTATGGAGATAAGGATTAAAATCAGTCATAATAATTTAAAGATATAATTTCTTTAGTTAAATTAAACAAGAGCTTATGCATCCCTCTTATTACTACCCGCAGATTTAAATGTTATGCGTTCGAGAGAGATGAATTCAATACTTACTTAAAGTATTTTTGGTGACGTTTGAGTTCAAAATGCCGTAACAAAAATTCAAGTCACGTGTACGCTTTTCATTTTAACTGGAGTATTGTTTTCAATTAAACGTATCGATGGTTATTGGATAAAGTGGAGAATTGTCAATCTTCATTGGTGCTTCCTTGTCAATTCATAATTATTATACAGGACGTCCATATCTAAACATATTTGAGCGTTCTACTCTTATCTTTGTGAAGTTTATACTTATTTAGCTTTACTTTATTATTTTTGGTTCCGTTTAGGTATTACCGTTTATGTAGGTATTAGGGTAAACGAGATCGAGAGCTTGGAGTTTTTTTTGACAAGTAAAAACCATAATAATATAAAATCAAATGTCTCGCTTATACCACAATCAATCAGATTTAAAAACACTCTTTCGTAAGACAACTTCAAGAGTTTCAAATCTTGATTTGACAGATGTTTACGGTCGCCTTAATAAATCAAATAAATATGCTGAAGTTGTTTACATTAATGTTGAAGTTCGGGAAGCGTCGACGGGTTCTGCTATTTGTTAATATAATTTCATTATAAAGGTCCAGCGGGAATCCATAAATAGATGAGATGGTATGCAATACCAAAACCCTTGCCACGAATGGCCATAGGATTACTTTGCAAAAATTATGAGTAACGGTAGGTACCGTTACTATAACAACAATAGCAATAGGTATTGCTTAATATTTATTTTGGCTGTGCAAATTATTTCATATACGTTCTTAAAAGTAATTTGTTTATTTAGTAACATTATTTTCCTATATAGATCACGTAGTGAAAGACCTCTTTGTCGTCCGAAATAAAAATCTTTGTTAGGTATTATTAATAAAGAAAACATGGCAAGTGTTAGTCGCGATTCACTATTTCAAAAAATAAATTTAATACTCTTACAATATGTAGTGATTTACGGAGGAGCTTAGGACTAATATACCACGCACACTCTTACACACCTTTTTTTACACAAAAATAGGCTTGGGTTTGACCACAATCACGCCTGATAGCGAAGATGTGGACTAAGTTGGGACACACTAATTGCCGGATAAATAGTGATTAAATTGTTGTCCGAACCAATAAAGTAGGTATGACGAATTTTAATAGCCATACTTAATACTCGTAACAAACATTCACAGCAACAGTAAAGTTTTGACACTTCAGTCATTTGTTCTGATTATGTTAATATTTGCTTGTGCTATAGCTATGAAATCCTGACATTCGAAGCCGTGGTGGTCTAGTGGTTTGACCTATCGCCTCTCAAGCAGAGGGTCGTGGGTTCGAACCCCGGCTCGCACCTCTGAGTTTTTCGAAATTCATGTGCGGAATTACATTTGAAATTTACCACGAGCTTTGCGGTGAAGGAAAACATCGTGAGGAAACCTGCACAAACATGCGAAGCGATTCAATGGTGCGTGCGAAGCTCCCAATCCACACTGGGCCCACGTGGGAACTATGGCCCAAGCCCTCTTGTTCTGAGAGGAGGCCTGTGCCCAGCAGTGGGACTTTTATAGGCTGGGATGATAGCTATGAAATCCTGACATTACAAACCGCTAAGCTGTTAACATGAATGCTGACATATTTTTTTCCTGTGAACGAAGCAAATATGTCTTATCTATGAAACCTGTTATTTATTTAATCAGACCGTAGACGCCAGTTGTTCAAGGATTACCTGTGTTTTGGCTTCTAGTCTTGTGAATGATTTTTCAAGTTATTATTCGTATCTGTAAACCTTTAATCATAGAATAACCAAATTTCACTTTTATTTTTATTGATAATAATATATATTTGTATGTATTATATACTAAAATATACTTAATTAAACTAAAAGTACCTAACTATTATTTTTATTCTAACATAACCCGTTTATAAAATAAGTTTGAAAACTTTCCCCTGTAAAGATTAGAGAGTAAGTTTCATTTTGTATCAAATCATTGTATAAAGGCAAAGGGCTCTATGAAATTCAATGTAAGTAAACTGAAAACTGGGTTGATTCAGAGGGTTAACCAATAAATTTGATGAATTAGTCTTTCCACGGTAAATTCAATTGAATGAACTACTTCTCCTTTCCTGAATAAACATTGCTCTGGTTAAAAACGGTACGTGCAACTTCTTTCTTCTTTCTTTTCAGATGGTAGAGACGAGAGAGAATGAAGCGAGCTCTCCAGGAGCACCTCATGTCACTCTGAGGATGTGGCAGTAGACCGGCAGAATGAATACCCTGGCCATAGTGACGTCCCTTTTGGGAGCCATTTGTTTCTATTCAGGTGAGAATTGATTAGATTTAGTCTTTTTTTATTACAAATGCTTACGTATTTCGTAAAGTCGTGTATCAATCCCAGATTGCCAAGTCTTTAAATTTAAGTGGTTTTATTTATTAGGAGCGCCATGAGTCGCTCGAGTTCACGTTTTTGGACGGATCCTGGCTGTTGGACTTTTTTTAGTATGATAGGAAGCAAACGAGCAGGCGGGTCACCTGATGGGAAACAATCACAGCCGCCCAAGGACATTTAAAATAAGCCAACAAATCTGATGCTGATATTGATTAAGATCTATACGAGTAGCTCTTAACTAAAAAAAATAACAATTTATTTGGTTGTTAATAATTTGACGCTAAATGTACACAGTAAGCACTGGTATTTATTTATGCACTGTTTACCAAACTCTCCGCAAACCTTAAATAATTAACAGCTATCAAATTAAACAATCATTAAATTAATTTTGTGGTTCACATTTTGATAATATGTTTTCAATCGTAATATTTAGGTACTTACTTAGCTTTATTGTTTGTACATTTAAAATTAAACTGCTATCTCTATAAGTTATAAATTTCTTAATTCAAATGAAAAATTTAACTCCTTTTATATTAATTATATTTAATTTATCCATATGAATTTAGATATTTAATGTACTTCCACATTCATACGTAATAATAAACAATAAAACACTTATAATCACATTTAATTTAAGATAGTTTTAGATATATTCATCAGTCTACGCTCACTTTTTGTTTTTATCACAGAGGTGTTACGTTAAACTTGGACTTCTAGGTACGCCTTCATAATGTTTGGGCTGGCATTCTATTTTTAGCATCATTTCCTCATTTATGCATCAAAAGTGTATTGAATAAAAAAAAAGAAAATTACCATAGAACTGGGAAAACTGTAACAATACTGTTTGCAGGTGGTAGGAACTTGTGCAAGGTCCACCCGGATTGCTACACCACTATCTTGGTCGCTAATCCTGCCGTAAAGCAGCAGTGCTTGCACTGTTGTGTTTGCACTGGCACTTGAGGTATCCCATCTTAGGCCTCTAGGTTGGCAACGCATCTGCAATACCCCTGGTGTTGCAGATGTTTATAGGCGGTGGTGATCTCTTGCCATCAGGAGACCCACTTGCTCGTTTGCCATCCAGTCAAATTAAAGAAAAATAGCGAAGCTGCGGGTGCAAGCTAGAGTCTAGTTCTAAAATTAGATTAGATAAAAATGTTCTTTAGACTTTAACTACCAGAATTCAACTTTTAAGTATAATACGAGTACACGCATGATCGTGTTAAATTTGTCTGTTTTCTAGTATGTTTAAGTTTTATCTAGTTTAAACGACTTTGAGTGACAAATCAGTAGTTGTGACAGGGTTCACCGGTGCTAATAGCTTGGCATGCACCCTCTCTAGGGGCGGATCCCCTTCGCCTATTTGATATTTAGTGCCTTGCCGTACCATCTTAGATTTGTGGTGCTCTGCAAGCCAGAAATAACCACGTCAAAGTGCCTGGTTGTTTGATTGGTTGGGAGGAAATTGTGTAGGTACAGATTTGATACGAAAATCAGAAATGAACTAAAATAATTTCTTTGTTCACCCGCGACCATAACCTAACCCGAACTGATCTAAGGTCGCGGGTGAGCAAAGAAATTCTTTTATTTCACTAATATTTACCTCCGCAAAGTAACGCCTGATTCAATAAATTATGAATATTATATGTAGTAGGTAAATGCAATTTTTCTGTACCAAGCTTCTAAGGCACATGATAAATAATAATATAGATTTGTGTTTTTCTTTGATAATTTACTAAAAACTGACAGTTTGTAAAAAAAAGAATCCGAAATGTGAAGACTGAACAGAGAAAGACGAAACTGTGTAAAAGATCCAAATCCACATTAAATCTAAGTGGAAACTACCTACAGCCCAATCCATCTCGTTCTGAGAGGAGGCTTGTGCCGAACCTTGGGACATGATTGTATTGTATTGTACTTTTATCTAACATAAAACACATTCATAGGTAACAAGATAACTAGATGCACAAAGGCGAATTATCCCTTAAAGGGATCTCTTCCAGTTAAACAACCATATTTACAACCATGGGAAGTGACGAGACATTTGGACCTATACTGATCTAATGCACGTTGCCCTACGTATTTTTGAAACCACTTTAATAAAACATTTAAAAAACACCAAGCGTTCAAAATCATGTTTTACAAATTAAACGCCAAATAACGGCCCTCAGGGGACAAATAACAGGGAAGGAAAGCGTAACTTATTGACAGAGCTCATTAGGATAACAAAACACACATGCATAAATTTCGGTCCCGCATCTGTCCCTAACACGTTTCACAATCAACACCAGAAAGCCTACTAAAAAGCCGTGGATACACTCCAGCCACTCAATGATGTCTGTGATTGAATTATTTTAGTCTGTGTCCCGTTCAATGGAACGCATAAAAAACAGGCCATGCGCCCCGGGCGGCTATCAAAGCGTAAAGAAGTTAAGCTAATGTTAAACGACGCCTATCTTTTGTGACTAATGCGTGATGGATGCTGCGTAAAATGCGGTGAAAAAACGAATAATAAAAATAAACAGTCGCCCCGAGCTGCACAACAGTGCACGTCATTGTATCAAGTTGAAAAATGGTTTACAACGTAACAAAACTGTGACTCTTATGGACATTTACGCATGTGTGACGCTTAATAAAAGTCATTTATGGTGTTCATAAACAAGGTCCTTATTGTTGCGTCACTTTTATATAATAAGGGCTTATTTTGACTATATTCGTTTAATAAGAAGGTGCCGACTTCTAAATCATCAAAAGATACCGATCGCAATTCCTTGTTGATCCTAAATATAGATGTCAGTAACTCCACCAAAGTAATGTTATCGCAAAGGCCCATCGCCTAAAATCTTTTTGGGTGGACCTTCACAAAGCAGCTACGATCAGATAGCTTTCAGTTTGCTAACTATATACCTTTTATTTATTCAGTGGACCGACTTCCTGTTTGCTAATACGTCTTAATAATAAGAACGGTACAGGCGGAAAGGATTCGCGCTTCGATTATTGACGTCATGTTTGTCAATAAATGATAACGGAAATATTTTGCAAGGATTTTTTGCACCATTATTATCATGTTTTCTATTTCTATTATTATCTGGAAGACGTCCACTGTTAAAAAAGGGCCCACTTGCATACATGCGGCTCTCCACAACTGTCGGGGTGTCGTCCATCCACCTAATGGGAGGCCCGCCAGCGTTTCATCTTCCGGTTGGTGGTAGCCACACGAGAACTTTTCTTCCCCAACGGTCAACGCTCTTTTCTTGGAGCGATGTGGTCCGCCTATTACTACTTCAACTTGCATTATTCTTTGAGCTATGTTAGTGACTTTAGTTCTTCGGTGAATTTCCGTATTCCGAATTCTATCACGTTCTTTACTCCTACCATAGCTTTCTCCATACCCAGATGCGTGACTCTTAGCCTTTCCAAGAGGCCAAAAGTCAGATGATGTTATTACAACTATCAGAGATACATGTCACTGCAACAACAAACGAAGAGAAAGAAATGTCACAACTGCCGTTGGCACGTTTCCTCGTTCCATTAAGAAAGTCGCTACTTCAGAAACTATCGTAACAAATTCTATAAACCAAGAGTATTAGGACTTTATTGTGTTGGGTTTAAGTTGAAGATGCAGTGGATCAATTGATTTTGAATTCTGCCCCATTTTCAGGTAGGTCGGACTAGCCCTATGAAAGATGACACTGTGTCAACAATTTGTCCCTGCATTAGAAGAACGCCTTACAAGACAAACATTGTAGCTCACGAATTTCACATTAGGCTAATCCGACCATCCGTCGAGACGTAATTCTTAGCACATGTGCGAAGGAGTATTCGAGTTTTTTTGCACCGTAAAACATAAGTGCTATTTCATTGGCCATGGCATTTCATTGCCCGTTTGTTTCTTCCTGTGGGTTGTGCTGCGTTGTGTTTTTATTTTTGCTGTTTTTTTTAAGCGAAATTATTTAAATGGCGTCTGTTGCAAAAAAAATACCTCATCGAATGGGTTACAACCGTTATAATCGTTTATAGCTTATTGAGTAGAATAAAATTGTATTTTTTTGAAATATAGAAAACAAATGATTGAGAAGGTATCAAAGTCACTTTTTGTCAAAAGTTTGTACTAAAGTAATTTTCACATTGTTCTATGAGCTTGAAATTTGGTGATATAAGTAACAGTAGGTAGCAATATATTGATAAATAAGATAATTATGTTTGACATTCTGTTTTTTTTTTAAATCGGTTAAAATTAACCCACACTTCGTTCATTTTACTCAGAAGTGGGGCTCTACTAACATTGGATATAAATAATAGATACGGCCGTTTTCTGTAAAACCCTCTAGGCTCGAATCCAACTCGCACTTGGCCGTATTTTTTCTTTGTAAAATAAAGCTACGCCCAATTAAACAAAAGTCGCAACTGCGCGTAATAACGTCGTCGGCGTCGCGTTGCAAAGGGGTCCAAAAATTTAACACGTGCTCATGTCGTAATTTGAAAAATCATGATTGCCTCCTAAGGGAGCCAATCAATGCGATTAGAATTAGATATTTGCGATTGAAAAGGCTATCAAATTGCTTAGGGTGACACTGAAAATGAGCTTGCAAATGATGTTATCTTTTTTTCCCTTATCTTTGACTCACTGTAAAAAATAGACTATAAATAGATTAATTAGTAAACATTTCATTGAAATCGTGCTTATATTGAACCCGCTATATAAATATAAGTTTCATAGATCAAAGGCAATTTCAAAACTTGCATCTTCATGATATTTTAACGATGCTGACAGAGATATAAAAACCGCCGTGGTCCACGACGAAATCAAACGGAATGTCCAAATCTATTTTCCAACTCCAAGAGGCTCGCGCCATTTAACAACACTATAAACCTAAATCCTAGTGTGAGCAGAGTGCAATCAAATGTTCACCCAAAAGTTTACAGTTCACGGACTTCTGAGGGCTATCAATTTCAGACCGACAAAAAATATACAACGAGCGAAGTTCAAACGGACTTGCAGCATTCGTCAGACGCGGCCGCGTGACCGACGGCTTTAAATGCGAAACCCATGTCTCTATAACCGATTTTTTATTTATTTTTTCTTGGCGACGCGTGTCAACATGTGCCAGTAGTATAAATTAGCTGGGGGATACGACGCACCCTCGCAATCTTTTTTTTTTAACAAAGATTTTGAACAATAGAGCGTAACTACTCGCGTGCGAATCGAAAAGTTATGCCCGGCGGCAGCGATGTCAACGTGCAACACTCGGATTTGGTTCATTAATCTGCTGCTGTTATGAAGTTATTTATGCTACGGACAGCTTTATTACTTCACTGTTTGTCATAAAAGTGCATGAAAATACTGTAAATTGAAACTATCGCTTAATCATGTTGACAATAAAATGCCAAAAGTATATTTTATCCTTCGCAGAAACAAGCAGAGTTTGCCTGATATTGATAGCTCTACTTTTAAAAACAATAAAAGCCTTATTCCTGGTAGACCGTAACGTAAGGATTTCTCATCTAATGCTCAATAAACGGTTCATACACACAACTATGCCATAAAGCCTCATAGTTTTATGCGCGATAAAGCAACGTATCGAGATCGACATAAACAATATTTTATGCTCTTCGCAATCTGCGAAATCTTATTTTTATTCTCGTCTGGTTTATTTATAGAGTTTGTCTTGTCATAGCCGGTAAAAGTCTCTTTATGAGTTTGACAGTTAATTTATTGCTATAGCGTTGCCTTGTATGGTCATTTTTTGCGTCGATTCGTTTATTCTATGCATTTCAAATTCAGAGGTATGATCGTAATCTCTTTTGTGTAGTGACACTTTTTTTGGTATCATCAATTTCATTGTTGTAAACGATTTCATTCTTGATGCCAAATCTCGTTTTTTGTCTGTTTACATTTGAAGCCATTTCTGTTTCGTTTGCGTAAGGAATGGGATTGATAAAAAAATAAAAAAATAGGTGCATTTTTTGTAGAAATGGTCAAATATAGGTCAGCCTGCAGAATCCTTGTTTTTATGTATATTGCGCGATATTCCAATAACTTTCTAGCATTAAAAATCCCGCCCTAGAATTCAGGTGCATAATAAAATGAGGTCAGTCGAGATGGGCAGCTGCATTCTTAAAGTGGACCACATAAATGGCTGTCCGTGTCAGATCGAATATTTGTATGAAAACTGCAGTTTGCCAGAACGTGACTTCACGCGATTCCACGGCACTTGCACGGCTGCAGGCGTTAAATATTTGCAACTACACGTTGGAACCTTATTGCTTACTACGTGTTACGTGTACCGTTAGAATTTAGTTATTGCGTGGGATTTTGTGGTCAAAGTGATAATTAGTTTGATATTTACTCGGCTTTTAAGAACCACTAGCATAGTCTATGATTAAAAAATTAAATCGTTAACAGACAGAAAGAAGGTACATTAGGAAGAGGTTCCAATAAATACTAGCTCTATGTAGACTCTACATTTTAGAGACTATCCAAATGCTCTATTCCCTACTAATATCCCATTAATATTATAAATGCGAGTTTTAAGTCTGTTTGTTTGTTACTCCATTACGTCAAAACCGCTGAACCGATTTAGATGAAATTCGGTATACAGATAGTTTGAGTCCCGGAGAAGGACATAGGATAGTTTTATCCCGAAAAATTTCATAGTTCCCGCGGGATAGCGATAAACAATGTTCTACGCACACAGAGTTCCGGGCAACAGGCTATAGTTGTGAAATAAAATCTCTGCCTATAGCTAGGAAACGAATTACTATCTTCATAATATCTATTATTTAAGTATGTATTTACGTTATCTCGGGTCTAACGCTCAAGTAATAAAAATATGTATTATTTTCAATAGTTTTAACCATGAACATTTGCTATGTACTTGCTGCTAGTAATTCTATCCGGCTAATTTAGGAAATAATATGGAATCACAAAACCCGCATAGCCAATAAATATGGGGTTTACGTCCAAAAATTGAAAGATAGCAAATCGAATTCAGCATTAGAGATTCAATTATAGATTAGCCCTTGTACCGCACCGCATCCATGTTGGGACACGTGAATAAATAAACACAATTACTTTGTACAAAAGAGTAATCCCCATTGATTTTGTTCACAAAACAGCCTTGTCTATAAAATCGAGTCGCAGACCGTACCCGAAGGTTCATTCTGCGAAAATCGGACACCGCATCGAATTTTTTTAGCTGATCGATTTTTACGTCGCTATAATAATACTGAAGCCCAACAATAGACATACATCAATTCGAGTGTCAAAAACTAACATCTGCGCGTTTCGTAGTAAACAAAGTAAAATAGTATAGGGTCCCAAACTCAGCATCCTTGGGGGAAGCCCATGGTTTAGCAGGCATGTTTTTATAGCTCATTATTATTGTGCCCCGCTTTAGAGTAGCTGCAAATGACATACTCCACCTATTATTAAAGTAAACCGTTGCTTAGAAAGGGCTATTGTTGGGTAAATTTAAAATAAAGCTCGTATGTAGGAAATTGCAGTGGGTGGGTCCATGCGAGACCAAGCGTCGCCTTTCATTAGGCGCTCGGGTCCTGGCACGCTAGCTATATTAAACACTCAAACTTTTAAGTGTTTACATGGAAGTATTGCATAAAGGGGCCATTGAATAAACGATCCCTGCTTTGTCAAACAGGTCCAGTGAAAGGTGGGTTGAGTGACGACTATGGCAGCAGTGGAGAAGCGCCGTACATTATTGAGCAGCCCTTGGACGTGACCGTAGCTCGTCACCAGCCTGCTACTTTGAACTGCCGCGCCGGAGGTTCGCCCGCGCCTACTATAAGGTGGTACAAAGGAGGCGTGCTAGTAGTATCTGATACGCACAGGAGTTTACTGCCAGCTGGTGGTCTGTTCTTCTTAAGAGCCACACATGGCAGAGCGCACTCAGATGCTGGTGTATATTGGTGTGAAGCAACCAATGCGTATGGAACAGCAAGAAGTAGAAATGCATCTTTGCATGTCGCTGGTGAGTTTTTACATCCTTTTACTGCCATTTATCTTACACTTAATAAGTAATTGTTTACATTACGTGTGCTTGTTGCAGTTTTGCGTGAAGAGTTCAGACTAGAGCCAGTGTCCACGCAAACGGCACAAGGCGAAACTGTGATATTAGAATGCTCACCTCCACGAGGCTCCCCGGAACCCACAATTTATTGGAAAAAGAATGGTCAAACATTGCATTTTGATGGTGATTCTAGGTAACTTAAGTTTGTCTTAAACTTTGCACTGCAAAAACCAAGTTGAGCTATAAAGTAAGAGGTTTAATTAAGTAAGGCGTCTGTTTACTAATGAACAGAATAATAAACTAGCTCGCCTAAAGGTTCAACTTGGAGGAGCAAAGAAGTTTTACGATAACTGTACATAAAGTTTCCCGAGAATGGGTTCAGTAGACGCTCGATAAAGCATAATTAGGAGAGAATTTAGGGGTAGTGAGTGAGAGCTCTCACGAGCTAAGTGGGACGGCAATGCGATAGTCTTGTGAATCAGCAAACACACTCGTTTGATATTAGATACCCGAGTGCTGTATAAAATTAGTAGTACTGTTATTTTACGACGAATGAAAACAAGTCCCATAAACGTAGTTTGCTGGAAATTATGACAACTTATCATTATGCTTTTAAATAAGACTATATAGACAGTAATTTCATTAAGTACACTCTTTCCAATTAACTTGGCAATGACCATTTAATCAATTTTAAACTTCCAGTTAACATTATTTATTAAATATTTGTTGTTAAATTTTCACACTGTTACTTGTAGTTAAATCCAACATATGGCTTATTGAAAAGTTAAAATTGAATCTTCCTTAAAAGTTTTATTGCCAATTTATTCCACTTTGGTGTCTATGAATTTTTATGAGTCATAGCGTTAGGTTACATCTTGAGGGCGCACGTCGTTACGTATGGCGGAGCATAAAAATAATTAACAGTCGTGGGGAGGGTACATCAAAGTTATAAAAGAGGGGATATTTGAAGAGCTCAACAAGCAATCAAGTAAAAATCTGAATAGTTCCGACTCACCGGACCCCTTATTAAATGTTAATTTCCTATTGAATTATTCCGCCCTACATTTGAATGACTTTGTTTCATCTCTCTCGATCGAATGTAATGAAAAACATTGAACGATTTTTTGCATCCAATCTTTCCTTATATAAGTAATATTTATCGGATGTGTGTTGGCTTCAGAATGCACTTAGTAGACGGCGGCAGTCTCGTAATACAAGATGCGAGGCAAACTGACGCTGGCAGATATCAATGCATCGCGCGGAATGCGGCGGGAACGAGGGAATCAGTTGTTGCTACGCTACGAATCCACAGTGAGTATTCACCAGCGCACAATTACGTGACAATGTTCGACTGAATTTTAATTCTATTCATAATTGTACCTCGAATTTAGTCAGTAATTAGACGTCGAGATTTGAGCGGACGTCTCTTTTGTCATGTGATTCAGAGGGTTATTTCTCACTGCACAGTTAAGCCGTACTTAATAACGGGACCGGAGGATGTGGTGGCACAGACCGGCGGCAGCGTGACGTTCCAATGCCGAGTGGGTGGTGACCCCCTCCCGGACGTGCTGTGGCGAAGGACCGCCGGAGGAGGCAACATGCCACTCGGCCGCGTCAAAGTACTAGACGACAGGAGCCTTAGGCTCGATAACGTTGTTTTAGAAGACGAAGGAGAGTATAGCTGCGAGGCCGAGAATTCAGTCGGCGCTGTGAGCGCGACTGGGTACTTGACTGTATACAGTGAGTGTTATAGTTTTGTATTATATTATGATGTTGGATTTTTTTAACAATATTACGCTGTTTGTATTACGTAAGCTCACTAGAGCGAAATTATGTTGAATGTATTTAGCCCTCTTGTTCTGAGAGGAGGCCTGTGCCCAGCAGTGGGACGTATATAGGCTGGGATGGTATTTACATTTAATTTTTCTTAAAACGTTCGTTCCTCGGAACGTTAGATATTGCGAAGATTACATAAAAAAATAAGTAGCTTAATAAGAATGCACTTACAAACTTAGAATGCGTTAAAAAATTCTAAATAAACACCCTTTACAGTCAAATGTGAAATATCTAATGATTGCGATATTATTCGTTTGTCTTATTTGACATATATTTTGTTTTCAGACCCTCCTTCAACCTCACTAAAACCAAACACAGCAACCGTTGAGAGCGGTTCGGCAGCAACGTTTACATGTATGGCTTCGGGCAGACCCGACCCGACTATGTTTTGGAGCATAGAGGGAAACAGAACCATTATCCTCCCGGGAACGTCAAAAGGCAAATACTTTGCAACACCAGTCGTCGACGGTATCACTACTTTGACAATAAATGAAACGAGCAAAAACGAAAGTGGCAGCACCATAGTGTGTTCCGCGGTCAATTTTGCTGGCAGTTCGTTCATCAGAGGAAAATTGAGCGTGACGTCAGACGATGACCGCCCACCGCCAATCATAACAAACGGGCCCTCTAACCAAACGTTACCTATAAAATCGATGGCAGTTTTCCCCTGCACGGCCATCGGCACACCTGAACCAATCATTGCGTGGTATTTTGGAGGGGAAGCTTTAATACAAAACCATAGAAGGAATGTGTCTAATGACGGAACTCTAATATTAAGAGATTTGGATAAAAGCGACAGCGGTACATATACGTGTGTAGCTTCATCACATCACGGCAAATATGTATGGAGCGGGGTGCTGCTTGTAGATAGTCCAATAAATCCGAATATACATTTTTTTCGGGCAGCAGATGTGTCGTCATTGCCCGGGGCACCAACAAAGCCCCAGATACACAACGTAACGGAAAACAGTGTCACTATAACTTGGAATCAAAATAATAAAATCGGATCGTCTTCCATACTCGGATACCAAGTGGAAGTGTTTTCGAAAGAAACTCTTTCCGGTAAGAATACACCTAGGAATTCTCGGGGATGGATAGTATTGGCAAAGAAAGTACATCAAACACAATACGTAGCGAAATCTCTGGTTCCTGGTATCACTTACATGTTTATAGTTAGAGCGGAAAACTCGCATGGCTTGTCCGGACCGAGCTCAGTGTCCGATCCTGTAATAGTAGGCGAAAGCGGCAATGCCCTGTGGGACAATGGAGTGTTCTCGAATAACACTGAATACAGGAATAATATTATGACCGACAATATTGTTGAGCTCATCGAAGCTACACCTATCGATTCGAAAACGATAAAGCTAATGTGGGAAATTTTAAACTTCTACTACTTAGAGGGATTGTTTATATACTTTAAGCCCTTAGACAATATGACAACGGAGTATCAGATGAAGACTATTTTACATTCAAACGACGTATCTGGATATGAAATAACGTTTTTAAAGAAATACACGAAATACGAATTTTTCCTTATACCTTTTTATAAAAAGTTTGAAGGAAAGCCGTCCAATTCTAGGATTGCACAAACATTAGATGATGGTAAGTACCATAATTAAGTATAATGTGTATTTCGCAATGACCCAATATTTTATGAATCATTAATAATGATTGAAGACCCATTGTACCGGTAATTAAAATCAACTTATTTTTTTTTAGTACCAGAAGGCCCTCCGGCAAACATCGAGATGTTTATTTATAACACCACAACGGTTCATTTGAAATGGTCACCTCCTGAATCTCATTTACAAAACGGCCAAATTACGGGCTACAACGTTTTGGTAAATTGGCTGGATATCCCCGCAAACAAATCCATGGTGGCCATAAATACGACCGTCCACCAAGCTACGAGCCTCATAATGACTAACTTAACTTCTGGAGTCAGTTATTCTGTTCAAATAGCGGCCGAAACCGTAGTAGGGTTGGGCCCATTTAGTCAAAAGGTGTACTTGAATATTGATTCTCGCTCTATTGGATTGGATCCTTTATCAAGGTAAATAATCATTCGAATGATTACTTCCTTTCTTAATGTGTTTGTTTCAACGTGATTGTCATGCGACGTAACGTTTTTATTTTAGATATCCAGTAAACGGAGAAGTGTCTATCGTAGCCGGCGACTTTGTAATGGAAACATGGTTTTACTTTCTGATCGGAGCGATTGTTCTGTTCAAAGTAATTGTGATTGGCGGTATCATTTACATCAGAAAGCACAATATTTTTGCGAAAAAGTCATCTGCGCTTCCAAATATATATGGTACGTATCAAAGTGATTTACGACATTCATGAATATAAAGATTACATCTCGTGTGACTCCCTCTACAATTGTCCCAAGTGACGCGTATCCGTATAATAGGTATCCGACAGGCAAAGGTAACTGGAAAATAAACAGTTATTCAGCTTAACTCGAAACGCTTACATTTTTTCCGTGGAATCAGCATCAGAATTTCAAAATTAAAAACATTCCTCGGGTGTCGTAGGGGGGCGCGAGCCGCGCGTTTGTTTGATGGAGGCTTTGCCATGCGAAGGGAGGAGGGCGCTAGATTACTTTCGAGTTGAAAGGTGGCACGAGCCCTCTCGCGAGCGCAGTGGATCTCTTTCACTTTGCATTCACGTTCAGGCTACAAAGGAATGATACAAATCCGAGAAATAAAGACCCAGTAAATGTAAATGTTTTCTATTTTGTTTTCTCGAGGCGATTCGTTTGTTGACTCACCCAGTTACCTCTAAGCCAATTTACCTCTCTTTGTTGGTATTGTATCGGGCTTATGTTTTTTTTAAGCCAGCAGTGAACGAGATGATTTGCTTTCGATTGACGAGAGAAATTGAAATTTAGTAATATGATTATCTGAATGTACGCAAAGTTCCTAATTAAGTTTGCCTTATTTTAGATTCCAACGGGACGAGTCTGGTGACGCAAATGAACATAAAAGCCGCGGTTTCCTTGTCTCATCCGCTGAGCAGTTGCTATAATAAGAACACGGTAACAAAAACAGAATCATTACTGTGGATGGAGAACCAGCCTGGGCTGTGCATGACAGGTACTCAGACTAATCAGAGCAAACAGAAAGTTAATTCTGAGTATGACAAAGTGGCACAACAGTTACCTGAATATGCAGAAGTAACGTCCTCCAAAGTCACTGGCAATGAATGGAATACGAGTAAAACTGCTACATCCCCAGCTGCGTATGCTTCGGTCACGCTCGTCACTAACACAAGACAGTGCGTCAGCTCTTTGGTAAGTTAATTATTTGGTTTATTAATTGTTAGTCTTTGATTGATGTTTGTGAGAATAGATTTGAAAAATCTTTATTTTACAGGGTTGGTTCCCACCAGGAAGTAAGAACGCTGAGAATTTCGAGAGTAGATACGCACCTGAAGAAGAGCTTTACCCTGCAAGCAACGGCGGCTATTATAATAGAAACGTGTATAGCGAAAAATATTTCCAAGGCCACCCCAATGTGTTAAAGTTCTATGATCTACCCTCAATGGATAAAACACAGAAAGCTCAACTACGATACAATCAAAGTTTAGAAGATAGGAAAGGGGACAATAATCAAAAGTCTGAGGTCACGCAATCGCTTATAGGCCGAACTTATGTCAGTTCTAGGAAGAATTCTGAAACTGAAGCTACGTATAGAGCGTTTGGGGAAGACGAATCTGACGATGAGAACTATGCAGAAGATGGTGGTTATGATGAGTTACAAGCTATGCAGCCGCAAAGGCATAGACCGCAGCATCAGTATGAGAGGCCTAATTTTGACAACGATAGTACGCGGACTATGGCACGACTGACGTCCTTCCGTCACGGACAGCAAGTGATGAATGGGACTTCGCAAAGCTCACTTGCGCCGGCGCATCCGCCCCTCCCCCCGCACCCGCGAGCTGACTCTGTGACACGGTAGTATCACGCCCTGCCGGCTTTCGGCGACCTGTGCCAAACGGACGTATAGACCGACTTTATATTAAGTGTAGTGACGTCACTAAAAGAGATCGCAGTTCTTCCTAAATTTGCACAGGTGTATTGATTTTTTGGGAAGTAATATGAGATTCTGAGCGCGTGATTGTTTCCGGTTGTGTTTTTTCAAAGTTCTATGAGCCTATTAGTGAAGTAAGAACTAAATAAAAGTGTAACGAAATTGGCCTATTGAACCATTTTTACCGACTTATTTTAATGACGCATGTGCTTTACTGCATTTTTGAAGAGTTTATAATATTATTTTGAATTGGTTATTATTAAAATTACACTACACCTAGTCTTTTGTATAGTAAGTTAAATTGTAAATTTGTAAATATATATAATATGTAAGTACGCATGATTATTAGCCGAGAAATCTGATAACGCGTTAGACTTATTGTAATCAATTAATGAACGTTTATAGTTATTGTGTTATCGGAATTGATAGAATTCAATTTTATTGGTATGTCCATCTGAATATCAATAAACGAATTTGTACCCTTGATATCATTAGTTTAAGCATTGATAAAACTTAGAAACTGAATACAAAACCAACGCTTGGCAATAACTCGAAGTAAATATATTAGTGTATGTACAAAATATTTTATGTGTCTGATGTTAATACAAATTATAAACATAGACTTCTTTTCGTAGGAATTTCAAACATTGCATTATATAATAAGTATAACGTTGTATTTATTCTGAGTTTAAATTAAGATTATGCTGAGCTTGTTTTGATACCTCGTTTAGTTTTATAATTATCTTGTGCCATATGGATCTTTTCTTATTAAATTATTATGACTTAATTATAAAAGTAACATAGGAGTTGTGAAATGAAATTCAAATGAAGCTTTTAACAAAAGTGAAAATTATTATCTACGTAAAATAATGTGATATGATACTATAGCCATTTTATTTGGATACGATGAGCAACGAGAGTTTAACCAAATAAATTCCCCTTTATCGCGATAGTAGTTGTCTTAAGCTTTATATAATATAGGTCCCACTGCTGGGCACAGGTTTCTTTTCAGAATTTAAGGACATGAGGCCACGTAAACCCAGTTCAAATTAGGAACTTTACATCGCACTTACAAAACGTAAAGAGTTTGGAAAATACAAATCTAAAATCATACTCGTAAATACTTAAGTTTTGGTAAACTCATAAGTATGAGCGCAGATTTGAACTTAAGATCCTTTGTTTGTAAGGACACTATTCAAATCTATAGGCTAACACTACTAATCACGATAATATTTCAGTAAAACTATTGTTGCTGACCGTATTCTGCACAACTTGTATAACTGCATATCAACTGTATTAATTAGTCGGGTTAATTGTTAAACTAAACATGTTATGAATAAGGACGCTTACACATTAAATAGACTTAAAAAAACCGGTGTAAATTAGCACCGTGGCCTATCAACTATGACGGCTTTTATATCTAGTGCACAGCGGGTAAAGTTAGTACACTCAATTGTTTGTGTCAGCGTCCTTACGTTTATAGTGATTTTGTAAATAAATACCTATGTATAATGAAAAAATAACGCCTTTTACGAGAACCTCGATTTGGATGTATCTATTCTTCTCTGTTATCTCGATTCTAAACGTGTGGATTGTACAATACTAATGATACCTTGCTTTATTTAGTAGAATTCCAACCAGTTCTTACCCATATTTCATGTGAGATAGCGATAGTCGAATTTGGCAATAGCATGTCTTATGCTTCTCATTCCAGCACTAGCCCGACACAGAGAGGCATATAGCATATATTAAAAACAAAAAGTTTCCTGCGAACGGAAAGGTACTACCTGCTCACTTAACAATCCCGAGAAAAACTAGAAATTAGTTTGAGAATATACATATAAGGTTCCAATTTGAGAATTGCAGTAGTATACCATTTACGATTCAACATTTAAATTGTAGCGGTTAAATTTTCCTACTAAGAAAATAATTTTATGTTCCTATCTGCTGGAAGTAAACTTCATATTCAATTTATTTTACGAACCGCATTTGTTAACTAATTTCTTGTCTTGTTTATAGAACTACAACATATATTTCTAATCGAATTCCTTAGTTTTACGATCGTAATATTTTATAATGAGGTTAGGTATCTCGAATTCATTTTGAATAAAGCAGCAATAAGTTGCCATTAAGATGCTATCGTGTCTTTCTCACTGTTTAGTTGTTTATAGAAACTCGAACCAATTAAAATTTTAAGACTTCAACTAAAACTTAATTTTGCCAGAATCGAAAACAATCATAAAAACAGTTGTTTAGTATATAGAGGCTATACCTGATTTATAGTTTGATCAAATTGAACGAATCAAAAATGCATTCTCATATTATCCTAATATTACTGAAGTATGGTCATTAATAAATATTTTGATATTGTGTTATTTTCCGTTCGTAGTCTAGAATAGTGCAAGTGAAATTTAATATTTCTTTGAAATTTTCTGTGACTGTGTTATAGCTATGGAAAATATGTACGTTGAACGTTCTCTCAGTTTACTAATACCACACATTAAATAGACGTTATATAGCAAGGTGTCTAGTAAATAAGTATTAGGTAACAAACAGTAAAAGCAAACTGGATTGCACCAGTATAATATTTTTGCGCTTAAAGACCACTTTGAAAAAATAGACGTAATATCACTACAGATCCTTGATAATATGAATTTTACGTTTTGTAATAGTCTTTGGATACCTATTTTAATAAAATAAAATGAACTAATTACTATGTCTTTTACTATACCAGTATAAAAACTCAATATGTTATGAATTCCGTATTTACACCAGCCACTAAGAAACAGTGCAAAAGAGAAAAGCGCAAACAGTAAGTCATGGTAAATTGTATTTCAATTAGGGTTGAAAATTACATTAAATTTTTTGTAAAAGTCAGTAAAATCTTCAATTGATTAGGATAAAGAGTGCCACTAAAAAGAGCCGACAACATACATATTTTATATCATTCATTAAACTTTGTGCGGTTACGAAAATAACGCGTCTATTCTTTGGCTTTAAACTAGAGATAAATGAAAGAAAACTTTTAGGTCCGAACTAATTAAGCCGAAAATATATGAAATTACGATATTGTGTATTCCTAGTAGTTGTAGCCTCATGATGACTTATACTCCATTTATTTTAACATTTGAAACTTAACGGCAAAATTTGCACACGTTTTCAAATGAAACAACGAAACTATTTAAAATTGTGTTACAAATACCGCTAATAAATACACAATGTTTAGTCCATTTTTGTTCATAATACCGAGAAACGTTTGTTACAATTTGACCGTTAATTCAAACCTTAATTTAAACGGAATAGCACAAACTATACTAAAAACACAAAGGTCTAAAATTCTGGTTAGCTCAAGAGTGTCAAATTAACAATGCAGTAAACAACACTGACTTGAAAAAATAACGAGATACTTTCGACTTAAAGCCAGGTAACCTTTTATTTTTGCACATCATTGTATAATACGAGTAGCATTGGCACCGAAATTAAATTCAGACTGAAAACAAGTGAACATTGGTATTGTTAACTTTACACCACTCAATTAACGAAGTTGCAATTCAGAGAGCGAATTGCAACACACGGAAGTAGAATGGTTAGAGCATTAAATTAACTAGAGGGGCTAATGACGTGTCTATTACTAGCCAAAAATATACGGCACGTGGTCATATTTGTTATATGTATTTATGAGTTTGAATGTAAATGTGTGTGAAATTTAAACCAAGCGCTTCGTTTTATCTTTCATAATGCTAATTGATAAGGAATGGAATTCTCTTCTCTCGTCTGTATTTAAGGATAAATTTAATACTCGTACAATTTAGAACTGTTCTAGGCTAGACTGAATAGACTGTTGCTGAATCAGTGAGAGCTACATCTTCGACCTCATTTGAATTTACGATCAGGAGAGATATTGGCCCATCGCTAGTCAAGTCAATGTGGTAAAAAAAGTCTATACAATCCAAAAATGCATCTATTGCCATTTCAGTGCACTGCTGCTTCCCCCGCCGAAAGTAATATTTATTGTTCTTTAATTAGTTGAGGCCTCCATTTGTTTTAATGCTACAATGAAGTATCTGGTAGCGAGCGTGTACCATGTAGGTATATACGCATATTGGCGGCGTTAAATGCGTTCTGCAACCCGGAGTGGCGAAGGTTGATAAAGCATGCGTGTGGATTGCTTTTGTCTTGTTACCCGGGTAGAATACGGTAAAAATAATTAGTCACGTTTAATTTAATAACCCGCCTTCGGGCAGTCGGCTAAAAATAAATTTGCTCACTTGTTAATTTATTAAGGTAGGTAATCTATGTAGGTAGATAATAATAATAATATAATAATATTATTACATCCATAGAACATCTACATAGATTATCTATCTGGGTAATTTGTGTATTTATGTAGTTTACTTATGTCTACGCTTATGCAAGATTGCTTACCTTTTTGGAGTCTTTTAGTTAGTTTTCATAGTAGATTGTTCAACGAGGGACTATATAAAACAAGCCATAATGACACTAGATGTGTAGCCACCCTAGCAGAGCGAGGGTGGCTATAGTTCGAGTGTCATTATGGTTATTCAAAAATGGTTTTCCATATTTTTGTCTGTGGCATCCTTCGTATACGACTCCGGCTCATACTTGTAAAGAGCAGTTTGCACTATATCATAAAATTCAACGGATGCTTATGTTCTTATCATTAACTCAAAAGTACGTGAAAGCTTATCTCACATCAAACCCACTCCACTCTTGCATCTTTGATCGTCAGTATTCCTCACCCACTCTGAAACTAGAAAATTTCACTAACCCAATAAACGGAATATGGAATTCATTAAGCTTTTCAGAACGCAAAGCCTTTTTAGCTCCTGTCTTATTTTAGTTTCTAAGCAACTTTCCTGTACCTACATAATTATAGTTTGTACACTTTTCATAAAACGCCCACAGCTATCGCGCTGGCTGCAGCAAAAATGGCATTAAAAATAAGACCGTAAACCTCGTATCCGTGAAACCGATAAACTTTTTTTCAAACCAAGTTAACGTACAAAAGCACGGAAAGTTTTTCTCTTACGTCCCAGTTTTACATATTTTCAATGGACTGTGTATGACACAGAGGTAAAAATTCAGTAGGTAGGTCACATTATTAACAAGTTAAATTGGGATTGTTTAAAATGATACCTAAATAATAATTAAGTACATCTTATTCATATGTAGTTATGTAATCAATCAACAAAAATACCACAGACTTACATAAGTAGCTAGATAGTTTCATATCAGGTCAATTAAAGAGTTGAAGCCCAATTTGTTTCTTGTAAATTAATTCCAATTAAAGAGCAGTTCCAATTATAAATAAAGTTAATTCTAAGAAAACCCATTAAAAAGTATGCTAAGTAATTAATTCAATTTACCCGACTGCAAGGAGAGGTGTGTATATGTTTTTATAAGACTCGTTAATAGGGTAAATTGTTGACACTAAAATTATATTCTTACAAATAACAACGTCAAAAGTAAAGGCTTAACTACAACCACAACTTTACTAGTATATTTTATGTCGATCCAATTTGTAAAAAGTGTAAACAAACCGATTTCATCAAAATTCTTGTATAAACACCCACTGGATCGAATCAGTAACACATTTATCTATAATTCGTGTCTTTTAACTAGACGTTCAATCACTTTTTCCATCGAAATTCACTTGATTTCAATATTTCATTTTCATTTGAAAAATCTTCGTCGAAATCTGACATTATTTCTTGAACGAAACTCGTGTATAATCTGTAGGTAGCATAGAGTAGCGTAGAGATGATGGAAAATTTGACATTTTAAAATCTATTAACACTCGATTGAATAAGCGATTATTATTTATTTACCTTAAAATTAAAAAATACTTACTGCTTTTATAATTGAATGACAGTCTTTGGTATTAAATCAAGTATTGTAAATAATAAAATAGACAAAAATACTTTGATCTATCCAATTAATAAATTAATCGATTTAGTGAACATGCCATAGGTTCTAGATTTTTACATCATTAAATGTATGTGGTCGGGTTATTCGCGTCTTTGTTTACACTTTCCATAAATTGGATTGACATATGTAACTATAGTAATAAAGATGTCTTTTAAAATTAATTTGAGCGGTAGTTATTAGTATTTTGCTGGTGCTTATAATAAATAATAATAAATAAATATCATGGGACACTTCACACCAATTGACCTAGTCCCAAACTAAGCAAAGCTTGTACTATGGATACTAAACAACGGATAAACATACTTACGAGTATATATAGATAAATACATACTTAAATACATATTGAACATCCAAGACCCGAGAACAAACATTCGTATTATTTTCATACAAATATCTGCCGCGGCCGGGAATCGAACCCAGAACCTCAAGATTCGTAGTCAGGTTCTCTAACCACTTGGCCATCCGGTCGTCGATTAGAATTACCCTTCCCACTAATATTATAAATGGGAAAGTTTGTAAGTCTGTTTGTTTGTTTATTTGTTACCTCACCACGTCGAAACTGCTGAACCGATTTAGATGGACTTCGGTATACAGATAGCTTAAGTCCCGGAAAAGGACATAGGATAGTTTTTATTCCTGAAAATTGCATAGTTTCCGCGGGATAGCGATAAACGAATTCTACGCAAACGGAGTCGCGGGCAACAGGCTAGTAAACAATAATTATTAGGAAAGATACACACACAAACATCACGCCTGTATTCCCAAATGGGGTAGGCAGAGCACACGAAACGTTACGGCTTCGGAGCCACTTTTAGCAATTTTAGCTTTTAAGTTTGACAATAACTACCTGTCGCCTACGGTATACCTTAACCTATATCCTTTGTCGCCTCTTCCGACATCCACGGAAGAAACGGAGAGGTGTAATTCTGACCCAACACCACACGGGTGAAAAATAACATAATAATAATAATATATTAGGAAAAAATAGACCTGCTGGTGATCTGTCCCCCAGTCAGCAGTATGTGAAGCAATAGCAGCAGTATGAAGGACGTAAGCCGCCTCGGGTGTCGTTTTAATTTTCCGCCTGAAAATTTACACCGACTGAATGAACCATCTACTTTAATGAGCTTTAAAAGTTAACTGATCGACGACCTCTACGGAATTGCGCGGGCGTTCGTAAAGTAACGACTTATTACATTTTTTTCTAGTCCCTTGGGAAGAACGAATAAAACAAACCCGTGTTTCTACTGGACGAATGGCGACCTGGCGCTTTAGATTGCGTTGTAAAAAAGTCGCAGCTTTTTGTTTAAGCGACACATTACTTATCTTGGATTTAGATAATCGTGATTTTTTGTTTATTAAATAATGAAAAATGTCTTTTCACAGATCTGCAGATTAAAAATAGAAAGTGCTGCTAGATCAAGCCAAGAAACGTAAATATCAATGACAATCATAATCAACATCAAACAATTAAGTACTTTATTATTGATGTGTTGCGAACTCGGTCAGTCGGTGGTGTTGGTATGTGTGATTTGTGTGTGTTATTGTTATTACAGTGTGGAGGCGTAGGAGCTGTATGAACACACATTACGTGTATAGATGATAGAGCTACGTCTATGCACGTAGCTAACGTAAGTTCGCGGGTGAGCAAAGTAATTGTTTATAGCTCATTGATATTATGAACTCCCGCGCAGTAACGCCTGATTCAATAAATTAACTGTAAATAATTTATTCTTTAAGGATTTTTAAAACAACACATCAATACCCAAATTGGCTTCTGACCAAAACAATTTTATCTGTAGCTTCATAAACGCGTCAACTAAAATTTGAGGCCGAAATTCCATGGAAAAATATTCTGAAAGTCCGCTGTCCACTCGGGCTTGACGGATATAATTCAATTAGAATTTAATTGGGAAATTAAGTTGCTTCGCCACCGGGGAGTTTTGTTCCCGATAATTGCTCCAAATATGATTTCGACAGCAAAGGTGTGGTGTTTTTCGAGTCAATTTCGGTAAAAGCTTTACTAAGCCGCGATCTATTATATACGAGTGACCGGGAGTATCCCAAATTACGAGTGCTTTGAATCATTCTACGTATAATTAACGATTTTTATCTGTGAAACTCCTGCCTTTAATGAGTAAAATATTTTTCTGGAATGGATTTTTCTTTACGGCGGTTGATTTTGATGTTTATTTTTTCTACATTTTCACAGTTATGCAGGTAGTTTAGCTACTACTACTCGTACTTTAGTAGCTTAGTTAGCTTTTCAATTGCTGTCATTCTTTTATCGCAAACATTGCCAAATAAACATTATTATTAAGTATTATTATAAAAATGGGCCTCACCTAACGTACAGTCACCAGCATTAATATATGCCACAGCGGAGCGTGCAAAAATATCTGATACGTCCTCCGACCCTAGAATAGAGTTGAAATCGAAATAGAGTCGTATCAGATATTTATGCACGCTTGTTTTGTCAGATATTGGTGCTGGTGGCTGTACCAATTTTATAAAACCATACGGTGTACTTGTTTGCTAAGTCTACTAGCTCCCGTAGTTTATTTCTTCAATAATTATTTATATGGGAGAAAAGTCTGATAGCGGTTAAAAAAACTAGTAGGACCGCTTGCAGAAAGGTTTAATTTTGTGTACATTATCAGACGAATTTAAAACATTTTTTTTTTACTTCAGGGTACCCGAATGCTAATTTCGTGCCAGACACACTGTTCTTGCATCTTTGATCCCCACTCTCAAACTAGAAAATTAGCAAAAACGCGTAACGCTCCACATAAGTCGTAGAGTAGAGGTAAAAGGCAGCGGTAATATACGGCCTTAAAGCCCGAGTGCCCTTAATACTGTGCTTAAGTGGGCGAACTTCAGAAGCTTTTCAGGACCAACACTCCTGAACCTTTTAATATCGCACCCTCCGTCTCGGCCCTATCGAATCTTTGGCGTTACCTTTTTAATAGTTTAATCCATTCATACAGCGTGTGGGTTACTTAATAAATATATAATATTTTTTTTAATGAAAATGAAAGTTCTCGAGATAATAATGACAAATTTTACAATACATTTAAAATTAGTTTGTTTGAATTAACCCCTTGTAAATCATTTTCGCTATTATTAATTGTGGTTAACAAAATATTATTGCCATACATTAATCGATATCCAAATTGAGGGCTAAATTTTGAATCCTAACATTCAATAAAAATCTGTTACATGGATATTTTTATTTTAGTACCTACCTAAGGTATGCATATAAACCATGTACACAAATTCCAGCCGATTTTCCATTATGTATATTCTCGTTACAAGAACTCCTTCAATCCCACGGGAAAAATTGCTATTTCTACGAGTAGTATTGGGTGTATTTCTGGTATTACAGACTTTTTCTTTCAAGCTCTCTTAACTTAGTCGAAACATTGCATGTAAACTGACAATGTCCCTTTGTCATTTAACTCGAGATAAGTTGTTCATTACAGCATTTTATTTACACATTGAAAAGTCCATTAGGACCCTGCCGAAGTCATTAAGCCTTACCACACGAGTGCAGCACGCCTGCATCACGCGATAACACACGTGATTCAACTCAATTCATTCAATTCTACATCAGGGTCATTGTCAACTGTAACGTCCTTATAAAGCTACGATTGCCCAAATTTAATTAAGACTGCAACCCTTTGGGGTAGAATGGGTCTAAACTGGGATAGCACATGGGGCCAGAGTTTTGTAATTTTATTAATGATGTAATAACAGTTCTGTCAGTCGCATGTGCACATGAGCGATAGTGGAGTCGTTAGTTCGGACGGGTTAATATCGGAGGGTTGGATTGGGGATTATCTATGGAATCCATGGTGTGTACGGTTATTATAATAGCTGTTGCACGCTTTGTCCCTATGTAGGATGTGTGCTCCATTGATTTTACAATTGTCCATTTCCCTTCAGATTAAGCGGGATCTAATGAAGAAACCACTCAATTAAATTGTGTAGGGTAAGTATGGTTGCCAAGACTAAAACTAAAAGGTAAAAAAAGCTAAAGTTTGACAAAAAAAAACGATTATTCTGTCATTAAACATGATTTCGAAAGAAAGCAATGATCAAAACACAGTCTAAGCAAACTTTAAGTCTGTGGACTTTAGGCTTACTTAAGTATAACACAATGCAGGTACTGAGCATCTCACAATAGATATATGATTAAAAAAATAGCCATAAAACAAATTGTGAAATATATTTTTTTCATTTAAGCAGAACATATTTTGCTAGATCCCTAACAGTAGCTACGTAATACAATCATAAAGTGAAATATTTTTGTGAAAGGTTTTATTTGATTTGAACTAGCAGAAACAGGCTAACTTAGTAGAAAATAGTTATTTGTGCAACTGTTTCAAAATAGGGGTCCTTATAACACGAGTGTGGCTTTATGAAACGAGGCGCAGCCGAGTTTCATAATAGGGTCACATAGGTGTTTTAAGGCCTAATTACGTACAGTTGCATACAATATTTTATCTATATCCATATATTAAATCCTCTATCATGTGTTCAAGAATTATTGAGAATGACCTGCATAAACGAGAACTTAGGTATGTCTGCCCCACGAGCTGCGCCCGCTGCGCGCGCGACGACCTGCTGCTGCTAATGCGCGCGGCGCGGCGCGCCCCGGTGCTGTAATGATGTATGAAATCTGATTACGATTCAGCCCTGTTCATATAGAATCCAATGTCGTATCGTAATGCTGGTCATTATCTTTGGTTTTTGAACTCATAGATAAACATTTTATTGTATCGGAAGCCCAGGGCTAGCTTTACAAATATAGTAAAAAAACGACTCTTCATTAATAACACACACTGTCAAACTAAAGCACTTCTACGTCCAAACGCATTGCCACGCTCCAAAACCTCTCCACCTAATAATGCATACGAAGTTCTTAAGCGACAAAATGACAGTCCCCTACTTATTTAGCTTAGAAACAAATTGCTACAATTTACAAGTTGAAAAGCAAAACTTTCAACTGGCAACAACAATAAATGGCTAGATTTTGTTGCTGGCGACAGATTAAACCCGTGGCGTCGACAACAAGCCCCTATTACTCACAAACTTGATGGCATTAAAGTTTTCCGACGGCTGAAATATGAGGACAGCTCACAAATTCTCCCAAAATTTAACTTAGTTTCGACTTGGAAGCAGATTTAGTATTGCATACGCTTAAATTGGTTACAGTCCGTATTTACTCCGAGTTACTTGGTTTGCTTCGTTTAAAAATAAATAATATCACTGAAACTTGGAGAAAAAAAAACAATATGTTTTTTATGGGATGTAGACCGTGATTACCATTAACGCATTTGCGACCACAATATTGTTACGCGCTACGCTCATAACCCGTAGCAAAGTTTTTCCGCTATTTAAGAATAAGCATCATCATTTGTCCCTCAAACTGTTTAATATACCTATTCCAATTTTAATCCAAACAATAGAAATTCCTTTATCAAAAGATACCCCCAACACTTTAAGTTAGATCTGATAGCATTGTCAAAGCGACAGAAGATTAATACTCAACAGTGTTACGAATTCGGGACATGTTGTTTATGATAATTTACTTTATTTATAGTACGATTAGCGCACTCTACATTTGTATATGTTTCTTATATACATACATGTACTGCTAACACATTCATTAAGAAGCTTTATTTCATAGTGAGAGCGTAAACAAGAAAAACGGCACCTCCTTGGTCCTCTTCCTCTTTTGTCGTCACACACAGTCTACACTCATAACAATGCTTAGCTAACATTTTGCACGTCTTTGGAGTATTCGACATACATGTTCGGTTAACAAAGCTTTCATACATCGTATGTGATGACACTTAACTATTAGATAATCGAGTTTGGCTTCTTACTCTCATGAACTGCTTTAAATTGATAAGTTTGTGATAATTTACTAAAATAACTTTATTTTCTTCCGTTTTTTGGGATACTTAGGTATAATATTTATTGGGTTAGTTACGTCCGAGTTTTTGCGTCAGAAGAAGAATAAAAACCTAGTTCTTTATTCCGCGGGAATTTCAAAATCCCTCTTTAGTGCGCCTTTCTAGTCCTGCTGAAATATGTATAAATACAAGTAGTAGTATAATAGATATTATAGTATCTGATTATCGATATTTATTTATATACTACAAGTATATCAGGAAACAGGAACTAGTGGTATCGTCAATGTAGTTACCATACCAGAGGGGCTATGGCTATGATATAATGCTGTTTGTTTCAGTAATGTCCCTGCCACTTTTACACTCCTCAACGAAACAGCAGCTTAGCCGCTAGTATTAAGTAGGAGTAAAATGTTGATAGTTGGGAGTAATCCTGATGGATCTTGAATCATTATTTGCCACACATAAAACAGTCAAAGACTATAACACTCTATGTTATATTAGTATCACAATATTCTGTAACCAAAAGTAATCTTTAATTAACAGTCACAATAAATAGATATTGCAGCTAGTAATTTGTTTTAAGATCATTTGTAGGTGCGACGTGATTGCGGAAGCTATGTTAAACAACTAAAGTACGAATAAAATACTGTTTAATAATGTATGAGTTAATTTTTAAACGTGTAGGTAACAGAGTTAGACGAAACTGTGTGTATAGCCGCTCTAAAATATGAACGATATAACCTCGCAGCACAATGTTTTTTCACTATTCGTTAGTTTTGCCACGTTGCGTGTTTCGAAAGACACCTCTAACGTATGCCCTTATTCTTGTATAAAAAGGAGGTCCAGGTTTGGCACGCGACCCGACGCGCCGCGCAGTACATCACAGCTGACACTGCGTGAGCGACTCCAATAAATACAGATACTTCGTCTTGTAACGTTCCCTACAGCTGTTAGGGAAGTATTCGTCACAAGGGCACTATAGCAGCTTGACACGAGAATGCATTGTGAAATGTGGACGACGAATAAACACACACAACCGTCGGCTTTGTGAATCATGGATAAGAAGCAGGAAGTTTTGAGGATGGTTAATCGGCGCAAATTAGGATACCACCACATTATGAGGCCTGACCCGTAAGTGATAAGCTGGGGTCGCCAAGTATTTCGACCTATGCCCAGCACACACCGGCGAAGAAATTAAATGGTGTGTGCACCTAAATTACGAGAAACTCAGTGATGCGCGCCAAGGCTCAAATCTACGACCCTCTACTTGAGAGGCAATAATTATGTCAAACCAGTTGGTTACCAAGACTATAACTAATTTATCTCTACATGATTCTAGATTAAAAAAAATATATAACAATAAATTTAACCGACTACAAAATACTCCTGCTGGCTCGTGCTGAGGCACCGACTGACTTCAGACTGGCAGAAAATTATTTTCATGTTTTTTGTAGTCGGTTCAATTTTTTGTTATTTTTTTTTCTCACGCTTTTTATTGTAAATAATCTAAGATACAATTAATTAATATCAACTGCTCCTTTTTACGAAAGATTGCTTTTTCCGATGCAGAGACGTTCATTATTGAGGAGTCCTGGTGCTTCACCTCAACACCCGTTTTACCATATGCATTACGAGGAGCATAAATTGCTTAGCAACAGTGATAAAGTAATTAAAATTCAACCCGTGAAATACTTGTTTTTGAGTAGTAACTCCGATGGTCAACTGTGGTCTTCATAATCAGTTCCACTTCACCAAATGATGATTTTCAAGAGCAAATGCACGAGTTACTATATATCCAATTTACTATAGGTGTCCCCACAATATTTGAAAAGTTCCCTCGATTTCCTTAAGATCCAATCATCAGATCCTGATTTGCTGCTTATGGGATGCGTATTGAAGAGACGAACCCAAAAATTTCAAATCGGTTCATAAATGACGGAGTTCTGAGGTAACAATCATATAAAAAAAACAACCGAATTGATAACCTCCTCCTTTTTTGAAGTCGGTTAAAAATTTTACGGTAATCTGAAATTGATAAAAACAAAAAAAACATCACATCTTCCATCATTTAATGAAATGGACAATTTATTTAATTTATAAAAAAAAACATTTAAACACCTTACATAAGTATGCTCATAAATACTAAACAAACATTAACCCTGATCATATCCACGCCTTTTACATAATCTATTGACTCTAGTTCATTAAGCTGACTGCTTAATCGGACACCATGATCGATGAAAACTCTTTACATTTTGCTCCCAAGTTAACACCATACAAAGCAAGCTTATAAAGCGTCAACAGAAGTATGTTTCATTACAGATAGAGATAGATAAGTTCGGCAGAGCATGCTGATTTTATTTAAAAGCTTGGCTGAAGGGTTAAATTTCATAATAATTACGTGAATGAAGTCTATAGACCTTTAGGAGGCATAAAGATACGCTTTAAAGATGATCTACACTGCCCAACACAGCACACTGCAATAAAACAGTACTATGACCTGACTGACAACGCTCAGTTTAAATAATTGGAGCTAGAGATTTGAAGTACGACGTGTACCTTGACATTTACTCGTATGAATCAGCCTATTAGGGTTGTTATTAAGCCGTTATAGATTCGCCATGTCCATCTGTCCGTCCATCCGTCCACGGCTTATTTTATTTTTTGAGTGTATGTTTTTTATTGTTATCTGCTGTTTAATTACCTGCTTAATTTTTCTAAGTCGCTACACGCTTGACAGAGTGGTAGTGGTCGTCGATTAAGGATCAGTAGCGAATCTCCATGAAAACTTTTTTGGGAAAATAGTATGGCCTTCGCCTTCGGCCTTTGAACAGAGGTTTTTTTTGGTAGTTTTTTTTGACATTTATAAGTGCTTGTTTTAGCCTAAATTGAATAAGGATATTTTGTCTTTGACTTTGACTTTGACTTTCATAAAACTTATGGGTCTGACATATTTGTAACTGGAAAAACCGACAAGTTTGTCACGTTGTCACGACATTTGTAATTTTTGCGTTTCATAAAAATTTACGAGCGACATAGAAAATTTGACAAGTTATCGTAATTTTTCTGACAATTGTCAGTATTTTGTGATTGGTCCATATCTTAAAATGAAAAAAACAACGTATCGCTAAAAACACAGTGTCAGCGTGCTAGCAGAGTACCAATGCTTAACTCATTTGGCACACTTGACTATCGTCATCTGTAATGAAATATAGCGTCATACAAAACGCAGCTTACGCGTGTAGCGTCAACAAAACAACTAGTGGGAATGTGTTTGGTCAGTGATGTCGCCGGCTGATAAGAGCCGCTCGATCCATCATTGCATTAGAGGGGACGCAATATTTATTGATTTTTGCCAATTTTTCGCCAGAATGTGCTGTTTACAGCGATTTTTAATTTGATTAAGGGCTAGCGCATACATGCAAAGATTGTATGTATGTTCTAGCCCTAACTAATGGTCATAATGGTTAATTATGCAGTATTATGGACATATTTGTCACTAGTACTTACACGTGGTTTCGCACACGTAAACCATTAGATAAAACAGATGAATTGTGTATGTTGTTTCTGAATCGCTTACTATTTATTGTGTACAATAAAGAGTCGTCGTATTGTATTGTATGAACTGAAACTCCGGGATTTTACTAATTTGCTAAGAATTTGACATACACACATACAAACATCACGCCTGTATTCCCAAATGGGGTAGGCAGAGCACTCGAAACGTTACCACTTTGGAGCCACTTTTAGCAATTTTAGGTTTTAATTTTGACAAAAGTGTTATTAAGTTATCACGAAATTTTAACGTGATATATTTTGAATCAGTAGGACCTATGTATTTGCATCAGTATCTTGGTTTCTAAATGAACTTCCCTGAAAATCTTTTTAAGTAGTTACTTAACTACCCAGGTCAGAAAAATGTACTAAATTTCACCGCTATGCATAGCGGTGAAATTTAGCACGGCTATGCAAGAAAAATAAAATGATTTGGCTTGGAGTGCACAGCAATTCACTATGCATCCATTAGGATTTGAAAGTGCACTTTATTACTGGATTTATACTAGAAATGTGGGACACTGAGTCCGAAGACTTTACGTGCACCGTAGTATACAGGGGTATACAAACTTTACGGGTACCTAGATAGTAAACGTAACGGATAATAATAAACGTAGGCCCAAATGTATCAATGCGATATATTTAATTACATAGTTACGAAAATCTTTATAATGAATAAATATCACGGGACACTTAACACAAATTGACCTAGTTCCAAAGTAAGCGAAGGCGAAGTGTTTTAGGTTCAAAGCAACGGATAAATCTAGGTACTTATATATGTCAGCGACCGATCGTAAAATCCGCCAGATTGCGAAATTCCTAGGCATATCGTGAAATGGCGCCATTTCATAAATTGGGTAAAGGACATCGGCCATATCGTTCAAAACACACCGTTTAACGATTTGCCTAGTGACGTTTAGGCAGATCATGAAAGTCCTAGGCATATCATGAAAAACCGCCATTTTATGATTTGGTCAGTTTAGGCAGATCATGAAATTCCTAGGCATATCATAACGGCGCCATATCGGTTCTGGCACTTTGCCTTTTCACTTCGCTCGCTCGGCTCGTGCGTTGTTGTCATAATTCATACTAACCACTCCTCGCTTCGCTCGTCGTACCTAATTCTTTCTTTTTTTCGGCATATCACGATATGCCCGATATAGAGCTAGGAATATCTATGAATGAGTAGTGCTCTAATCGATATGCCGTATTATTTCTCAGGCACATCGTGATATGCCTGGCCAACTTTTATTCATATACATAGATATGCCTAGAATTTCGTGATTTGGCAGATTTTACGATCGGCCGCCGACATAATTAGATAGACATGTACAACACTCCAGTTTCAATTAAACTCAAAATTCACAGCTGTAAATTCTTAATAGTTTATGCAAATATCCTCCTCGGTCTCTTTCCAACTTCATTACTAGATGAAAACAAAATGCTGATTTGCATGTGCAAATAACGGTGTAGTGAAATCCAAACAGTAATTTGGCTGACAATGGCGAACCAGCTGCGCTCGTAGCTTGAGAAGGGGACAAGAATTAAACAATAATTTCTTGTCGTCCTTCCAAAATGGCGCTTTCATGCCTTCCATCAGCTATTTTCCTTATAAATCCGTCCGTGATTGCTCAACTGTTACGATACAACGATGCTCCAGTCGTTTTTAATTTCTTGCGCTTATTCAAGCTCGTTCCTTATACTTTATTCATGTAGATTTGTCACAGAGAAAAAAAAAATCCTTGGAATGGCAAAAACCTGTTTATGTATCAATAAATAATAAGTATTTCGGAACAACTGACTGTGCGTCAAATACACACAAGCTTATACTAAGAGCAGTACTTGGTAACAGATAAATACATTCACGTAAATTAAAAATACTTAAATTCATATTAAACATCCAAGACCATATTCTTGTGTGATAAAACCCTGGACCGTAAGCAAGTGGGTTAGGTGATAAACTTTCATCGTGTTTTTGGATCCCTTAGAAGCGTTTTCAGCAGGCTGAAATACTGTTTCAGGCCGTTTCAGACGATACTCTATCACATATTAGTTTATCAAAATTTCACTCAAGTTGCCGTCGTTTTCAGGCGCCTGAAACATGTTCTCAGTCCGTTTCAGGCCACCCTCTATCCGATGACGCCATAACCTGAAAACCCGTTTTCAGGCGTTTTCAGGACTTTCAGGAGTGCTTTTCAATCACGAACCCACCCCGCGAACGTAACACTATTTATCCAATACCGTACCTGGCTATCCGATAGTCAAATATATGAACTTTGCGTACTTACAATACTATCCCGAATCTCATAATATTCGTATGAATTATGTGTTCATATTATGAACACTTTTAATACTTAAATCTCTCACATGATATTGTTATAATTATAATGTTTCTTCTTGAAGAATTTCATACGTGAATGGAAGCAATAATTTCATAATTTCCAGCAAGAATTATTTTATTAGTCTTTTTGTGTATCAATTTTACTACTATAAATCTAAAAACTTATTAATTCAGTCACAATTATAATCACAAAATACAAACAAAACGCTGTCCTTACTTCAGCTGAAATGTGATAAAGTAAACAAAAACACTAGCTGTAATATTTATACTGTCAGCGCAACGCCGAAAACATAAAAATGTCATGTGCATAGTGCACCCTATAAATATTATTCCCAATAGATACGACTAACGCTGCTTAGTCTCTCTCCAGAGATGTAGGTCACAATGCAATCTACGTTCAATCACATTCTATCAGATATTGAACCTTAAATACCTACGAATAAAACATACTTTTGAATGTTAAACTGCACTACTCGAAGCTTTAATCTTATCTAGTTTGTAATACATAAAGATATGGTTGCATTTTCGATGAAACTGCTGCGCAAAAAAAAACTACGCCAGTAGGGAGTAGGGTAAGTGATTTGTGCCAACATCTAACTGCATTAGGGCAGTAGTCGGTTGTCTTCTAAGTACACGAGTGCATTTAATTTATGACCACAGAAAAGGGTGCCGGATTATCCATTGTCAACATTATCTTAAATATTTTATACCCAATTAAGTCTCCTTTTATAGTCGTAAGCAATAAATTTCGCCGCAGCTTAAGATATCGTATTTAGGGATCTGCGTATATTGTGTGCGAGGACATGGGCATAATTAAAAGATAAATCTTCGGCAAAAGGTCCTTTCGCGTGAAAATCTTTCTATATTTTGGTAATATCCGCATAGCATTGGCATTATAAATTTTAGATGGAATCGGTACAGATTATTTTTGTAAAATACTGAAAGATGTTATCATCTAAATGTTCGTCAATACTTTATTCTCCAAAACAGCAGAAATAAGTGACCCCAAATAACAAACGGGGACCTTCTACTTAGCCTCTCAAACATAGGGTCAAAAATCTGGGTTCAAAATCTGACTCAAAGTCAATTTACTATGAACATTAAGGTGAAGAAAACCATCTTGAGGAAACCTACACAAATATGCGTAGAAATTTAATGGTCAAATTTTGATTCTGACTATACCTACCTACATAATAGGCGAGATAATGATGAACAAAAGGAAACGCGTTTACAAAGCAAAACTCATTATATTTTATTGGAATAAGCCTACTTTACTCATCAATTTATATTTATTTTGTTTTAACACTGAAGACTTTGTAGTTCGCCCAATTCGTAAATTCACTAATTACCATAGAACATAACGCATTAGCCTATGCATCTAGCGTCGTCTTACCACGTCGGCTCCCATTGCAAGTCCCAGAGGCCAACCACCCCGGAGAACTGTTTGCACAGTAACCTACATTACTCCATCGCATGAGGGATGGCATCATTAATGATTTACACGAGGGTCATGATTCGGGGGACAAACCCTCCGTGACTGTGAATCCATTGAACACTCGCTTCATCGCAGATTTGACATAGACGCCTCACAAATTTGACTAAATAAATAAGCTTTTAGAGCAATTTAGAAAGTGTCAAAAGTCCAACTCGACGGAAGAGATTAGCAGCCCATCTCGGGCGTATCTCAAACAATGGCGCACGTAACTCGAATGTAAATCAAAACTTTGTGAATGAAATTCGGATTGGGCACCAGTTTCAGGGAGAAAAAAAAGCTGGCTTTTTTTTTAAACCACAGCGCCAAAAAAGAATCAATGTTAGTTCCAGCTCGAATTTCAATATCAAATTGAGTCCGTGCTGATCTATTGTGACGGTTGTCCGAGTGGTCGGAAGTATGGCGGCCGCTCGTAGTGGGCGGCACCGTTGCTTTTCAATTCTCCCATACGTATATTCCATTCAAATTTTTACCCTCAGAACGTCGGGCACGCTCGATGAGTGCTCTAACGTCCATTCAATGCAATTTGATGATGCCAACGCGACGGCTGGGAGTACGCTATTCATAGTTCAATAGGATTGGCCACGACAATCCGGTGGTTTAATGGAACTACCACGAAATGTGTGTACACGTAATTCGGTCCTTTTGATCGATTTGCTTAACGAGTACTCGGTCTGTCTTTAATAACGCTAACTCCGGTCTAAATGCCCGTTATGGTCACTATTGGAGCATTAGAATCTCTTTAGTGCGTCCGTACTGAAGACTAACGAGGAAACTTGTACAAAATTCGATTTAGGATACATAATGTCGGTAAACTCAATGATCTTAGCTTAAGCACTAAGTAAATATGGTACTTCGTAGTATTTCAAGAGTTATAGCTACGTAAGACATGCTAAATGGCTCTTTAACATGCTAAATGGAATTTTAAATAATACTGGCATTAAAAAAAAAAAAAAAACATGGATTTTTGTTTCGGTCTGAAATAAAGGTTTTTTTATAATTTTATTTAATAACAGTTTTCGACGACTCACCGTTCATAATATAAACATAAATTATGTGCATGCAACTGCAGAAATATATTTCGACGCGAAAGCTCATTAATTAAAAGTAACCACGGTCTACATACGGAAATGAATAGTTACGAGTATGTTTAGTATAAATTATGTATTGTAAAAGCACCACATGAAAACATTTGCAAACACAACAATCGGCCCGGACATTTAGTGCATTCCCGCTAAACTAATAAATCCGTGAAACAGCGACAAACAACTAAAACTGAGTTATAACAACAAAGTCGAATTACTGAAGGAGTTTACCACGAAGGGGTGGGGCGGCCACCGACACCGGCGCGCCACGCGACTCGAATACTGATGCTGTCTCGAGACTCCTAACTCTCCCAAGATTTTCGGATCGGGATTTTCCTTTCTTTACAATGGGCCTACTCTTGGGGCATATCAATTGCACGCGGTTATGTCGTTAGAAAGTTTCTAGAGAGGGTACAGCGACATCCCCATCGATTTTCGGGCTTAACGCTTAAATATACTACGCTAACGTGAATGCTTTTGGGAAAAATGTTTTTGATGCCCTGCGCAGCGTTTGACTACCTGATGAGATCAGGTTTTAAAGTCAAGCTTAGAAAGGAGCTTATGCCCTCGTTATAACGATAGTTAAGTGACTAATGCTCTAAATGTAAGTGCTATGACTAAAGAAAAATAGAAATTCTTTTACTCCGTGAGATTCGTTTGATTACGATGTGATTCACCGCTTTCGGGAAGTTTTTTGTGACTAATCTGGTAATGAATTAACGAATCATACTTCTTCAACGTTTCAAGGTGATGGAAAAGTTTATGGATTAGGTTAAAATAATAAAAGTAATTTGTTAAATTGAATGTATTGAAAAATCAATCTCTTAACATGTTCGGCAACAGCTGGCCGGCTTTATAGTTTTATCGATGGCTTTTCCTAATGTCAGATGAGACAATCGATCTCCTTTACTTATCTGGGATAACGCTAGAACATGTGATCCCTTCATTTAATTTACATAAAAGTTCTGGCTATTGTTCATTTTTCTATGAAAGGGATTATCCGCCCTAAATAGCAATCCCTCGAGAATTAATTCTATTGTGGAATGGTTTTGTCCACCCACAGCTACTTAATAGTCGTGATTCATGTAAACAGACACCCACATATTGTGGCATAAACGGGTAGGTTTTTGGAGAAAATTATATTTTTTTCGCAAGGTTCTTTGCTTGCAAATCTGCTAAGCAACGCCTTACAGAATTAATCTTTTTAATAAATTTTACGTTATATTTAATGTAGTCTTACATAACCTACGTCAGCAGCATAGGACGAAAGGGTGCAAAATACTGCGAAAAATCAAGAATGAGAAAGAACAATGTACCTAAGAAAAATTTAAATCTGATTTTGATTATTTGCCTCCATGATTATATCAAACAACTTAAAAGCGAGGAGAATAAAATCTAAGCATCCTAACTCCCCTCTTGACTTAAGTTAAGATGTTACTTCGACAGTTTCTGAATATTTGTGTATTGCAAGGCGCAGTCAGGTGCCGTCGGATCGCCCCGTCTAAGCTCTGCTCAAGGACTTGGAAAATTGCATTCGTTATCGCATATCCGTATCCGGCTGTGCTCTGCACTCTGCTGGTTTAGGGAGGATAGGGTCGGAAATTATGGACAATTGACATTATTTGCAAAGAGTAATATATTTTTTTTAATTAGAAGACTAGTTGTTTAAGATCTTTTGTCACTTGGTAGTAAAAAAATTAACACGCGTACATAGTTCAATTTAGCGCTTTACAATAAAATTACCTTTTATTTATTGTAGGTACACCACAATAGTCAATACAAAAAAAACGGCCAAGAGCATGTCGGACACGCCCAAAATAGGGTTCCGTAGCCATTACGAAAAAAATAAGTAATATCTTTCTAAGGATTTCGTATTTTATACGGAATCTTCCAAGTTTAGGTATATTTTATACCTTAGGCTGCTATTTAAGAGTAAAACTACCTACTAATAATTCTCAAGCAAACTTAGCCGTTATAGTTTTCCTTGAAAGTTTGATATACTTACTACCATCCTAAATTTTTCAAATTTTTCCACCGACCGGTTTAGATTTTAGAGGGGGGGGACGCTCTCGATTTTAAAAATTTGCACTTTAAAGTTGAATATTTCGCAAAAAATCAATTATCGAAAAATCGTCTTAGCAAAATCTAATTTTTAAAAAGACTAATCGTAACCAAATAACTATACAAAAAATCATTATCATCGTGAATCCATTTTACTAATAACACATTACTTACATAAGACTATCGTTGACAAAACAAAAAAAATAATACAAATTAATTAAAATTCAATACATAATTATAATGCAAAGAAAATCGATTTTGATCTGTTTGTCCAAATGATGACAAATAAAACATCCATTTGTCTTAGGATTAGGAGCAAAAAAAATTCTACCGTTCGTTAAAGGTAAATTAATTAAGATCCGTAGTATTTATTATGAAAACTTTTTGGCCGTGAAAAGAAATAATTCGAAAATTATTTCATTATCATCATTTTAATCGGTAAAACTATCATATCTTTGTTTATCATGACATGGGTTAAATAGATATAATGGTATAGTAGTTGGTCAAAAAAAAGTCATCATCTATTGTAATATATATTTTTTTTAGGGTTTAAATAATATCTACACCTGATAGTATTTGTGTAATAATAAAAAAAAAATAAATGTTTTTTCTTTCCTTTTTTCTTTTATAAAGTTTGTATCATCAACGTCATCATCGTCACTATTATTACCCAATATCAGACCTCTTTTAATAGATACACAAATCTACGGCTGTTTTTTTTAACAAAGGGGAGCAGAGACCTCGAAAATCCAAGCAATCACATTAGTTGACACCTATATCGGGCCCCTTTTAATGTCACATTGTGACGTAGATTTCAACAAAATTTAATTGGTAGATTCTGCATGTATTTGCTCTCACCCGCGTTTATGGATTCACATCTTTAGAACGCATTGGATACGACATAACCTATCTACATAGGTTCTAACTTTATTTGTTTCATACCGTGAATCTCTCAAGGGTGTGAAAGTTTTTCTAATTTTATGGTGATTTCCATGAAAAACATCACCATAAGTAAATTGACCACATCCACCCACTAAGGGTAGAGGCCTCTTCATTTTCACGCCACTTTGCCCGGTCCTGTGCTAGTCTCATCCGCAGTTTACCAACCGCCTCCCAGATGTCATCCGACCAACGGGCCGGCCGGTCTGCCCACAGTTCTTCGACCCAGTCTTGGCCAACACTCCGTAATTGCTATCGACCACCTGTTGTCAGATTGATGCTCCTGCTCATTGATTAGTTGCTGTTGATTTGTATTTATTGATGATTATTTAAGAGTTGTAGATAAGTCGCTTATTTGGTTCATCTTACGTAACACTATTCTTCGGTATCTCGAACCATTTACAGTCTATACATAGCTCAATAATTTGCAAATCGCAATCCAAGTACGTAGAATAGTAAGGCAAGGTAGACTGAACACAACTCCGAAATTTAATGACTTAATTGCTGTTCTGAGGCATAACCTACCCTGGGTATAATCTATGCCCCGTTTTGTAAACATAACCCTGGAGCTTTCGCAAACTACCTTGCATTAGCATAGCTATATCGGCTGCGACTGGTCTAGTGCAGGGCGTGTGTTACCATGCACGATATGTAACTGTGATGTAACAGAATTACGCTCTGTAACACTGTTATACGATACTACAGGTAAGCGAGAGTGTCCGTTTACTACAATGGTGGGTTAGTCTGCGTGAAGCAATTAGTCTGTTTTGATTGACATAAGGCAGCATGTTAATTTTTTACGTCTTACGAACGTTGCACCAGATAAACCGTTGGTGTGATTGGTCTGGTTAATGTTTTATACTATCACTTAAGTTAACTTTCAATTTTATTTTATTTAAAAGCGAGTTCCTTTGTCTTAATACATGTTTTCCTCGTTTTATAAATGCATATTTTTTACTATTCGTTATTATTGTTTTTAATATTAACAGTTACTATTTGTGTGGCTTTTAGGATTTTCGTTTAATTTTATCTAATGGGTGCTGGGGGTTGGAGGGAAGTGGGACGTCGAATTATGGAAAGAGGTTCTGACGCCCGCGCGTGTTCGTACCTGGTGCAAAAATTGTTCATCGCCATTCAGCGTGGTAACGCGGCTAGTTTGATGGGTACCTTTGCGCCAGGGACAGCTCGAGGGAACCTTTTTGACTAGGTTTAAGCTATTCTTAAGTTAAAAATGTTTTTTTAATCTGTATTAAAAAAATGTAATAAAATGTATTTTTCAGATTAGCCCAATAACGGTTGTAACAAAAATGCTATTAGAGAAATTAAAAAAAAATGCAGTGACATTGGTCTGGGAACAATACAAATTATAATCAAAATACAAATACAAATATTCCTCTTATAAATTCTTTGGTTACATCCCTACGCGCCTTGGGAGTCGTCGTGTGCCGGATTGATTACCTAACCGTTTCTTTGCATACCTAACGACACGAATCATTGCCGGTTTGAAAGAGCCAGTGTTTTGGCAGTGGTATATTAGCAGCTGGTTCGTTAGAATGTTTGACATTACTACTAGGTCTTATTTTTCTTCTTGTCATGCATAATGATCTTGTTATTCTTTATGATGCTTTCTAAAAGGTCGATCCGTTGGCTTCATTTCCATTGTACTCCTAAACAAATTCTTATTAAGTACAACTCATTCAATAGAAAACAGACACAGCATTATAATTAATTGATCAAATGTTTCCCCATTGATAGAATTTAGTTGCCTATAATAATTATAAGCAATAAATACCTATTTTGTAAAGTCCTCTCTCAGTTTCATCGAGCTATCGGTATTTTATTTTACTATTTGAGATATTTTAGATATTTCCAAATGTATTTGATGTCCTGCTAGTAATTTGCTAAAGCACTCTTTTGTTCCCTACATGTGTGTAAATAAGCAAAACGAAAGTACCTTCTCCATTCGTTGCCTACCTTGATTCATAGATCAACAAAAATACAGACAAGACACATATGTGTAGCTTAAATGGGTGAAGTAAAATGCTAGCTGCAGCCTTAGTGGTTATACATATTTTAAGAAATTGTTCATTTTTTTAAACAATTTATTAATTTATAAACCAACGAAAATTTACAGCATTACAGTTCATACCAATGCGCTGTAAATTAAAAACATGAAAATAATCACATATAATAACAATACAAAATAATCACAAACAATAGCTGTGATATTATTAGATAAAGAACTAAAAATAGAATTATTAAATGAAATACAACTACTTAACTGATAATATTTTAATCATTGCTGTTATTTGTTGGCATGCCAAAACAAATATGATTTAAATGTCAATGTTGAATTCCATTTATTAAATATACTGCAAATACGTGCACAATTCTACGCAAAAAACTAACAAATAAATGAACATTTAACGTTGTAACTTTTTAGAGTTAAAGATAATTACTAATTTTCCTTTTTTTCCAAAACACGAGATAATTTTACTCTTTGCCAAATGCCTCCCTTTGCCTACAGTTTTTTTTTTGTGACAGTCGACATCTCTGCTGAATGACCTCTATTCATTCGCCGACGCTCATTCTGCTAATGGAGTTTCCTTTACGCGCTAATAAATATTAACAAAAGAACATTTTTGTGCAAATTGTCGTTAATTAATTAATAGAAAAAAAAATTGTACTTTTCATAGCATTTGTACTGATTTGTGACTGTTGATATTAGGTCAGAGCATAGAGTATATAATAGTACTAACGTACAGAATGGCCACGCTCTGCCCCGCACCGGTTCGAGTTACCCCACCCCTCAAGCGCAGATTGCAGGAAAACCGCAGGAAAGCAGTCGGGTGCTCAACGCGATGTATATCGGCTGCTCGGCATTAAGTTCGGGAGCAATAATTTTGCGAAATGGTAACGGTACCCTCCCTACTTCCTTTTATAAATAAATAATAATTTCTGAAATTATCACGATTAATATATGAAATAACTACCTACCGAATAATTCATTCAAGTTTGTAGTCGTATATCTATTGTAATTGAAAATAATAATGCTGAAATACACAGACAGACACATTTTAAGTGGGTTTAAATAAATAGGTAAGAGTAACAATTACATTTATTTGCACATCTAAGCCATACCTACATATAAGTTACCTTTAAATGTCATTGGTAGTAAATACTTTTAGTACTAGGGTTTTGCGATAGTCAGCCCTGTGTATCTTACGCATACATTGGCGCGTGTACAAACGTCGTGCTTATGTAGATTCAAGAACGCGTATTTTGTACGTCGTTGCCGCCGTGTGGTCAGAGTTAAAAATGAATTACATCAATTTTGTGGCGTTATTACCGCCGTTCTAAGCTACGCTTAAAATAAGCTACAAGTCATAAAAAATATTTTGAATGGAACGAGAAATATTTCTTGTTTATAAATATTTAACCATTATTTTTAATAACATTCCAACAGGTATATATTTTGAACATTGGTTGATGTATGGAAACAATGACATATTTTGTCAATCATTATGAAAATTTCCTAAAAAACATTCTGCTGAAATATTTTGGAATAATTTGAAGAAACTTTGGATATAATGATGGATCTGAATAATAGATGTACCGAGATTAATGGTGACATATTTAATAAAGCAAAGTTTCATTTAGATATTCACGCTCAAGCACGATTAGGCTCAAAGATCCTGTTCACTGAAAATAATAAAAAAAAAACAACAGTCAGTACACAATAAGTGACGCGTTTTTTCGTATCGAACATAGTTTGATAAAAAAATAATAAACCAATACATTACTCAAATAAAAAAAGTCCTCAGACTAAGTACACACAAAGCCTAAAACATTCTTCATTAAAAAATAGTTAAGATAACTCAGCAGATTATTAAATAAATATTCAGCGGCCCTCAACAGAATAAACAAACATTGTTAAACATTCGTACTGCATTCTTAAATCTGTAGCGAGAACGCCAATCTCGTTTGGCAGTCGGCATACTCCAGCTGAGCTATTAGCTCCTTCCACATGCCTGAATAATGGAACATTCTGCCCTTAAAATATTTCTCGATATCTTTGCAATAAGGCATCCGCTCTTGCGTTTATAATCCCAGCCCCTTTTGTAACGTTTTCGATTTGGCTCGTCTTATCTCGTCTTGGTAATGAAAATTCGAAACGTCGTGTCGCGAATTCGAACTTTTTGTGTCGTATTGCTTTTGCACGGATTTTATTTATTGTTGAATTGGAATAATAATGGATTGCCGAGAATTTTTGTCTGTTGACGCGGAAATTATCAATTAGGCTTGGAAGACATTTACTGTGTATAGCTCAGTTAAAAAAAAAGAAGCTTAGAAAAATCGCTCATTCAATAGGGCCACTTAGGGCTAACCTTGGCTTATCGGTGATACTTGGTGATTCGGTAATACTGCTTTATTATCTTAAGTTGAGCTCACAATAGTGAAAATCGCTGCCAAAGCGATTGTAAGCATCAAAACTAACAGCTGTCATCGATTTTTTAGCCTGCATTTCCTATATTTCATAGTGAGATTTGTGTAAGATAATAAAGCATTATAAACGATAAGCTAAAGTTTGCCCTACATTGCGAGGACGTAATACAAACGAGTTAGAAGTGGTCAATCGTGCGCTGCAATATTAATGCAATAAATATGCATGATTTTTCTTGTAGGTCTTAACAGGGCTCCTTTTAGGGACTAAACTCTGTTCGAGTTTACGAGCTGGTACTGACAGAATACAGGTTCACATGACTGATTGGAGTTATGTCGCTAAATCCACATTAAAATGAACATTCGAGCGTCTTGACTTGATCGCTCGGTTTTACCTCATTACTATTCCACGTTTATTAATACAACGGAAGGACTCGCTTCAAGGTCGCTCAGCGAGCTATGGAACGAGCTATGCACGGAGTTTCTCTGAAAGATAGAATCCGCAACGAGGCTATCCGACACAGAACTAAGGTCATCGACGTAGCTCAGAGAATTAGCAAGTTGAAGTGGCAGTGGGCTGGTCATATCTGTCGCAGAACCGACAACCGCTGGAGTAAACGAGTTCTTGAGTGGAGACCGTTTCTTGGCAAATGTAGTGTAGGGCGCCCTCCGGCAGGTGGAGTGACGATCTGCGAAAGGCTGCTGGTAGAAGCTGGTTGCGTCTAGCCGAGGACAGGGCGCAATGGCGCTCTTTAGGGGAGGCCTATGTCCAGCAGTGGACTGCTATAGGCTGATGATGATGATGATGATGAAAGGACTCTCAAGAATTTTGATCATTGTTATTAGTTTACATAAAAATCCCAATAACCCCATTAACCAATCAGCTGTGTTCTCTTAGAACTCTCTTATTAACTTAAATGAAGTAAGTATGAGAAAGATTTGAGTACGAATGGACAATAAAATTCATATGTAGTTGAAAATTAGTTCTTTAAATGTTGTACGTCGATATGTACGGAGATTGAGGTGTTTGTTCTTAAGAAATTGCACATTTTCTTTTGTCCAATATCTAGTGTAGCCATATTTTTTTGTGGCTCATAAAATGCTCCTGCTACATTGAAAAGTTTGTCCCCTTAAAAAACAGGAGTTTGATTCTCATTTCGGCCAAGTAAATGAACTTTTAATGACGTTTAATAAATTAACAGCACTCAGGGTAATCGGATTAGGTTTTGGTTTAACCAAATATTAGATTATTATGCAAAAAAAATCTTTATTAACTTTTTCATATTTTAAACGCATAACATAACATACGTTTTCTGCTCATGTGAGTAGAATTTACAGCAAGAATTTTGAAATCCACCGCATTTGGGTATAGCTTCGGTTATAGCGTGGTAAATTTTTAAATATCCATTAAATAAAAATATGGCAGGGAAAAAAAACTGGCTCCACTTTATGTTTATGTACAAGCCCCAACGTTATTACAAAATCGCCTCATCAAATAAACTAACATTATTAATGTAGTCTTCAATCGACATGCTTGAAAAATATTTTTGCAAAAATACGTATTACCTACACACGCTACAGCCAATTTTTTTATAAATGTGAATGCTTTTGAATATGTGCGTGTGCTATCTTTGACGTTCAAACGGAACCTCTGGAATAACATGTAGGTAATTTTATATCTCGATATTTCCACGAGGTCCACGTAACATCCTAAAATCTTAATCGCTCAGTTTAAAGACGACTACCAGACCTAATAATTTCGCGGGTCAGCTAGTTAAACTTACCAGACACATGAATTTATTTACATCTGCAATAGCTGAAGCGCGGGTAAGAGCTAGTAAATCTGTCTCATGATTATCAAATAACCGGTAAGTAAAATGGAAAACATTGTGACTGGGATTTTCTGGGAGCAGACATGAATGAGTAAAGTGTATATACATGAATGTTTTATGAAGCCTCCATACGAATCGATCGATGACTATTAGGTGCAACTCTGAGCGAGTATAGTAGATATGTTGGTGTGTCTAGTTAGTAATGTGTGAAAATAACAACGATAGAATAATAGACCCCAAAGGACCGCGAATTAAATATTACTTAATGCTTAAGATACATAAACAATAAAAAACAAAACAGACAGTACTAAGCAGTTACTATTTATTAAAAATATAATTTCTGCATAAACATGTAAGTAGGTACCTTTTTCTTTTGTGTATACTAGAGCAATAGCCACAATCAACGTATTGAAGATGGTGTATTGATTTTAGAAAACGCAAATATTTCTAAACATAGGTGTAGCTGAACTACTTTGATTTTACAATGGAATGAAAAACAACTTAAATCTGCAAAAAGGTGAGAAGCAAAACTTGTACCTGTTTTCAGGGATATTGTCAGAATCAAGTAAGGGGAACACGTGAACACTGATACACGTCGCTGCCTCCGGACCTGGTTGGTTAAATTATTCAAGACGGTTTCGTCCTGGTTAGGACATAAATGGAGAAGATGACAACGTATGCAATGCTGCAATTTAATTTGTTTCCCTAGTGTACATTGTATGTACTTAGTTTACAACTCCGCTACTTGCAACTACACTACTTGCAGTTAGTAAGGATATGCCAATTTACGTTTACGTGTAGGTACATTATGAACAGTGTTTGATCTATTTCTAAGTTCATTTCAGTTCATTATAAACGTAAACAAGAAATATAAAAAAATAGTAGACTTATTGCTTCATCAGAATGCCTCTTGCAATTTAAGAAGGCAACCTATGTTTATGAGAATTTCGATAATGTGTGACCACGCTTTTGCATGGCCATTGTCAGTTTTATTAACCCCGACGCAAAGAGAGGGGTGTTATAAGTATAAGTCTGTCTGTGGCACCGTAGCTCTTAAACGGGTGGACCGATATGCCGTTTTATTTTATTTGAAATCAGGTTTTCTAGCGATGGTTCTTAGATATGTTTCTTCAAAATTGGTTTAGCCATTTTTAAGATAATGAAGTTGAAGTGACAAAATCGGGAGTTTTCCGACTTTTTGTTGGTTAGATTGTTTTTTTATTTCGGTGAGCGGACTGGACGCAGCATGCAGCGAAGTGGCGAGATTGATCTCTGTTCTTTGCGCGGCTGAGACGCTCGCCGTAAAAAGGTCACCTAACAGCGCATGTAATAACCAGAAAAAACGCCTTATTGTTGCCTGACCCTCTGCCCACTCGCGCCTAGTTTACGGCCTAAAAGTGTGAAGTTACCAGAAACTACGGAACCCTAAATACACTGTTGTTCTGTTCTACGCATTCCCGTTATTTCATGAGTTATCAACTTATAATACTAATAATATTAAAGCATTTTTTTTTATTTCGCACATGATCCATTAGATGTTAGTCAAATACAACAAACTTATGATAAAAATTGTTTCAATATAAAAAAAGTAATTTGATAAAAATACAACTTTTTTTATTTTATTTTTTATTATTAATTAGAACACAATACATTGAATTAAAACCAATTTACCTATTAGATAGTTTATTAAACCTTTAATGAACAGTTAAATAAATAGAACTAACCCATGAATAATAATAATGGAAAAGACTTTGCCGTAACGCCTTTTGCATGTTGCAAAAAATGTAATGACTGGTTGGTTTCCATCACTTAAAAAGGCAGTGTTAGTTCGGTATCGGTAATTGAAATTGTACCGTAATTCACTCAATTTACTTTCACTTTCTAAAGTAGTATCTATTTACAAAGATGAAAAAAATCGAGTGATAAAATAGTTTTTATTCTGAGATTATTGTGACAAGGGGCATTTTGTTGAAATTCGTTTTAGTTAACATGACTCTGATATTTAGCATTAATTAATAAATTTAGAAAAAAAAAGACTAAATTAATTTATTGAATCAGGCGTTACTTGGCGGAGGTAATATACCAGTGAACTATAAACATTTACTTTACTCACCCGTGGCTTTACGATAGCTATGTATATGCAGCAAATGTATTTTACTATCACCACCACCAAGCTACACCTGACGCGCTTCGAATTCAACCAGAATTTATTTTCAGAGCAACACAACCGTTCATCATGCAACTAGATGTTAATGATAGTTGGGTTTGTAAGTGACTTGTGTGTGTTCTTGCAGTGTGGAGGTAAAGGAGCTGTAAGGACGCACATTTGTTGCATATACTTCGCTATCGTAAGGTTGTGGGTGAGCAAACCAATTGTTTATCGTTCGTTGACTAAAATAAATTGGCTTTTGCGATAATAAACAAAGTTGAGACTTTTAGTATGCTCCCAATAAAAATAACATTAAAGGAACTTGATTAAATACTATAACTACCGGCTCTTGCCTGCAACTTTGTTTGTGAATGATTTTTCTAAGGCTATTTGGCGGGAACTACGAAATTTTCTATGACAAAAACTATCCTATGTCCTACCCTGGTAATTATTTGCATAGGTACCAAATTATTTGTTAGATAAATAACGATTTCTACCCACAAAAGATAATACCACTAAAGTAAACATAAAAAATATAAAAGTTAATCAAATTAAAGCCTTACTACAATGAATTATATAACGAGGTTCACGGTCAGAAATTAAAAGAGGAATCAATATAACTTGGATTAAAAATAGGCAGTCCGAGGGGAAAGTTTCAGATTAATTCTCTTGATAAAATTTCACGGTTCAAGAAATTCAACTACCGGTTGCGTGGGGCGATGAACGATACTGATTACGTTTCGCATATAGCCTTAAGAATGCTCAGAACGGGAACATGACGCAAGTTTTTGATGTTAATTATTTTTGTTATAACCACAAAGTTTAAGGGTAGTTAGTAAAGGCCATAATAAACATATTTTCACCCTTGCCGACGTGATAGCTGTCACAAATCTGCTTCTTTCTCGCGTAAAATATTGTAAATTAATGCTAAACTTTTATTTTATTGTAATATCGCTTCACAGTATCCCACAGATATTATAAAAGCGAAAGTTCGTAAGCCTGATTGTTTATTACTTCATCACGTCGAAACCACTATACCGATTTAGATGAAATTCGGTATACAGATAGATTTAGTCTCGGAGAAGGACATAAGAGTAGTTTTTATCCCGAAAAATTGCGTAGCTCCCGCAGGATAGCGATAAACGAATTCTGCGCGGACGGAGTAAATAATGTCTGCTTACTTTTTATTTTCATATAAAAATACACGCTCTACACGGCCAAGTTATCTCACTACTACTGCTTCTATTTATTATGTTATGATATGGGTAAAATCTTTCAAGTTAAAATTCACTCACAAGGACAAAACAACTTCAAAACTTTTACATTAAGAAATCATTATAACTATTTCAAAAAAAATATGAAAAAGCATTCAAATGCAAATGAAATGATTTAAAATTATTTTAGTTTGTTGGTGAAAGTATGTTCTGGTGCTGAAAACTCTGATTATAAACGTGTTCTGAAAGACTTAAAACATGACAAAATATAAAAATAACTAGGTACTTATTTAAAAAATGTTTTTGCGATCTGTTCGAATTCATAACCCAACCACTTAATTAGCTATTTATTTTTTTCTTAAACATTTTACCAAACATGCAATTCGCAAACACACAAACATTATTATAACAACCCAATTATCCTTTACACTATTAATTTCTCTCTATAACATCGTAGCTCTACGGCGTAGCGCTACGTCTGCTACGGGTCGTAGCAGCTACGACTCCCACGAGACAGCCTTCGCTGCCTTCCACAATATTCCTGCTACGTTAAGAGCTAAGCTCCTGTTATTTTCTGGATAACTTGACTGTAACATAGTGGAATGAGCTAAATTAAAATGTAAGTTTATTTTTAAGTGCCGACTTAATTGTATCTGTTTTTCCTAAGCCTTTTTCGTAAGTTTTTTTTTAAGATACAGACTGCATATCGGGGATTTTAGTACTTTTAGTTTTTTTTATTCTTTCGTTATTTTAAATTAAATTGAACACAGATTTGATGCGATCACTAGAAGTGTGTAGATATTAAATTAAAAGGATTCAACTGACTGCACTAAACTCAGCTCAAATTTTCTGTTTAGTTTCCTTTTATTATTCGGACACGGACGGAGTGAGAGCTGAGCTTCGATATAATTACTGGTAACCACATCTTTATGGTCCACTAAATTTCCTTGTATTCTCTTTATTAATTATACTTGACGATTGGACTCGTAAACTCATACAGGAATTTGAATGGCCCTTGGTTTAGTTTGTTGAAGCCATTAAGACTCAGTTTAGTCATTCGCCCGGCCTCTTGGTCGTAAACTACGCAATTTAAGATAAACTATCAAATTAAGTACGAAATTGAGCCACAAACTGCAAGCAACTATTCCGAGATGTTATTCCTATATTAGCTACAGCGGACCTAGTTATCTGGATGAGACATATTTGGTAATAAAAATAGAGATATCGCGTTGTAAACTGTTTATTGTACAAAAGAAAAGAAACAAAATACAATTTAAAAACTGAGATGCTTGTACATAGGCGGACTTATCCCTTTACGGAATCTCTACCAGTCAACCTTTGAGAGGATGAGAGGATTGACAATTCTTAGTTAAAATCTTTCATAGTAATAATTCATTACAAACTTCGTCAACATCGGTATTGTAGTAGTAACAATTAACAGTTGTAGCCTTATTGTCCAATTAACGCACTCGGAATCATAATCGTTTACTACTTCTTTTTGTCACACGATACCTATAGGATGGGGTAGAAAGAGATGGTGAATGTAATGTGTAAACTGATCTTTGAGGTGTAAACTAATGAAAATTAAACAATTTTTAATAATAAGGACGTCAGCAAAATGAGAGCCATCGCGTATGAATTCGCCGCTAGAGGCGCAGTGTAGAGTGAGGTCTCCGAAATTTCAAATGTCACTGTTTTTGGGTGAGCTAAGCGGGTTTATTTATAATTAGAATAATTTTGTGAATATTTTGCAATACCTCAAATTAATTAATGCAAATATGCGTTACGGGGCAATGAATGTCTGTGTTTTGAGACAGTTTTGTCTTTCGGAAACTTTTGTCCTCCCTTTTTTCCGTACAAAACGGGACTACGCAACACTGTGGCAAGCTCGATATGTTTATGGAACGGTTTTAAGGTATTAAATATGATTTAAATGTAAATTTTGTTTTCACGCCCGTAATAACAATCTAACCACTATACTTCAGGCAGGGCCTTTATCTACAGTGGCGCCAACTGGTGAGCGCAAAAACGGCAGCCCTCATTAACACACGTTATTCTTTTATTTCTTTTCCGCGCTGCTTCTTTGCCAATTTTATTGCTTGCCAGTTTTTTAACAGTGTAGGTAGTACCTACGTAAACTTTTTTGATAAATTTTGTACATACGTCTCTCACAAGGCCGCAGCTAATAATAATAATAAGATAATGAAAAAGATGATGACGAAACAGTTGGAGCGGAGTAGTTTAAGGACTAATTCACTCGCGTTATATTCTCTTCCATTAGTTTAATTCTGTTTCCCATAATGTAGCGAGAACAAGTTGTGAAACTTGCCAAGAGTTGGCTTACATGTTGCTCCGATCGTCGACTATGAGCCCAATCTTCAGTGTTATTCCGCACAATAACTGTTCTAGTGTTAATTACTAATAAAACTGACATGAATTTTAGCAGATGATTTTGCTTTTAAAACGGTAAGCTGAATAATTTCTTGGAATTCTTTATTGATATCTTACTTCAAGATTGATGTTAAAGTGAATGCAAATTTTAATTTTTCATGGTGTTAGTAAATTAAATTCTATATTATTATAGTTAACGTCAAAGATGTTAAAAAAATATATATTACGCACAACGTATAACATTAAGGGCTGTTTCACCATCCATTATCCATCCGTTGCTATTCGAACAAAAAAAATAGAGACGGCATCACATTTAACCGTCAGTTAACACTAATTAATGGATGGTGAAACAGCCCCTAAGAGTGATATTTTTTAGTTTTAGGCCATACATTGTTCAAAAACAAAAACAATATGGCGTCTCCAGAAACACATGTTAACTTTTAATGAATTTTAGTAAATTTTTAACACAGTATGCACCCGAAATTACTATGTTAACCAGCTAAATTGTCATCGTACAAAAAGGTCTTCCAATTCCCCTCCAAACAGATCCTTAGCTAAACCAGTCTCTTACCTCAGAACAAGGGGCTGACACGCCATAATTTATGTGGCAGGCTACCCGCAACGCATCTGGCACCCTTAACGAAAGACGCTAAAACTTGCTTCTATGTACTAGAATAGCCCACTCCTAAGCAAAGACAAGTAAAATCCGTAGGATAAATTTAACGTAATTGGTAGCGCGCCTGTTGAACAGTTCATAGCAAAATTATCGTATTAACTGTCGTAGGCACTTTGTAGGGTGGAACTTAAACATTTTTATATTTGTAGAGTAGATGCATTCGCTGTATTACTGTAAACTGCTTCAACTTTGCCTCCTGGTCCCAACATTGCCTGATTCGATTTAGAGTCGATAACTTAGCACCCTTTAGGTTTTTAAACTTTTATCCCCCGGAATAATAATACGGTATTTGACAACTCCTGATTTTGCCATATCTTAATATTACTATGAAAATATAGATAAACAGATAGTGTTTAGCGAAGGAAAAAATTACATCGGTTGAAAATTGGATTTATAGTGATTTTTTGAAAAATCTATATACCTGTCTCTTTCTCAAACGCTTTTTTCTATGCAGCAAGTATGGCGGTACTGGCGTGTGACGTCACATGCCAGTATGTCTTTCTCTGTCTAATCTTGAATTTCAAGCCTTTATAACTTTGTTATTTGTAAAAATAGCTTAAAAATTGTTTTTCTATTCGATAACAGGCATTGTGTAGTTTTAATTTATTTAACATACACAAAATAGTCAAATACCGTATTCCCGTGTAGATAAAAGTTTAAAACCTACAAAAGTGGTAAGTTATCGACTCTAAATCAAATCAGGCAATGTTGGGGCCAGAGGGCAAAGTTGAAGCAGTTTACGGTATCTACTTCGTAAAGGTCGCCAATTTTTTTTATCTACGAGAAGAAACAACGTCTCCTCGTTAAAAGAAAAGTAGAAATTAAACAAAAATACTACCTACATTCTTCTTAACTATTGTATTTTTGATGTAAACATGGCAATTTTTATTTGATTTCTAACTTATAATAGAAGATTATCATTGTCACAATCGTTTCCATGATGTCACTTCAACATTTCAGGTCAAAAGGTTCAGTAGGTAGCTCTGATAGTACATCTTGTTGTTACTATCTCAAGTTTGCAACTAAAAGACTTTGAAAGTACTGAAGTGTTGGAGTAGGAGGTGGTAACGTTACTTATTACGACAGTTGATGATGTGCGTCAGAACCATTTTATTTAGTAAACCTTAGATTATATATACATTACGATTGTCGCTGATACAAGCAATATGCGTTTATGTAGCAGTAAACTATTGTGTTACTGCTAAACACTAGAAGTGGCCAATTGCCATACTACATACATACATAAATAAATTACTTTCGAATTCCAAACTGCAACTACTTCCTACCACAACTGAAAGTTGTAGATAGAAGTGGGATGATTCACAAAAACATGGGCATACTCCCTAGCCCACGCTAAAACTAAAAGCCTCCTCTCTCCACTCTCACGAACCAGATTCCTGCCGAAAAATTGGATTGTAGGTAACTCGTTAATTATTATTCATGTTTCGCTACCTCTTGTACCGTACTCCTGGAGTTTGGTAATGGAAAAACTTTTTTTAAGTGCCGAAATCTCGAGGACCGTTCATAAATAACTGTTACTGCAAGCTGTTACGCACGGCCTACCGTTTCTTTCTTTGATTACGAGGGTCAGCGTGCACGTAGATAATTGTTAAAGACATTTCTAATTTAGAAGTTTTTTGAAACAATAAAACGTGGTAAGAATTGTGAGCGCCGATGTTGTTTTGTTTTTAATTGTTGAGGGACCGAAATGAGCTGAGGATAACATTTTTTTTTTCAATGAACACGGACATTGTTGTCAGGTTCATTTCCTGCGTATATTCTAATTAATTAAATCCTGGAACATAATGAAGTATTTATTATGAACGCTGTTTGTAAATATTTTGGATATTGAAAAAAAAACTAGATCCTTCTACCACAGTTTGTAGAGTTTGTGGTAGTGGATTTTCGAGAAAAATGTATTTTTTTTTTCATTAGCCTAGAGGCTTCTCTATTCGTTCCGATTTTTAGCGATGTACGATCAGTCCCTAAGGATTACGTCTAGTCAGCCCGCTAGCGCTTCCTTGGCATGCCTCGTCACATCGTGGTATCTAGTTCGTGGCTATTTCAGCTCACCTATATGAATCCAAATGACTTACGTGGTCTGCCTGCCCAGTTCCACTTCAGCTTGGCAGTCTTGGCACACCTACACGGGTAATGCGCGTGATTTGGAGGTAATTGCTTACTAAAACTAGATTTTCGTTCGATATACACTGTTCTGTTGCCGTGCTTTTAATACAAAGGTTGTCCGGTCCGGAATAACATGTAAAAAACGATAGAGTATTAATAATAAGATACACAGTAGTAGTAATAAAAAAAGTGTGAACCCCAAATTTCTAAGTCAAATGTGTGTGTTTTAGAAGTACATCAAATAAAGAAGTGTCGGTAATAAATAACAAGTAGATAGACAAAAAATCACACATTTGACTTAGAGATTTAGAGTTCTAACTTTTCCTAATACTACAGTGTATCATCTCCGAAAGTTCCTACATCGTTACTCTGGCTTAAAGAGTATTTTTAAAGCTATGAAGCATTCATATGCGGTTGGTATCTTTCGGACCGTATATCTACACGTTCTCAGAGACAGCACATGTTTCTACCAACAAAACAGCTATCTGTTCAAAGGTCAAAGCGCTATCAGATGAGCACCGGAAGTGCTCTCTCTTTGAGTTATGGTCGACCACTTCCGCCGAATGTATTTCCGGTTTGCCCTACTGCCCATTGCACTGCGTTAATCGCCCAATGAATCATGACTAAACATTGAGGTGTGGAACGGTAAATCTTTCAGGTTTTTGGGATTAGAGATTATCTAGTGATGTATGGGATCCAGTTGGGAACGTTAGTGATAATATATCGGGTTAATGGGGAGCGAAAATTAGTAATTGGTTATGTGTGCGTCTGTGTTGATTCATTTGTTTATTTAATTAAATTTCACAGCATATCAGTGAAAAAAGCGCTGTTAGGCTAAGATACAATTTTACACGAAGAGTAGGTAAATATACGTAGGGTTTCTCTGACCATAGGACTTAAAATCCAAGGTTCGATTCTACTCACATAACTGAGCTACTTTTGTTCTACAACTTTTAAAAACACTGTTAATTTTTTTTTTCATACAGGTGGATTAAATGTAGGTAGGTAAGTTTCAATATATGCGATACAATACAAAATTGACAGCACATTAATAAATGTTTATCTAAGAGAATCATCTGACGATAAACTCAATAAGGTTTTTTTATTTAAAAAACAGGTAAAAAAACTATACTGTCACTTAATTTTAATCTCTAAATTATTATTTTTTCAGTATTTTCCGTTTAATTTCACGTTGAAGTCCAATAACATCTCTAAATTGGGTTTCAAACGTGTCTTTATGTTATCATTTATTGTTATTCCGAAGAATTTTTATAAAGTATCTTTCTTTGCACGAACTCTATTGTTATTCTTCAGAAAATCGATGGTCCGTTTGTCGATTAACAAACAATCACACAATCCAGAGCCGTCCGTTTAAGAATGCGGCGCGGAAAAACAAGGCTTTCGCAAACTCGTTTCCCGACTTGATTCCATTTGCATTCCAATCCGCCTGGCCGCCTGTTGTAGGCTAAAATACCATTATGATGCAAAAATTTAGTGCTGAGATACCTAAAAAGGTAGGAGATAAAGGTTCTGTTAAAGAAAGTTTTTTTATCAAAAAAAAAAACATTTTTGATACAAGTTTTTTAGTTGACGGTTCTTTTCGTTGATTGTACAAGTTTCAAGTCGATGCTATTAATTATCTAAAAGTTTCCTTTTGCGAAGACGATCCTGGCCGGACCACCAGAATTCCACTCTTAGATTAATTAATACAAAAGATACCAAAAAATAACAACCTTGTTTACCGATTTAGCCCAAACATAACTCCGATAATATAATCTGCTTATACATAATAACAGTACATATTTAACGGTCCAGTAACAATTTCCCCTACATTAACCACAATGCAGGGCTAAAACTGCCCCAACGGTTTTGAACGGAACCCTAAAAATTCATTTCTTTATTTACATGTACGGAATATTTAAGCGTTCATTAATGTTTAACTTTCTTCCCGCGATCGCTCGGCTCGCTGAAACATAACTCATAAATATGTAAAAGAACGTTGAAAACGCTCGCTATGCTAAATTTCCGCCCGCCGGTTTATAAACAGGTCAATTCCAATTTTACATTTCATGGATTCAAATCTCATGTCGATTCAGTAATAAGTCTTTTGTCTGGGAATCCATACTTGTGTTTTGCTATTGAGGCTTGGAATTAATGGGTACTTAATTATAAAACTGTTGATGGAAATGTACTTGAGGTACTTAATTGAAGTTAACGTTTAAATAGATAGACTGTGGGTTTTAAGCCATAATTAATAGTCATAAGTAGGGTGCACTGCGATTGCGTTCTAGGAACAGACCTGTATGATAAAGTTTGTCAAATTCGCTAGTTTAGATGTACTTACACTAAAAACAATATATAAGTTTATAATAATAATAATAATCGTTTATTGTTTTCTCCACCACCAAGTAGGTAATTACAAATAACAGTCCCAATAAAATCACTAGACAAAGACTCGCGTGGAGGAGACTGGTGCCCAAACTAGGAGGGCCCTGTTTGCCAGGACATCAGGTCTCCGACCTTCAGGTGTCTGGTGTTATCATGCTGTAGGTATATGTTAATAATACATTGAGTTGCTAATACTATCGAAATGTTATTCTCAAAACCGTATTTTAAAATAACGAAAAAATCAATAAAAACTAATGTGTGTGTGTGTGTGTGTGTGTGTGTGTGTGTGTGGATCAGTTAGCTAGTTAGTTTATTTTATTGCGACTATGTTAATGCCCGTCTTTCATTAAAAAACATTATGAGCAGAAACAGAGGGAACGAACTGAGCGTACTAGAACAGTAAAGTTATGACTTTTTATAATCAACGGCAGCACATCTATGCAGTTCGCCATTGCGAGTTAAATAAAATACTGTGTGGAATCCGCTTCGCTTGCCTCGAGAGGCGGGCCTTACACTGTTAATGTTTTTTTTATCAAACTAGAAACTAGGATATTCAGAGGTATAAAATTACACCAACATTACCAAAATAGTACCAGTCTTCACCTACATTTAGCACGTCAGCACTCCAACCCCAAAAAGTCTCCACATTAATGATTAATTCAAGCATCGTTTCACGTCGAATTACGCACGTGAAACTGTTCCGTAGCGAAACGAAATAAAAACACCCTTTCTGCTTGACCGCGCGGGTGCTCATAAGTTGACTCGTCCAATAATATCGTCATATTTTTTCTAACATTGCGAAATTGGAATAAAAGGAAGGAAGGGAAAGTTCCGCATCGAAATTGCTAGGGTCGTGTGCTGGTCATAAATAATAGACGCAATCTGCGACTGCGCTGGACTGAATAGACGTGCCGGTCGCGCAAACGAATAGCCTATATTTCGAGCTGGTCGTCTGATATTTGAGTGATCTGGGCCACATGGTACAAGGATCATTGTTTTAGAGCTGTGAAATTTTCACGCTGATCCCTTTCCTTTTCCTCGTTGACAATTTGATGCAAGGAGGCTCGATTTCTTAAGTTTTCATACTCGTATTTGTAACAATATATTCTGTGCATTTCTGTTCTATATTACCTTCAATTCCATACCATCCGTTACTTACAGTTTTCACAACTGCGTCGACGAACAAATAAATGCAAATCACCCGTCAATATTATTTAGCTACTATGAAGCAGATTGTAAATAAAATAAAAAAGAAACATTAATTTGCCAAGACGAAAAAACGTTTTTTAACGTACATAATGTGCTAAGCCAAAAATACTTATTAAAAACTAATATTAGATCATATTATACCTACATAAATAGTCCTTCAGTAGCGCAGAAAGAACTTTATTATATTAACAACTAGCTGTTGCCCGCGGCTTCGCCACCGTTGTTTTTTTCTGTATTTTCTTCCATAAAAACCTTCTCCTAACAGTAATGAACACAACAAAAAAAATAATTAGCGAAATCGGTCCAGTCCAGTTCCCGAGTTTTGCGCTTAGCAACACATTTTGCGATTAATTTTTATTATAGATTAATAATTAACAATAGTCGATGCCCTAATTAAATTAAACACTTGTATTTTATTTCCATTTTTATTCGCGAGAAAAAATAATAATACATCGACCTTAAACCCAAGAACACCTACGATCAACTGCCCAAACTCTGTTTTTTTTTTTAAATTATAATTTCGATGATCTCGATTCGAATATCAAAATACGAAATAAAATACAAACATCATGGAGGATACAGACGAGGTCAAAGATAATCTTTACACTTTAGTACCTTGTTGCTGTCACTTCATGTTTAAACTTTTGTATAAAATTGTCAAAAGGCGTACAGTGACAACGTACCTATGTACCTCGATTAAGATTATGTCAGATAATGTCAGCTATAAGTAAATCGTGATGCTATTATTTTTTAAAGATGGAACTCTTATTATGGTACCTACAATACAATACGGCTAATATGTTATCAATCTTTTAACAACATCCTTTAACCCTTTATAGGGCAACGGTCGCTCTTGCGACCATAAGACGTTGTCCATAATGAATAATAATGATCGTTATCCATAAGACTCAAAATGAAAAGTGTTCACGTACTGTTATATTCATATTCAAAGCTTTCAGAACTTATTGGATAGATTGTGAAAAAGATTGGAGCGAAAAATCTGATCATTATGTATTTTGTCCATGATACTTTTTAAACCTTATGTATTTTAATACAACCCCGGTAGCAGGTATATGGCCAGTCAATTATCGTAAATAGGTAAGTGAAGTCGGCGCGACGCCGTCCCGCCTCTTCCCTGTCTGTGGCAAATGAGACGGTCGGTGACGCGCCCTAACAGTCTCTCAATATCCTTAGGTGTAGCTCAAGTTACGAACTTACGAAGAAACTTGAAAACTAAATTGAAAATACAAACTGAAATATAGATGCACAGAAAAAACAGAAAAATAAGACCATCACTGGGAATCGAACCCAGGTCCTCGGTAATCCGTACCGCCATCAGTGACCATCAGTGGTGTAGCGGTATAGCACGCGGTACGGATTACCGAGGACCTGGGTTCGATTCCCAGTGATGGTCTTATTTTTCTGTTTTTTCTGTGCATCTATATTTCAGTTTGTATTTTCAATTTAGGTTTTACGGGATGACCGTAAAAGTAAAAATTTGGAATTGAAATAAAAAATACAAAAAGATTCCAAAAAACCAATCTTAATCTTGAAAACTGGTTTTCGTTGACATCAATGTGTTTTTCAATGGTGGTCACCTACGTGGATATGCCTCCACAACAAAATAGGTGTGCTAGGTCACAAACACAAGCCTTCTCCTATAATAAATCTAGTAGCAGGTCTACAAATAAATTATTGAACGGCTAGCTTAGAGGTTACCTCTTGAATGTGACTCACCAGCGACCTTTATCTCATCTATGATCCAATATAAATTGTCCCACGATATTTATTTACAAAGTTGTAACAGACTAAAACATGCAATGAAATGCATTGGGCCCGCGTGGGAACTACGGTCCAAGCCCTCTGAATTTGAGAGGAGGCTTGTGCCCAGTGGTGCGATGTATATAGGCTGGAATGATGATGATGATGATGAACAGATTTTTGGTTTTCTTTTATCATCAAATCTTTCTTTTGAATGACGATGAAGATTATATTGGATCATAGATGAGATAAAAGTTACTGGTGAGGCACATTTAAGAGTGCTAACCAACCGCTAAGCTAGCCATTCGCCAATCATTTGTTTGTAGACCCACTAGATTATTTACACGAGGAGGCTTATGCTCAGGAATGGAACGATCCTTTTACATGAGCATTTTCTCGTGTTGAAGATCTCAGCATAATGTGAATCTAAAAAACTTGTATCCACACATACGAGTTATTGTCATAATTTAAAATTATCATGCTTTTTTGCTCTAAGTATTATTGCATTATCATAGAATCGACTAATTTTACAGTTCCGGTCAGAAGAGTTTTATCTATGACGTAGCATACCGCTTGTAACTTGCACAGAGTTGAATATGGGGCGCTCGGTAATGGCAGGGATTTTCACCTCTTCAAATAATCATCGACTGGCTCATTTTACAATAAAGTCAATTGCAGCCCTTGAGTTTAGTGCAGAGTCAGCGTTATTTGAATTTAGGACTTAAAAAATGGCATAAAACATTTTAAGTTACCCTTTTATAACAATCAGTCGTGCTTTAATGTGTATGTGTAATGTGTGTGTGTGTATCGAGACAAATGTAGGGCAGAAGTACCGTTTGTGGCCACTGTACCGTTTATAGCCATTTATTGTTTAAATATACGTTTGAAATAAATTTATAGTAATAAATCATGTCAATAATAACATTTTAATTATACTATCTTACCAGATATATCGCAGATGAATTTTGATATCAGATACCTAACTGCATGTGCTCGTTCTACCTATAAAATATTTTTTAACTTCTCATGCTGTTAAAGTTCGTATTTATGCTGGATCTAGGCGATATAAAATAACTTTGTATGGTCTAGTGCACAAAGTAAAATCTTAGTCTAATACCAAGGTAATCAGGTGTCAACAGCCACAAACTAAAAAGTTCCTATATATTTTTTTATAATTTTTATTTTATATAAAACTAAAAATCAATCAAATCAATCAAAATAAATTAATAAATATAAAAATGCATGAAAAATAAAAGGTACCTAGTAAGTGAATTTTTTTTTCCACTGTTGCTATCCAATATCCTTTCAATTGAAGTGAAAAGTAGTGTAAAACTCGAGCATTAAATCCATTTCCCTTGACGAGTCTATCCACCCACGCCGTAACGGCTCGGGTGGCTATTATGAACGTCTCGGGTTAAATGGCTCGTTTTATGCTCTTGTTGTACAATCTACTTAAGATTATATTTTTGGAATCTTTTTGTATTTTTTATTTATATTCCAAATTTTTACTTTTACGGATTTTGATTCCCAGTGATGGTCTTACTTTTCTGGTTTTACTGTGCATCTATATTTGTATTTTCAATGTACAATCTACTGTTTATATTGTTTTACTGATATAAGTAAATACATAAATAGAGGTAGTACAGATGTAGTGCATAATGGTTTTTATTTATTTATTTTCATCGTGAAGAGTCAAACTCAATCGGAATACAACTGCTCCCGAATTTTCAATGAATTATTGTATTAAATGAGTGACTACTGTAATTAATATTCATTAATATGGAACTTTATTATTTAGTGTTAAATGTCAAAATCAAAAAGGCTGTACGATGGATACTGAAGCTAATTGAAATTGAGAGAGCATGATAAATATGAACTTTTTCGATAAAACACTAAGGAAAACCATTATACCCACACTACATCTGTACATTCACTTTCTAAACCGTATCAAAAGACAATCCAATCATACGTTATTATATGAGAAAATTAATGATCCATTCATTATGATAAGACCCGATTCATAATTCAGGAGAAATTAGATAGGTATCGTAGACCTTCATAAACGTCAAGACTACGTAAGGACCGGTAAGATATCCGATTGCTAGGGCTGGGACATATACGGTGAATGAGGGTACGATGTATCGGTGAATTTTAGATTATTTCGCTTCAGGATTTTTGACACCTGTCTTAAGTTTAAGCTGTGAAACTGTCATGGCTTAAGCGACAAGTGATTAGCTATTTCAAAGACGAAACGGTAGTTGCCAGTGACGTAAATTTTATACAAAAAAGAATGGCCAAGTTTATGTCGGGGCACGCGCAGTTCGAATTCCGTAATATTCATTATTAAGTTTTGATCGACTAACTTAGAAAGCATGCTTAACCGTGACAGTTGTCCTTTTAAATTCGTTATTATGTACTTACTAAAAAATTTTTTTCAGATTTTTTAGCCAACGGTTTAGCCAGTAATAATAGGGAGAGCATTCTTGACTAACAAAAATGATCACTTTATATCAAATGGATCCCTAAATGACCTATCCCACAATGGGGGAGACCTGTGTCCAAATTTTCCTAGAGTGGATGTCCTATGACTAATATTATGATGATGATGATGATCTAACAATACCCGAAAATTTTAGTTTAGACAAAAAAAAGAGGTAATATCCAAAAATATTTTGTAAGACCATGAAACTCCAAAAAAGATAGAAATATTTTGGATATTTTATTACGTAACGAAATAAAACAATCACTTTATACTGAAGTCGTACAACATTGTGCCCTCACTAGCAAAAAGGAAATAATACCGGTATAAGTTATACGATAACCACAATATAGGTGCTCACCTATAGAAAGTTTTGCCAATATGAGCGTTGCGTTTCGTTTGAGCACGGTTTATTTGTAGCGAACTCCGTTTGTTTGACAATACTTCTAACTTTTCGTTAGGTTATAATGGAATTTGTTGCAAACTCAATATTGTTCTTGATTATGTATTTTTTATATATGTGAACACTTTATTTTATACACAGAAGACGTTACTGGTTGACAATTAAGAAAGAGTTGAAACAAAATAAAACCATCACTTTCTCCAAATCTTTAAACCTTTACCGCTTTTTGTGGGTAGTGTTATAAAATTTTGCATAAATAATTTACAACATAAAATTAAAATCTTACGAAAAGTTACGTAAGAATTTAGTCGAATCCTGGAATAGCAACGGGCAGATTTAACTGTTGATGAAAGCAAAGTCACGGATAAAACCTAGCAACTTTAATAAACCCTAAAAACCTGCAAATTACTCATTTCCTTCTTTTCATTTCCTTTGGATGAATCGATGAATAATCTAAGAGTAATATTACCTAGAATTAATCTTTCGTGTGGCAACATTTTGTTTTCATTCCATTACACTTTGCCGTGGAACAGTTGCGACTGCTACGTTCAAGTTTACCGCCACAAAATAGGTGAGAACAGAAGCTTATACCAAATTAAGTAATTTAAAATAGACATTCGTATCATGTGTGTAGCTAGTCTTTCATTTTATATTAGAAGTTTCTAGACCTACGCCTTTGCAATCCAAACTATGATCTTCCCTTGGACTTAGAAGGCACATAGACCCCAATAGTTCACGCCAAGTGTCCACTGGCTCACCCTTACTCAATGTAGATATGCATCCGGTTTTTAAAGTCTATAGCTATTAAATTATAACCAATCTTAAGCGACCATTTCTTTGAAATTACACTGGAGACACACAACACACACACACACACACACACACTATTTAATTATATCTTTGTAATTGTTGATCAGGTATTTTGCGAGGCGATTGGGTTTTAAATAATCTGGGAAAACGAATATTGAAAAACCAAGGTGCGACACAATATAAGTGAACAATTAATATAATATGAAAATTACTGATGTTATAATAAAAACTTGGAGTGTTCATAATCATTGTTAGCTGAAATATCCGCATCAATTTTGTCACATAATATTTTGTAGCTGTATAGCAACAATTTTTTGTACTATGTATATAGTCATGAGAAAAAAAATGTAAAACTTTCTTACAAATAGAGTTGTACGACAGCGGGCGTCTTAAAAAATGAAAATGTTAGTAACGGACATCAGTAGGTGATTCTGTTTTTGTAAAATATAATATTTTTCTTTACATTTCCTTTCTTTCATGTTATCCTCTGGTTAGCATCAAAATATTCGAATTCGAAGACACGACTCCAGTAAAAAAACGCTTATTTTAGCCCTGAAAACCAGATTAATTTTTGATTAACTGCAAAATTAGATTTTTTGTTGCTTTAAAACAAATAAATAGTTAGTTGATTGAGTTGGCGAACAAGTGACGTCATAATGTTGCTATTTCCATTCAAACTCTATGGAAGACTTGTGTTTTGACAGCTCATAAAAAGTAGGTCAGTTGATTGGTGGAGTCAACATCCCTATTCCCAACTTTACCCCCAGTACAACCATCTCTTGCTCTACGGAGCGACACGCCATGAGTTTAGGGTGTCTTTGTTTCCACTTGCTGGGCATCATAAAGATATTAAATAAAATTGACAGTCGAGTTTTTAATCCTCTTCGATATTTCTTATGGTGTTTAAAATCATCCTGTTTTCGTAGACTTTTCTGCTTCACCTCTATCTTGTGCCGGAGGATCCAAGTTGCTCTCACGTGGGAGCTCGCGATAAACTGCGGACGGATGACTTGACGGGGTTTACTTGGCAAGTTTACTAGCCGGTCTAGTTTTACTGAGATAATTTAGTTTTAAATAAGTTTTTATAAAAAATGGGAGCTGTTTTGCGAGCTCTACCTTTTCTCCACTGTTCTGCACCTATTATTTACTTCTATGAGATGACGATGTAGTGAATAGGTACAGTTGAGAAAAATTACTCCACTGTATCTACTAACTATATCGTCATCCAATCTTCATCTCATATCATTGTATCTAGCCTTTATTAGAATGAGAAGCCGTAAACTGAAGTTACCTCGCTAGCCCAGACTTCAAAGCGCATCAGTAACTTTAAGCGCACCATTGTACTACCACAGTTGAGATAGGTACAGAAGTCAATCTCATGTATGTACTTCACTCGGCGTCGCTCTAGGGTTGTCAACCATGGTTTATGCACACAAAACTATCGTGGTAGTGGCACTCGTATCTAGTTGTTTCATTAATTGTTGAGAATGAAAAGGGAAGAATGGAAATATAAATTGATAATAACTAAAATATTATAATTTTCAATCCTGGTGTATTTAGATTTTTTCTCCATGGTTTCCTTTACAAAAAAGGTTATGGTAGATTTTAAACGAAATTTCTTAGTGGGGCCCATTTAAAACTAATAACGACATACACTGTGACGACTCGAATGCCAGCAGAAAGTGGTTTGCAAAAATAATTGCAATCTAGAAGCATGTACGGCAAATACTTGATCAGCTTAATCATACCACGACGGTCTATGAACACAATGTATTTAAACAGAAAATGTTCCAAGTTAACACAAAATGAAAGGCCTATGTCGACGCATACCACAAAAGTTAGAAACAATAATACTCGCTGTATGTACAGAATTAGCATAATGCCGAATACGTCCCGTGGGAGGGTGCACGTGGCCAAACAACTATAGGTACGGGGAACGTAACGTTTGGTGTGTTTAAAAATATACGAAATGCGATGAAATTGCGTGTCTATCGTTGTAAAAGAAAGGTATTAGACCACGGCTTTGCTCACCGTCATTTGTTTTCGCTATCACGGTATCGCGGTACTATGCAAATTTTCGGGAGAAGTATCCTTAAAAATAAAATAATCATCATATCAGCGGCAGATGTCCACTGTTGGACATTGGCATCCCCCATAGATCTCCATTTGCTTCAGTAGTGGCCCTAACCAGGTCATCCGTCCAAAAAATAAGTCAACAATATGGTACCAGATTATCTCTGACCAATATAAATAGTAATGACGCAGATAGATAGACAATGAAGCAGAGAGAGCAATATAGATACTCGCAGTATAGTAATGAATGTTTAACGTGTTTACCATGCAAGATATTGACTAAGTACCTAAATAATAATAATAGACTACGAGTTAGTAATAGTAAAAGTAAAGTGACGAGAATACGCACACTAAATGATTAAATAATGATTTAGTCTCAAGTTTAGGATTATTTTTCTATGTCGGTAATTGGGTTATAGTATTATATTATCTATGTGTAAAGGACCGACCTATCATCCAAATTCAGCTTTTATGTAGTCGTGAAATCACAAATAAATCAACAAGAAGAAAACAGAACCAAAAGGAAAAACCTTGCTTACCTACTGTGTAAATGAACAAACCAACAATCTTCCAAATCGTAGCATTTATTAAGATTTTTTTGTGTTTTGTGTTCATTGCGTATGCTGCTTGGCTGCTACCAATAGGCACCCGTCACGGCCGAGCAATGAACAGAGAAAACGCTTGTCGATCCATACGTACATAGCTGTAACCCAACAGTTCCTCTTACGCTCACGAATTAAGCCAAACTTGTTGAGCCTCCATAATGAACGGACGAAAACATCCTGACTTTGTAGGTACGTAAATGTTTTAATTACTTCCATCCTTATTGTCTTATAACTTCGAGGCTGCCTCCGCTAATTAAGAAGGATTTTAATTAAGCCTTTACATATTCACCACTTGAAAGACTTTGCACGCTTGCTCACTAAATACATAAGCCTACTTAGCCTGAAAAATCGTGAGGGAATACTTTAAGCGTCGTCTTAATTTCAATCGAGGATGCGGGTATACTTTTCTAGACATGGCTTTATGTGAAGCTAAAAGAAAAAGAAGTATTTTTTTTACTGTGCATTTTCATCAAAATACTCAAACAAATCTTACTTGATTTAACACAATAGCCATTAAACGACACGAAAACTCTCTAACCTTTTAGGGATTGATTGTCTTCTACGTTTTAAACAGATGTTTAACGATTGTTTAATCTTTTGTGGTAACAGGGTAAGTACTTAAAAATATTCTGTAATAAAAAGTACATGAAACTGCACAGCCATACATAATTATCAACAATGATAATGATAAAGCATCCTTTACATCACAATTTTTTTCGATATGTATAGAACTACTGAGTACAAATTGTTTACTGTGGTCGATATCAAGAAAGTCTATACTCGTTTACGATATAACGATACGTATAAACACCTTAGGCGTATCTTTTAACTACTCGGAAACACAAATGGCACCTAAAGTAGTGTTCAGGTTTTTTTTAAGTTTTCAGTTACTTGTAAATCACACAGATTACCAAATTTACATATCTCAATTCAATCCTATTTCTTTTAATTAATAGTTATTTAATACTATTTATTTATATGTTCATATCTTCGTCACCTGTCTCAGAGATGATTTATTTATAAATTATAATTATAATAGTAATCGGTCCAGAAATTATATTTCTATTCATACCTGTTGGTTTGTTTACATTTTAGAAAAAATACTGCCTAGGTTTAATGATAAAGTATGAATTATGACGGCAGTCTCCAAGCTTGTCACATAGGACTACCAGTAATTCAGAAGCTGGTAAATAACGTACTATATCTCGGCTAGAGCTGACACGTTGACGTGGGTCAAACGGAATTATAAATCATCCGAGTACGCTTCTGGACAGTGTTTAATGTAATATTCATTCGGGTAATGTATGGTGCTCATAATATTAAGAGTATAAAGTAGGTCGACTTTACATCCATCATCATCATTATCATCATCATATCAGCCATAGGTCCACTGTTGGACAGTTGCCTCGGTTGGAAGCGGCTTGCATCCACCGTGAACTCGCGACTTTAACCAGGTCATCCGTCCATCTCGTTGGTGGAGGTCCCACGCCGCGCTTGCCGTTCCGCGGTCTCCACTCGAGAACCTTTCGGCCCCAACGACCATCTGTTCTCCGTGCTATATGGCCTGCGCATTCCCATTTCAACGGGCTAATTCGCTTGGCTATGTTGGTGACCCTTGTTCTTCTACATATGTCCTCATTTCTGATACGATCCCGTAGAGAAACCCCAAGCATAGCTCTCTCCATAGCTCGCTGAGCAATTCTGAGCCTATTTATAACATCTCATTAGATCGACGGTCGAAGAAGAAAGATCTAGTTGGAAAATAAAATCTCAGTAAATCCATAATGGATCTAATGAATGTATCTTAAGAGATAGAAGGTAGTGAAGCACCACGTCTCGGATCCATATGTCATCACTGGCAACACACATTGGTTTAAGACTTTCGTCTTAAGGCACTGAGGAATTTTGGATGTCTATACATTGCGGCGTTTCCCGAACGCTGCGCATCCGAGTTGGATTCAGCGATTGACCTCTCTTGACATCCATATTGAGCCACTTTTGTGTCAGTAAGGTCGATTTCCAGAGCAATGAACGAGTGAAGCTTTCATTTTAATTCAGTGCACTATAAAAAGCTTACCTGTCTGTCAGTGATTTCTTTTGAACTGTAATAGAAATATAATCAACGTACTAAAATAGAAAATCCGTAATTGTTTCGCATTAAAGACGGCTTAACAATCGAATTACATCAAAAACAGTGAACAATAATACGACAAAAGTGAAAAATTACAGACCAGGTTCATGCATTTAAGTTTTGCTGTACCTAATAGGATACATGTGCTTTATATAACCTGCAGTGGACATGTGCAAGACTACCCACGCAGCGATTTATAGGTTGACGACCTGTGGCCTCGTGTCATTGATTTGTAATAAGATTATAAGCAATATCGTTATGCGAAATATTTTCCGTGAAAAGTATTGTCTTTAACCTTATAAATTAAATTCTTCATCAATGTTCGTTATGAAATTCCACGGGCCATCGAGTGATCAAACAATCAGCTAATAGAGTATCACTTTATTAAAAAAACCCTCAATTGTGACATTGGATATTAAAAATCTTTCATTAAACTCACTCATTCTATTAAAGGAATTTGCAGTCCTTAATTTGGCGAATATTTCGATTAAGGTCGGAAATTCCGGAAAATTAGATTACATAATCGTAAGATTTTTTTTGCCCTTCTCTCTAATTACGTTTTTGTTCTTGGCGAAGTTCTTTTGTTCTGAGGTAAGCTCAGAATTATAACAAAAGAGCGGCAGACAAGGGAAGCGAAAACAATGATGTCTGCTAACTATGAAACTGAACCAGGGATTTTTCATTCTCGTCATGACGACAGGATCTTTGTGCTATTGATTGGAGAGTAAATAAAGGGTGTCGGGAATAGAATTCTGAACTATAACTTTAACAGGTGTAATGATATCCCCTTAACTGTGAAAATGAAAACTTTACCAGCACTAAAGGATATTTTGTTAATAATAATCATTCGTTTTTCGCATTCGCATTTCATTGTTCATAATGATCATGTTATTGAAAGCGTAGTTCAGATTGCTAGGCGTATAACAGTTTTTTTTTTCAAGCTTTTTTTAACGATATAGCCTCAACAATCAATTATTTCGACTAATTGACTGTTGAAAAAAGAACACTATATGTAGAAGTTTAAATTCGAAATTAATATGAATTATTAAATCGAATTATTTTTGGGTTTGACCGGGAAACCGTCAATATGTAAGTTACAATCAACAAAAAGTACAGTCAGCAAAAAAACCTAGTTTGTCATTTTGTAAGCAGAAATATCATGATTTAGCTACATGAACTATAAGTGAAAAAGGAATCAAGTCCATCATAACCGAGAAGAATGTATTTATTAAACATACTCAAGCTTACAAACCTTAACAAAAATTAAAATATGAAGTGACCCGGGTAAATTTCATTATATTTCGGAGATAGTTTTTCATTTGTCAGACATAATGCTCGATTAACACACCATAACGGTCAACCGGAAGTGTGGACGCCATGTTGGCAGCGAGATAGCGGAAATATATCGCCGGAAGTCGACGCCATTATTCAGGAAAGGAAGCCTTCCGCAGCCACTTCATAAGTGCTCTTATTTGAAGATGCCCGTTTTGCGTTAAATGAAACTTTGCAAGGTCGGGATGTAGAAAGATTATGTAAAGCTTATTAATCTGGTGCTGATATACTTTGATTAATAGTTATTTCAATTCTGTGCATTGAATTTCGAAATCTAACAATGAAAAAATTATGTGTTATTTTTCACCTAATACCTAATTATATCTGTGATAACAAAAGTTTACATGTAAAAAAGAGAAACGTAAATGAACGAATGACGGACGAGGCACAATCTAAACTACTGAATTTCTTGATTATGATTTACTTTACATAATTATTTTGTACTTACACGACTACCCAAACAAAAGGTTAGTTTTTGCCTAACTGAAGCTGCTTTTCAGCTACAGCATTAAACATCCTATGCAGACATAAAGCTAAAAAAGCTAGTTATTTAATATTTCCGCCATAAAAATCAGAACTTCAACCCATCTCCCACGAGACGAGTCAAGCTAATGAGGTGCTCCCCGCCAACACGTGGCAAGCACGTGCCTACACAACCTCGAACACTTATGTGCTTATACAGTTAAAAGCTAGATATACATTTAAATATAGGAGTAGCGGGAGTGAAAATTTTCGTTAGACAACTCAGAGCAAGAAAAACTCTAAACCGATGAGTAGTCAGATAACTAAGCGTGAGTACCTAAAATGCGTCTTTGAAAGCAACGCCCCTAAGTAAGGGCTCTAGGTCCCCGCGGTTTAGCTCCGTCGACAGAGCTGCTATGAACAGAAGCTGATTGAAACAAAATAATATTTTTAAGTATAAACATAAACCGCCTGGTTGATGACAACGATCCTCAGTCACCAGGGAACGACTAAACAGAGAGACACCACACATCAAGTATGGCAAAAGATACATGTCTGCGACCACATGTCGCTATGCGGGCACGTATCTGAATATCGAAATTTGAAATATCGATCGTTAAAATATCGACGGTCAAAATTTCAAACTTAACCTAACCTACTTTCGATATTTTGACAGAATTTTAACTTCAGATGTATAGATTTTCGATATTCAGATACCTAATACGTCCCCCGCTATGCGCTACGATCGTAAGTACTAGGTAGTAGTGGCGTTTTTCCGCTTTATAGCGGAAACTGCCTACTAGTGCCTATATACGAACATTGAACTCGATTGTCGGGTTCCTGACAATGTATGCGGTGACCCGATGAACATGGAGTTGTTAGACGACTAGAGCTATGGCATTTCTTATTATGTAGGTACTTATCATATAAAATTTTAAATGCGATTTTTCTAAAATGAGCGCGAGTGAAAATGTTACAGTTACAGCGGGAAATCGATGAATATAGGACACTCAGTCGTTGTTGCTTAGTAACCGTTATTCTCGATGAAAAAAAAACATGCAAGTTTAGGCTAGGTGCTGAAGCTGATGAGACATTTTATAAAAAAAAAGTCAAACGATAAACATAGCGGCAGTTTATAGGTTTCTGATGCGGTACAGTCAAATAAGAACACATTCGAAATTAGGGAATTAATTTACTAAAGCCTAATAAATTAAGTCCCATTAGCTATCACGGCATGCACGAGTCAGCATAGGCGTTGTTATCGACCCTGGATCAGAGATTGATTGATAAGCGGCTAAAAAGGCGGAGACGGAGACATAATTGAGCGAATTTCCCCGCCGCCCGCTGTTGTTATCGCACCTACATTCAAACAACGGGAACACACGGCTTTTAAGTATGACGAACGTTTCTAGGTCGCTTCCACATTAAATTGCTAACAGTGCGACAGTTTTTGGAAGTCTTACATCGTGACGTGGCATATAACCGTGACAGCAGCGTGACAAAACATTAGGTTTTAGATCGCCTTAGACCTGCCGCCTTGTTTTCGCGCTGTTTATTAATTATTTATTTGGATGTATTTTTTTTGTTTAATCTTTGTCAAAATTGGTCCTTAATATGAACTGTATAAAGAGGCGCGTAAAAAAAGCCGTGGTGGCCTAGTGGTTTGACCTATCGCCTCTCAAGCAGAGGGTCGTGGGTTCAAACCCCGGCTCGCACCTCTGAGTTTTTCGAAATTCATGTGCGGAATTACATTTGATATTTACCACGAGCTTTGCGGTGAAGGCAAACATCGTGAGGAAACCTGCACAAACCTGCAAAGCAATTTAATGGTGCGTGTGAAGTTCCCAATCCGCACTGGGCCCGCGTGGGAACTATGGCCCAAGCCCTCTTGTTCTGAGAGGAGGCCTGTGCCCAGCAGTGGGACGTATATAGGCTGGGATGATGGATGATGAAAGAGGCGCGTATTACATATAGCTCGTATCGTTGCTAGCGCACTATAAATAATATGCAAGCGGCAGAAGCTGATGCCGAAGCCGTAATTGTCTACTAAATGATAGAAATAGTTTGGAAACGGAAATTTTTATTCAAACCAACGCCAAAAACTTAGGATAAAAGAAAAGTATTTCCGAACGCTCCACCACACCATTTTTTTAACCGTGTGTATCGCAGAAGGGTGTGCATCGTACCGTGCGACATATCTGAAATTAATTCATGTTTTGTCATTCCCTCACTTTATATACGCAGCTTAATGACGTTGCACTATAAAACGTCATAGTGAAAGGCTTTCTATACGTGAGATATCGCGGACGTGCGTAGGCGAGCTATAAATGTAAAAACATGGTTTCGCTCTTACTGGCCGGTGAGGCAAATACCAATATTTGGAAGGGTTCCATTGAAAAGCACCCTTTGATATTGCGTAAAAAACGTGCTAGAAATCTCGTGATTAATGTGTTCAGGAACTGCGTTCGTTATAATCGAGTAAACACTTGAAGTTGAGAGCATGTGCTGCTGTTAATGTATAATTTAGTTGACGCATTAAAATCATAATGGGAAACTAGTTAATTTTTTAATGAACTATTTCTGTTATTTGTTAATAAATAATGAATGATAATGCCACTTTAATTTTTTTTATGTAAGTGCTGCGTATTAAGTATTGAGCGTAAAAAGTAGGTAATGTTGTAATTTTGAGAACGTTGTTTTTTCCTCACATTCAAAGTAGTGTTTAACGCGAAACTAAACAACCATAATGACACTCGAACTATAACCACCCTCGCTATACTTGGGTGGCTAAACATCTCGTGTCATTATGGCTTGTTTTAGTCCCTTGATGAAGAATCTACTATTATTACCATTTGTTACCTTGATTACGTTAAATTTACCGTATGGTAATGGTTTAATTAACTGTAAAATATTCTCATGTTATACATTAATATGTATAATAGTTGCATACGATTAATTTCAATCGTGTGGCTTTTAATCAAGCTGCATGCATCGGAAATATGCGGTCACCATTCATACATACTTAACAGAACTATTTTAATTATTTACTTACTGGAAATAAATCAGATGAGAACAAAGTTATTTCAACCAGTATTTGCATGTATTTAATTTATCACATATTTAACCGCTGTCATATTAAATTTCGTCTTTCAATTGTTTTTCGAGACCAATATTTAAGTAGGTATTATTTATATAGGTAACTTAGTAGTACGGTAGATAAAAATAACGACCGTCGCCGCTGAAGGGTCCTAAAGTTGACTAGGTACCGTGTTTAGTGCAAAAACCTAATAGACTTAATTGAAAGGCACGAGATGCTAAGCCCTTATTATGTTATGGTTGTATCAATATACGCGTAATAATACTGAAATTAATCAATATCTTACAATCATTATATTAAAATAATCACAAATTTCTGTGTTCTTTTTGTAATAAGTACTTACCTACTTATAGTTTGTTGGGTTACCTAGTTAGGTAGCTTAAACTGTTCTAGAAATAAGTTTAAAAATGTTCGTTTATTATTTTAAAGACTATATCTTTTTTATACTGTCTTCCAATGAATTAAAACATTTTAACTAATCTAACCTAACCTAATTTAATCTAGCCTAAAATAAAATTAACGTAAAGGTCTCTATTTGATCTTCATAAGTTTCATTTGAATTCTTTAATAGATCCTGGGCGCGTTAAAATTGAGATGGGGAACAAGGAAACTTCAGAAAGAATAATCACTTCATTAATTAATAGTATTAATCTCTTTCTGTTAATATGGATTTTAATCAATAATGGATATATAAGAAACACAAAGCATTGAATTTTGTCCCTACATAATTATTTTTCCCATAGTGTTATTAAATCGCGATCGGTTATATCGGTATTATATTCGCATCAGAAAAATTGCTAGCGCATCATAAAATGAGGTATAAATATGTTCACAAGTTTTGTAAGATTTATTAGAGATATTACAGGAAAATGGAAAGCGTTATTCACGCGCAGGTGTGACGATTTGCTAACTTGCCATATTTTCAGAGGCAAAATTGAGTTGGGAACATTCCCTGGAATTGCAGGTATTTTTATGAGTTAGAACTCCGCTATCATCTAATAGGCGTTATTTACCGGATGCTGTTTGTCTTTTTTGATTAGATAGCAAAGTGATATTTAATAATGTAGCCTGTGTTATGTTTTTTGAAAGAATGGGCTCAGTTTAGAGTTGCAAGAAAAGTTGTGCAATTTTTATTTCACTGCGAGACTGTAAAGCGAACGAGTTGGATGTGATCAATCGAGTACCGTAAATGTATTGCAACTTGCATAGATTTTACTGCAAGTCTAAACTGGAGTTTGGGATAAAAGTTCTTTTTCTCCGACTTCCTCGGAAATGTTCTCTCGGACATGTCCGGGAAGTGTTTATTATTGTGCAGGTTTTTTACTTTTATTTTCATGCAAAACCGAAAAGTCACTACCTACATTGTCGAACAGTCACGTACAAAAACCGAGTTTAAAAAAAAATGTTTTCGCGTTTAGTTAATGGCAATAATGATTGTGTCCAAATCATAATAAAGGTGTATTTAGACTTAATTACTTCTCGGACTGCTAAATATTTTGTAACAAAGGTATGTTTTTTTAATGTTGTGCGTTTAGGAATTGCCGCTTTAACTAAAAGTAAAAATGTATGTATATTTACTAATCTTATAAGTTTTCTTTTAATTTATTTTGATTACTATATTTTATGTGAAATATACGATTCGGACCTTAATCTTTAATATCAAAATTGAGGCGGGAACGTGAATTTCATTTTGTCAAATATTTTCTGCTGTGTTATTTTAACGAAAATAAAATAAGTTCTACAAGTAGTGATGAAAATATCCTAATGGGCACACCACAAACTCCTAACTCGTAGCGCAGCATCTTTTATCAGTAAGGTTTATTTTTACCTGACTGCGAAGAAGGAGGGTTATTAGAACTATTAAAGTGTTAATTTTGTTTAGATTGTAGGTAGATTGTTATATAAACATTATTGTGTCGAATGAATATGTTTTCGTTTTCTTTCCTCGCATATTTGGAGAAAAGCAGTATACAGGCCTCGGCCGGAATGTCATTTCGTGGATAAGTATAGTTTTGAAGGACGAGGCGTAGCCCTCTGCAGTACTATTATATTCAATAAGTCACTGTCAAACTTTTAATAGTACCTATTTTTTCAACTAGGCAATAAGATTTGTTGTTGAATTGATCATAGGTATTTGGTGAAATAAAAAATTGGCTTTTTATCTAAAAATATACGCAAACTATCTACTGAATAACGTTTAATTTTTGTATATTTACTTATAAAAGCCGACGACACTAACAACTAGAGAAAAACGAACGTGTATTCTTGTTAATAGGCAATATGCGAAGCCGAAATTGCTTTCCTAACGTCGTTTCTTCTGTAATTAATATTGAACTAATCCTATTGTCACCAACCTCCGTTATGAGAGTATCGACACTGCTACACTGCTACTTTTATTTTTATCACTTAAAAAGATTGGCCAGCTATGGCTGGCATACTTATTAGCGGTTTTTAGTACAAATAATTGTAGGGTTTACCTGAATAAACATTATTGTTTATCGATACTTTATTTTCCTTATGCTAGGTACTATTTTTTTTAACGTAAAGCCCATTTTAGACCTGCAAGAAAAATCGTGTAGTTGCTAAATATATTGCGAGGCCATAAAGCTTACGAGATTTTAATGGTCACTCGAGCTCCGCAGTGTAATGCAACTTGCACGATTTTACTTGCATGTCCTAATTACCAGGCCTAACTGATTAGATTGAGTTTCAAAAATAGGTGTACTTATTACGTTAATCTAAAAAATAACTAACTAATTTTATTTAATTATTTTTTCTATGGAGCAGCATTAAGGAAAAAGGAAAGCTACTAAACTTCTAATGTGTTACTGCATTTGTCCCCGGCATCTATCATTCATTGGGTATGGTTTTTAAAGCTTTAAATACCTGTTAGTGCTATTCATATAGTTTAGTGTAACTTGTTAACAAACAATGCCTTTTAATCCAGTGTTTTATTACTGGAATCCAAAATTGCCTAAATCCAGTGAATGAATGGGGGTTTTCATTCACTGGGACTGCAGGATTTTCTATTTGTGCAATATCTTTTGTTTTAGTAGTCATAATAAGATTTAGTTTTCGGTGACAACAAAACATCATATTCGAAGTTGTTCATTAATTGGTTCCATTTGCTCCAGACTAGAATTTTGTGTTCATTTACTGATGATTTTCCATTTTTTCGCTTAAATAGTGCTATATCTTGAAATTGTGCAGTAATACTGTTAAATAATGGTGATGTTTGCCAACTAGAGTAGTTGGTTTTGCTATACAAAAAGTATTATTTTAAATAAAAATCTAAAATTTCCTTAAGGGTTCATTCACTGGTGCGCTTACCCTACCAGCTGTGACAATATTTTCCATGAAATTTAAGATAATGCCTGTTATCGATAAAAATAAAAAACTACCGACATGAAATCCCTAAGAACAAAACATTCAAGCTATAAAATTTTCTTTCCGTATTAGTATTCAAGCTATTTTTTGCCATGATACTATAATGGGAGCCAGCTGGAAACATTATTTTTAATTAAAATATTTCTCATGCTTTGCTTAGAACCAGTGCTTATTTCGCATAACTTGTTTTAATTAATGTTGCTTTTGATCTACACCGGCAAGATCGCTGGACGTTCTTTTGGGTGAGTAATACTTAAAATTATAGTATAACACTCATCATCCCAGCATATATACGTCCCACTGCTGGGCACAGGCCTCCTCTCAGAATGAGCTCTCTCATTCTCGTTCCCACGCGGGCCCAGTGCGGATTGGGAACTTTACACACACCATTGAATTGCTTCTCAGGGATGTCCAGGTTTCCTCACGATGTTTTGCTTTACCGTAAAGAAAAACTCAGAGGTGCGAGCCGGGGTTCGAACCCACGATCCTCTGCTTGAGAGGCCATAGGTCAAACCACTCAGTATAACACTCGGTTACAGTAAAGTGTACTTCAGCTTCGTTACGTCCGTTAGGTAGGTACCTAAATAAAAATCAATTTCTGAATGTATGTAAGCGCGTCACCAAAAAAAAGGCTGCACTTATTTGACTGGTAGTTTTAGGCACATAGGTAGGTACTTTTGTATTTGCTATATAAAACAAAAACACAATACAATTCACATAATATTCTTCATTGAGCACCACAAATAAGTACAATAAATTAACAAACAAAGACAAAATACAGGGTAGACAATATACGGTCTTATCGCTTAAAGCGATCTCTTCCAGACAAATATTTCGATATAAAATATAAATATTTAAAAAAATACAGATATCCGTAAAAATTGATTTAAAAATCTCGAAAAGTGAGTAAGATCATAATTCTCAATTTCTCAACTCGACGGGGAAAAAGAAAAGTTCGTTGAAAATATTATGATGATTTTTTTCTACACATTCAGCGCTAAAAATCGGGCATTCGAACACTCTACTCGTATTAAAGTCCAGCACACAGAGACGACGGGTGCGGGCCGGCGACGGGCGTATTTCCGCGTGCGGGCGCGCGTCGGGCGCGGGACGGGTCGTGCTTGTGCGCGGGCCCGCGCCCGTCGTCATAAACAGCGCGCGGGCCGAGCGGCAACGGGCGGTGGACGGTTGTTGCAGCCTCTTGTCAAAGGATGCCGCGTGCGACGTACACAAGTGAATTTGACCGAAAATGTGGCCGGTCGCCGGTCCGACCCGCTCTCTGTGTGAATACAACGAACCGCGCGGCTTACGCGTCGGAAACGACCCGACCCTCACACGCTCTCTGTGTGCATTGCGCTTTAGTTAGGCCGCTTGTAGACGTTTTTTGTGTCACCGGACAACGGACCGATTTTTTGCCGAACTTGCGGTGTTGTATGGCTTAGTCGCCCGACAAGCGTCCGGTGCATGTACACATATTCATTGTAAGCCGTCAACACCGCAAGTCCGGCAAAAAAAACGGTCCGTTATCCGATGAAAACAACGGACGTCTACAAACGGCCTTAAGCACTTCTCTACAACGAGGAAAAACGCTATCGCCTACGAGTGTAGCGCGTAATACTACGTGTAGTAGTGAATATATAGTACCTACTTGTAATCCATCCATACTAATATTATAAAGTTGAAAGTGTGTGTGTGTGTGTGTGTGTGTGTGTGTGTGTGTTTGTATGTTTGTCCGTCTTTCACGTCCAAACGGAGCTACGGACCGACGTGATTTTTGGCAAAGAGATAGTTAATGGGCCAAGAGAGTGACATAGTCTACTTTTAATCCCAGAAAAATGCACTTCCTGAGGGAACAGCGCGCGATAACCGAATTTCAAGCGGACGAAGCCGCGACCAAAAGCTAAAGTCGTTTAAGGTTTCCGCTTCGTTACCGATTTTTTTTTAAAGAGATGGTAACAAAATAAAACACTCAATTCATTCAAGTTGTTATTAGGTAGGTATATTGTACGGATAAAGATTGTAAGGATACGGCAATTACAATACATAAGCAAGGCTATAAAGTCTACCTTGTAAAACATAAACTTAAATCATAGTTGACCACCATAGTTGGCAGATGGCCTAGTGGTTAGAGAACCTGACTACGAAGCTTGAGGTCCCGGGTTCGGTTCCCGTGTCGGGGCAGATATTTGTATGAAAAATACGAATGTTTGTTCTCGGGTCTTGGGTGTTTAATATACATATATTTAAGTATGTATTTATATCTTTATAATTATATTTATTTATCCGTTGCTAAGTAGCCATTACACAAGCTTTGCTAAGTTACTTTGGGACTAGGTCAATTGGTGTGAATTGTCCCGTGATATTTATTTATATATAAGGAGACAAATAAAATAACTAAAGAAAAATCACAGTATCCTTTTACTTAGAGCGAAACAAATAAATGTAATAGCTCAATCGCTTGAGGTAAAATATAAGTGCGGCGGCAAAATTAAACGTTCATACAAAAAAATAATAACAATACCCAGAATAATAATAAACATAGCAAAAGATCATTCTTTTTTTATGAAGCTGATGTTAAATTATATTACTATTAACAATTTCAATCCTATAGTTTTTATTTTATTTTTGGAAAGAATAGGATATTTTAAGATACCATTTTCATTGATTTTGAATTTGGATGAGTATTTAATTTTTTATATATTTTTTACGAAATACGCTGGATGACGTCACAGTGAGACAGCCACATTCCATTGCCTGGAAAAATTCAGGTTGTCCCAAAGGGTTGTACATAACATAATCTGTGGCATTACAATTTGACAATAATTCAAGCTGATAAATGACAACTGTTGAAGGCCAGGTGCGCATCATGTGATTAAAGTTCTATCTTTGTTACTCTTTGCTATTATAAGCAGGACAGGAACATTTCAAACTGTCAATTTGCTTAAGAGTGTAGACCTGCTTTAAAACTGCCTTTGTGACGAGACACTGCAGGGGTCAAATGAGGGTCATTGCTTAAATTTTGTTTATTTAATTCAGTTTATCACATTTTTGGAATCTGATTTCTGAAAACGCTTCACAAAGCCTATTTCTCCAAATGGTTTTCGATTTATTATATGTTGTCAAAAATTGGGACATCCCATTTGCTTTGATAATATCTGCTTTATTATTAAATGCCTGAATAAAATACGTAAACCTAGTAAAACATTTGCGTTTTATTACAAGTAAGCAATATAAATACCTTCTTTGTGTGACGAGTTGCATCGGTCGGCAAGTTATTTTCCATAAGATTTCCCAGGAGAATATTTGAAGAGCTTATGTTCGATATTAAATTCCTTGCAACGTTAATATTTCTCTAGCCGCTGTAAACCACTTCACTTCTTAGATGTCTGCGATCTTCTATTGTTTTTTCTCACAAAGCACAGCGGGAGTTGCCTTTAGCTGATCTTTATACCAACTAACACTTATTTTTTCTGTTGTGATGAGGTATAATAACAAAAACCGGCCAAGAGCGTGTCGGACCCGCCCAAAATAGGGTTCCATAGCTATTACGAAAAAATTAAGTAATATTTTTCTAAGGATTTCATTTTATACCTTAGGCTGCTATTTACTCTTAAACTACTAATAATTCTCAAGCAAACTTAACCGTTATAGTTTTCCTTGTAAGTTTGATATACTTACTACCATTCTGATTTTTTTCAAATTTTTCCACCCACCGGTTTAGATTTTAGAGGGGGGACGGGGGGTCGCTCGATTTTAATGAAAATTTGCACTTTAAAGTTTAATATTTTGCAAACAAATCACTAAATCGAAAAATTGTCTTAGTTTACCCTAATCGTTTTAAAAGACCTATCCAACAATACCCCACACTATAGGGTTGGATGAGATTTTTTTATTGTACCATATTGTCGGCATAGTTTATATATATATATATATATCCGTGCAAAATTACAGCTTTCGAGCATTGATAGTCCCTGATCAAAGCCGCGGACGGACAGACAGACAGCGACATGGCGAAACTATAAGGGTTCCGTTTTTGCCATTTTGGCTCCGGAACCCTAAAAAAGTGAAGCTGACTCCAAAAAAATAAAAGAATAACAATAAATGGAACCGTCTACAAAATCCTTAAAAAAATATTTTTCTAGGTACCTAATAGCTCGAAGTCGGTGACTCAGCACGACCCAGCAGGAGTAGAACAAGTCGTCTACACCTCTACATACTATGGATTTCAATCCCTCCTGCTAGGTCGTGCTGAGTCACCGACTTCGAGCTAGTAGGTACCTAGAAAAATATTTTCAAGGATTTTGTAGTCGGTTCCATTTTTTGTTATTTTTTTGGAGTCGGATTTACTATTTTGTTAAAAAAAAGTTTTTTCTTACTTTTTAGTGATTTGTAGCCAAAGTACACCTCACAACGATTCCATTAAGCTCAAACACGGCTTAGTTACGTTGTTTTATAACAGAGTTCCGTTACCTACCTTCCGGCTTCAGTATCAGATCAGTTCCAAATAATCATTAACTTAAAGCTTCTTCTTAGTCGCTTGTATTAATCATGATCGTTTATAGACGAGCGAGCATTACTTAGCTTTGACGAGTTCCATTGGTCATCTACGGTCTTCTTCATCAGGTCCAGGTTACCAAATGATACTTTCTGAATGTAAATGCTTATCTTAATGCTAAAAATTCTAAAATCGCCATAGGTGTGCAGGTTTGCCCTCGATATTACCACAAAAATGCATTAATTTTGCCATCCGAACGCGCTGTCATTCCAACACAATTAACATAATAAAATGACATTACCTCAGGAATCCTGATTAGATTTACCAATAAACATTTTATTTTACGGTCGACCGATACGGGCTCCTATGAATGGCTTATCAAATTCTGCGGATTTCATTTCCAAAATACCGAAACGGAAAGCCCTTAAAAACCGAGCTCAACCTTTTCCCCAGAACATTACTTTTGGGATGAAATGTAAATACAGGGTGATATGAATATAAATGCTGTTTAAGTAGACCGTATAGGCGTGGGTCGTCGTTATAGTACGGCCAGCCACAGCTTGGAACTGATGGCGTAAAGGAAAAAGGTACGGTAGGCTTTACTGGAACACTCGTGGTTGTGATTGCTGAAACGTATTGGCTATTGAATAAAAATCAAGAGAGGCCGCAAAAGTATTTCTAGATTTACTTACGTTTCTTCTAAAGATATTACTACAGCAATGTCTACTTCTGAATGCCTTGGTTATATTATGTGTTTTTTTATCAAGTACTTTTTCATCTATTTCGTATGGTGATAATAATATGGTTGTTGCAAAGGTTTTTCGGTATTAAATGATTTAAATTCCAAAAGATTTGCTACGTTGTCTTATAATAAAGACTGTTCAGGATTTAATCTTTTTTATTTAGTTTTAAAATATTATTTCTTATATAATTTCTAAAATTAAATGGTAAAAAAGCGTACAAAGTATAAAAATAAATAAAAATAGGTTCATTTGTAAGCATTCAGGTCACTGATTCGTATTCAGTTCGAAGGACCAAAAAAGAAAAAATAAGCTTAAGAATGTAATGCCTAAGTAATCTTTTCTTAAGTTAAGTAATAATTTGATTTTCGTTATTGGAAAATAATGACGTCAGTATTAAATATTGATATGAAAGTGTATTTTTAATCATTTAATTTAAGTAAAAATCAACAATCAAAAAAGCATGAAAAGCATAAAACTAAAAAAAGATTAAACCTGAACAAAGATACTTAATTGATGTAGGTAATATTGAGTCTGATGATATTTTTAAAATTATATTTAAATATTTATACTAACATAACATGTAGGCCTACTCCATTTGTTGTTTTCTCCCTTATATCCTGCAACCTCTCCATATGGAAGCACTGTGCAATACCCGCGTAGGGGACTGAACAGATATAGCTATGCAAATTACGTATTATCAAAAGCTCTATCTTTCAAAACGATTTATTTATACAATTTGAAATAGGCGTTTGTTTTATGTAAACTTGATTATCTATGTATATTATAATGTACAAAAAATTTAAGATCAGCATGTCGATTATTTTTGATATTAATTATAAATTTCCTTTTATGTTGTAATGCAAAAAAAGTAAGATAAATTATTTCTTTTGGGAAACAATAACAAAAAAACGGAAAATAAAATGTCAATTTACGAATTTATACACATACATTAGTAACTTTAATAAAGCGACTGTATATATTTTTTATCCAATTAGCACTTTGATTGTGATTCTTGAAATACACTATTGAAATCAGATTCAACTCAAGGCTGTATACCCTCAATAAAATGTATAAATTATTAGCATAACTTTTCATTTCTACCTCCCCTTACTCCCCTATACTAGCCTTATTCTTCCATACACACTCCAAGGTAGGGCGGGAGAATATGCATATTGTCTGCGCGTCCTAAGAACCCTCGACAGCACAATGGACCCCGTAATTTCAAGTTTTATAGTCTCAACGCTTTATGCACCTGGCAACCTCATCGCGATATATTGAAGATCACAAGTTATAAGAATAATACCATGGCTTGGCTCATGGGTTATCGAAAGGAAACGTCACGAGCTTCTTTCAAATAGCCTATATAGCCTATAAAAAATGACTATCGCGAAAAATTCCTCCTCTATTAGTCCTTTATCATCCCAGCCCTTTATTATCCGGACAACTAAGTAGTGGAATGCTCTGCCTGCTTCTGTGTTTCCTGATCGCTATAATTTGTTCGTTTTCAAATCTAGCATGAATGGGCATTTATAAAGCAAGCTTGCTCCTTCTTAGTCTATCTTTGCTTACCATCGGCTTGATTGTGGTCAAAGGCAAGTCTATTTTTGTGTAAAAAAATCATATCAGCCATAGGACGTCCACCGTTGGACACAAGCCTCTCCCATAGACCTCCAGTTGTATTGGTTGAAAGCGGCCTGTATTCATAATGAGAACCCGCGGCGCGGCTACACGCTATGCAGCGGAAACGCTATAGTAAGCAAGTTAAAATTCACAATGTAAGACGGAACAAAACGAAGGCCATCGGATGCACTAGATATGTATCAGGTCGGTGTCTGGTGAAATGGTGGTGCATTCGTGATACTCATTGCATGTTTTTGAACTTCAACGAAACTTGGAGCACACGAGCTGATTTTGTTACCAGGTTTTATTGTGCAATTATGAAGGCATTAAATACCTTCTGGGTGTTATTAGGTAATTTCATGCAGTGTTAAATAATGGGAAAGGTACGCTTTAATTTGTAATCAATTTGTTTCGTTATCTTTAACCATATTTAAATACACCTATTACATTTATCATCTTCATCGTCAGTCGACTCTGTCAGAATAAGATTTAAGTTGTGCTGTTGTTTAAAATATGTATTTGTTCCTAACTAATAAAATAAATAAATGCTGGATATAGGTCTCTCCCACGAACGCCTCTGAGCTCGATCTTCAATTCTCCTTCAACTCCAGCACGCTGCTTTACGAACATCATCACCCTACTAAGCTACAGGGCGCTTTACATTAGACAAGCACAGTCGAGGAAAGGCTGATAGTGTAAGGGTGGCTCATGAATAAGGCCAGGAATTTTGCGTGCGGATATTGACAGATTGTAGGGAGAGAGCACCGCTTTTTATCGATGTTATCGACAAATCGACAGTTTTTTTATTTATGTTTCTTTTTAATAAAACCTCAATCTTTCTGATGATACGTACAGTCGAAAAAAAGACCCAGGCAGGGTGAAACCTTTGTGCTACTAGTGTCATGTTGACATCTCATACTTTTGCCTAGGAAATCATAGTGAAATTGATTATTAAAAGGTTCTACCCTGGGTCATGATTCAATTTGTTCGACTGTATTTTTTTCAGCGGTCAATGATGAAAAAAGTTCGAGATATCGGAAAGTTTAATCCGTTGAAATTGCCTTATTGAAATCACTATGACTACGAATACATATTAATTATAGGTATATAAATGGTTGATAACGTAAATAGGTATTTGCTTGCAAGTGTTATTTTATTTTGCTAAATTAACCACATTGATAATAGTTGGATACTATCGATAACATCGATAAAAAGCGGTGCTCTCTCCCTACATTCTGTCAATAGCCGCACTCAAAATTCCCGAGCCCTACTCATGAATTAAAGTGCTTGACCTTACATTTGCCATCACGCGATCTCCACTCAAGAGTCAGTCTGCTACAAAGCCCATCAGTTTGCATTGCAACATATATTAATGTGAGCTGGCCACTATTATTTCAGCATGCTGATTTGGTGAGCTATCAGTGACTTTTACAATTACCAACATGGCGTTTTTAAATTGCTCCAATTGACATCCAGTTAATTACGTTGCGCGTGCACACGATACGGACTAAATTGTTACACGAAACACGTTCGCAATGCTTCTAATTAAGGCTTATTAACTATAATGAAACTTTAGCCACGTTAGCTGCTTGCTATGCCACGCGCGGAGAGTAAATTTACAAATTTTATTAGTGTTTGTTTTTGTTTAATTTGAGGTTTAAGGTAATTGAATATTAGGGATGAGCGCGTGTTACATCGTATCTCGGTTGTTTTTTTTTGAAGGTTAGGATTTCTATAACTTAGTTATACTAGATTTTCGTTCCCAATTTTCAGAAACCGATTTAATATTTATTGTACTTTTATTTTTTACTGCGAACGGTAAGGTTTAGGGGAGCCTCGGGCTTTTTTCAAATATCAAAGACTTTTTTAAATCAGAATATACTTAAAAATTACAAAGAATGGTAGTAGATAAAGACGGAAATGGACTTTTTATTTTATTTTAAGTCTGATAAAATAGTTTTATTTATTTTGACTGGCAACGCACGTGTGCAATTTTCTGGTGTTGCCAGTGTCCTTAGATTGATGGTACACTTGGCATCATTTGACGCACTTGTACGTTTTGCCACCCCATTATAAATCATTTTTTTTAACTTCTCAAGTATTAATTCTAAGAAGTAATACAGCATAACAATGCCTTATTTATTACACCAAAGCCGAAGCTTCTCAACCGTTTCATATCATTTCGTATCGCAAGGTACAAGGTAATGAAATAAACTTTCAGGTAGAGTGGAGAAATTATTAATATTCATGGGACGCCCTGTCCCGGCCCTTGTAAATGTTTTATTCGTTAACGAGTCGACCGGATTAAGGTAATCATGTCACGTTGTGTGTTAGAAGCCTTTGCGATTAATTTGCCACGTAATCAATTTTAGTTGGCGATATCGGTATGCTTGAATTTTATGGCCGGTGTTACATACGTCTTGCTGCGTGGGATTCAATTTGATGGGTTGCGGAATATGAAATATGCTGTCAAACCGATTCGCATGATGTCCGAAACATCTAATGTACAACACCTCTCTTTTTGTCGGAGTTTAAAAAGCAGTACGATATTTTTCTTTAACGAAGTTTAAATTATTAATGCGAAAATACTATTTCCGTCTGCAACAAAACGTCGCGAGATAATTCCGTCTGTGTCTAATTTGCGATTATACGCAGCCTCCATTCAAGGATTACCTGCGAGAGCGCTGTCAGCGTCTGAAGGCTTAAATTTTCATTATGTTTATTGGATAATTCGCATCAAGAGCCGCGTGAGGCGCAGAGATAGAACGGATCGTCAATGCAACACTGAGCATTCAGCAGGGCTACTACGAAACTCGAAACTCGAAGTTCGTGTCGTGCGGTCCCTCTGACACTTATACTGTTTAATACGAGAGCGACAGGGACAGCACGACACGAACTTCGAGTTTCGTAGTAGCCCTGCTGCTGGCGAAGCCACTACTCGCCCCAACCTTTATCTTTAAAACAACCACAGAGTAAACAAATAACGAAGTGAAATATTGTTGCAGAACAGTGTCCAAAGTTTGCGCAAGTATGGTTTTTAGACTGTGAATGTTTGAGACAAAGCATCGTATTTTGTTTGAGCATTTTGTATGAGAACAATTGAGAGGACAGTCAGCCGTCCGTGGAAGCTTTAATAACGAACCGCTTCACACTTGACTGTCCTTTTGAGCCGGATATTATTCATTTTTCATATCAAAGGCCGACTTGATGAAAAGTTATCATTTTTGAAGGAAAAAAAAATAAGATCGCTTTGAAAGTATTTCCGGGATCTCGAGGTGAAATAAACTGTTATGGACTCTTTCCCAGGACGGAGTTTGGCTTGTCTTTTATATCAAGTAATTACAGAGTCTTTAGAACTAATGTCGCTGTAAGTACTAAATATTGTGCAAAAAAAGAAAATTATTTACCTGACAATTTCTGCATTAAATTTAGCAACTAAAAGGTAAAACCTGCTCTTAATGCAAATTTGCAATACACTGGTTGCGTGTTGCTCTAAACATTGTGAGATTATAAGGCGATATATTAAAAAATGCACTTTATTGTTATGCTCAATATTTATTAAAAAATCCTGATAATTCAAAGGACGATAAATACGTCTTAGTAAATTTGTCCACAGTTGCCAAGAATTAAAATAAATAAATAAAGTAAATATAAATACACACTAACACGACGATGTAACTACTTAACATGATGTGTACGGGACTATAGACCATTCAGGATAACATTGGACTCTAGAAGGTCACAGAAGAAGGGGTTCTAAACATTTTATGTGGAGTCGTTATAATGATACAATACAATACAATTACTCTTTATTGCACACCAACACAGTAAGCAGTACAGAAAACACAGGTATATACATAAAGATTTTTCTAAGGTAAGCAATAGGCGGCCTTATCGCTTAATGATGGGCTTAATGATGATGATGAATGAAGTAATAAGATGAAGTTATAATTTTGTTTACTTTGTAAGTAGATTAATACGTAATGTACTTACAAAATAACACAGTATTAATACGTTATTTGCTAAATAATATTAATTCTATTTATATTACTTACACATAATTTAATACTGAACTCTGCTTCGTGGAGTCATCCGGCTGTCATTCATTGTTTAAAAATATTATACTCGTGGTTTCTGCTACGAAGCTCAAGCTTTGTTCAATTCCAAATTTCATCAAATTTGGTGCAGTGCTTTAGTTGTGAAAAGTTAACTTTTCGTATAATATATTTAAATATGATTAAAGGTCATCACATTTTGATCCAAATTGACGATTAAAACCTATAAATAATGTACAGAATATTTCTTGAGTTATCAATATTATAAACGCTTCGTTTCTTGCAGAATGTTCTTTGCCTCTTTAGGTATTTTATAGAAAGATGTTTCTGTTTTAAACAACAAAGGAAAAGTTTTTTTTTATTTTTTTAAATTATGATATGAAAAATAGCAAAGTTAATCTCACTTATATTAATTATAACTGCGAATGTTTGTAAGTCTGTATATTTGTTTGTTACCTACCACTTCACGTCTACCTCTGAACCGATTTAGGTGAAATTCGGTATACCAATAGTACAAGTCCCGGGGAAGGACATAGAATAGTTTTTATCCCGGAAAATTGCATAGATCCCGCGGGATAGCAATAAACGGATTCTACGTGAACGGAGTCGCGGACAACAGTTAGTTAATGAATAATTGAAATTAATATTGACGTCTTCGATATTTTAATTAGAATTAAGTTTAGACCGTACACTAAAAAAATTCAATTTTTTAAATGACTTCCTAAAGTGCAATATAAAAATAAAGAACCTATTTTCCTTCTCTCCATTCCTATATTGAACAGACTGTAAAACCTGACATAAGCGATTAATTATTAATATTATTCAATATCTACATCCTGCAACAAAATATCTAACGTTTTTAAAACACGTGTCCAGCGTAAACGTGACGAATTTCAAAATGAAATCAAAGCAAAAATGATAAATCTCCGTAACAAGTTCCGAGTCGCAGATGCCTGGGATGTTTTAGTAAATGAGACCTACATTTTGTATTCGTGGAATCACGAAACACTGGCTGTTCTTGATTTACATTTAAATTAAATTTAGTTAATCAAACATTTAGATCATTTCTTCGTTCTAAATAATAATTTATTTTAAAACGTATTTTTAGAAAGTTATTATTTGAAAAAGTATTCGTTAAAAAATATTTAGTACGAAATTTAGTCAAGCTATCTTCTTCTGTTCATCTCATATTTAATACGCCTGTCCGACGGTAACAAGACTTTTGTCAGAATGAGAGAGCATGGCTTGTAGTTCACACGTGGACCCAGTGCCGATTGAAACCTTTATTTAAGTATAGCATAGAATTGTTTCACCAGCATAATTATGTAGGCTTAAGCTTAAATTTAACTTAAGCTATAGCTATGCCAGATTTACTTAACACAATTACAATAAAAATCTTCGAGAAAATTATACAGAGTTTTTGTAAACTTCTAAAGTTTGCAGGTGGACAGAGCTTACTAAAGCATTCTTAAGAATTATTAAGTAATCAATTCGAAATATCTATACTTATCCTAACCATATTACTATAAAGCATCATCATATTACACTAGATAGTCTGTGACAGCGGATCAGCCAACATTTATAAAAAAAACTTAACATCAAAAATAATCAAATTTCCTTTCAGCATTTCCAGCATGCCACCTCCGTAAGATTAGCACATCCCGCTCAGGCTTTCTACCATCTGTCACAGTGGAACAGGGACGCAGTAATTCAGCTCCTTCATCATCCCTCGGGACGCTGACCCACGCTTCGAGGCTTTTATTTTAACACTGGCAACTTACTGCGCGTAGGTATGGTGTTGAGTAGAGAATTACGGAAAATTGTGTGTTTAAAGATTATATATTTGAAATGTTTTTTTGGGGCTAGAAAGGGGAATAGGGTGTTGCATTAGTTCAAAGAGTATCAAATGATGATTAATTTTAATAAAATTTAATATGACAAGATATAAACTTCCTAATTTCTTTATAATGCGTAGTAATTGTAAAGTTTCAACACAATCATTATAATTTTCTTCTGTTGTTTAAAAAATTTCAACTGAAGAAATTTTTAGCTTATTGGTTTCTTGTTTATACCCGACTGCCAGAAAGAGAGTTATGTTTTTGTATTTGTTATGTATGTATGTATGTATGTGGGTATGTATATCCATTTCTTTGGTCCTCGCTGCAGCCTAAACAGTTGGACGGGTTTTTACATATGAAGTGGCATTAGGTTCGTCATAATTGTCGGTGTGACATGTAATATTTCAATATAGCGTTCGTAAAAAAAAACATGACATGGGTATCAAATGAAAGCTAATAATAAGCCTATTCTAAATATATATGGGTTCTAACAGTTTTAATCTACCATTTTCACAGAAATATTAAAAAGTATGAAATAAAACAATAAAATAAAAAAATCTAAAAACCCGATTGTTTTAAAAAATACTATAAAGAAGAAAACAAGTCCTGGGGTCTTGAACTCTGTTAAGTAGCAAACTTAAAGTTCAACAGTCGGGAACCATTCAAATAGTGACCAGCTCAAAAATTCTTAGTAAACCTCATGGGTCCCGACTGCTAACTATACTCAATGCCGTATTTAGATTCCAAAAAAGTTACCAAAGATGGCCTAACGTCACTGTCACAAGTGTCATTGTTATTGTGACGTTCCAGATGTAACCAACCCATGCACATTAATAAAAAATAGTGTTATAATATTTTGTTTTTATTTAGACCTTAAATGGGTAGGGTACCGGCAACAAAAAACTTAACAGGAAACAAAAAGTCAAGAACGAAAATTACCACCAGTATAGAAAGCATTCGATCAATCCAAACGTCAGGCCATACTACGAAGTGCAAACTTCAAACTTCGTAACTTGCCATCCCGCTGACGCTTATACTCTATTTATTTAACATTTAGAACTTAACGGTAAAATGTGCACACTTTTTTAAATGAAACAACGGAATTATTTAAAATTGTGTGAACTTCTATAATAAAAACATAATAAATAACGCTAAAAAATGTACATGTAGGTATTTTTAGTAGATTTCGAATTTCGTGGTAGCCCCCCAGATGCCGAATGAGTGACAATGGAGATGTCATGGTGGCCCTGTGGCGGCCATGTTTACCATAGTTTTCCATACGTAATTTGTTGTCAGTATTATTATGTGCATATCAAAAATATTTATAAATAGTACCTATAATACGCAAATTATGAGATTAATAGTATCAACCATATATCTGTTTGTTTAATTTACGCAGTTGCATTTAATTTTAGTAATACCAACAACATTGTTTCTATAAAACAGTTTTTTTTTTATTCGATTGGATGGCAAACGAGCAAGTGGATCTCCTGATGGTAAGAAATCACCAACGCCCATAAACATCTGCAGCACCAGGGGTATTGCAGATGCCTTGCCAACCCAGAGGCCTAAGATAGGATACCTCAAGTGCCAGTAATTTCACCGGTTGTCTAACTCTCCACGCCGAAACACAACAGTGCAAGCACTGCTGCTTCACGGCAGGATTAGCGAGCAAGATGGTGGTAGCAATCCGGGCGGACCTTGCACAAGGTCCTACCACCTGCAAAATTAGTTCATTTGTATCTATCTTTCCAATCTATAATAATAAAACCTTTAAGCGAAGCATTATGGCAAATTTTTATATTTTTTTCGAGGATCTCTTAAACTGTTCTAACGATTTATAAGTGTTTTGAGTTTTGATCATATTTCTGAGAAAATGCGCAATTTCGAGTTTTAGCCTGAGCGAAACACCGTAAGACAGTCTATCTGTTTTTTTTTTGTGAAATTCGAAAATTAAATTAAGGTAAACGTCCAAGTACTCGACACACTAATGCTCAACAGATGCCACCCTGCTGTAGGGTCTATATCAGCTCGCATACTTATTGTAAGTCCAAATGTAATGTTTGTCAGAATGATCGTTTGTCATAACTCTTTTTTCTCTGAATCCAATTATTGTTCAGAATTGTTAAAATATAAATCAAACCCAACCTAACCTATAGTTTTTTATAGGAGGACCATTTAAATATTTCAGAAAAAAATAAGCTTTCAGTGGGAAAAAAATTATGACAAACGATGATTCGGACAAAAATTACGGTATGCCTAGCGAAGAGTATGCGAACTTTGGCGCTCCCCCTGCTGTAACCTCTATTGCTGATGACATAAAATGAACAATGGTAATTATTAGGATAGTAACGAACACTTGTACGTTGACCTTACCCGTGACCTGTATTTCTTATACAATTATTATTATCACCAGGAGCTCTGGCAGCTATGTGGTTATAGAAATGAAACAATATCATATCTACAATGTAATCGACGTGCTGGCTTTGCCAAAACCGTGTTTGCATCGAGCTCTCAGGTGTAATCTCGAACGTGGAGTTTTCTGTTTATTTTCTCTTCCAATTTCGTCGGAGTGCCTGCCAAGGTGTTGTCTGACGGCGGCTTACAAACTGTCTCCACGGAACATCGGTGCTACAAACATTTTACTATAGTATCTAGTATTCTGTGTCTGAAGCACCCGCACTCCTTGAAACGGAAAGCAAAGATAGACCTTATAAAACTACTTAAGCTTAAGGTCTATCAGAAACATCCGAGAACTTAAATAATAGGTGCTAATGCAGACGCTTTGAAAATAATTATTCCCATTTTCTTAATGGCCATGGTGGAGCTCGAGAATACATTGTTTTGGAAAGGTTTAGCGAATAAGACAGTGGAAGAGATTCCGATGGACATTGGACAATGTCTTGCTACTCGCAGACCGGATCTTCCAATAGGTAAATAATGGTTCCTCGTAATCATGGTGATTCCCAACATTAGCTCCATTGAGGCAGGAGATTATGTTATTGCATCATTTTTCTTGGGTTGATGTTTTTTTTTATATTTATCCTCTTACTCGTTCACAAATAGAGTAGTCATAATTCAAAAACCACTACGTTCACTGAATTTTCCTCCGTCTTTGTCAGCTTCTACTGGTGACAAGGACAGCGTATTTTACCGCGGGAATCTCGGTACTTTAGTTTCGATGATTTATGTCCATCGTTTTGGTCTTTTTCTGACCATCTCGTTATCGATTATCTCCTACCCTTAGGTATACCCCGAATGACTATTCGTTTCATTGTGTAATTAAAAATATATGCAGTGAAGAGTGAAAATAATAGCCGACTTTTCATACTATGCTGTTGTTTGTCGTTTTGTGATTTAATGTTAATTTGCTCGGTACGCTCCATTAAACACACGTGTATTCCAAATCTCAGTCTCCCGGCTGTTTTGCACCAGTAGTGTTCAAGTTTTTAAAATCTTAAAAGTTTGGCGGAGTTGTTTAGTTTAGTTTACTTTCAGTTTTCATTCATGATGAACAATAACTGCGATCTCAAATAAACCTTAGGTTAGCTGGAAGAGATCCCTTTAAGGGATAATTCGCCTTTGTACATCTCTTTCTCTTGTTAATTCTAATTTTCATATGTTTTATGTACAATAAAGAGTTACAACAACAACAACCTTATAAAGTTTGTTATTTAATTAAATTACATTTTGTTATTTTTTTGAAAGCTCAAATTACGTCCTTTAATCTTGGATCTAGAGTTTTGAGTTATTTTTTAAAACTTTTGCTATTGGTTATTATTGTATTGCCACGTTCTCCATTCGTCCCGATTTTGTAATGTAGTGTAGAATAGAAAGTTAAATTACAGGTCTAGGATTTCCAGCCAACGCATCTTGGTCGAAAAAACGGAAAAAGCCTTCTCCCAGCTGTGGGACACAATTCCAAGCTAAATAATAATAACTTAACTATTGTAAGTATATTTCTCCGCGTACAGTCAAATTATTTTAATAATTAATTTATTTAATAATTTTAATTATTTTAATAAACATCAACTAGAAAAATATTATATACAATAGAACCGTTACTAATGAAATGTGTTCCACGTGTGGCAAGCTTTTATTATTTACAACTCTATTTACCTGTCGTGATTCCTTTGACGTGATTATTTGTGGTGTAGCTACAAATTACACTTATATCGTAGCTTAATTTTACACTTGGATGATTACAATATTTAAAGGCTTCCCTAGTCATACTTGTACAAGTGACAACAGGAGTGGAATCGAATGAATGCTTGGGTTGGATTATCAACTGTTCAGTGCGAAACGTGCAGTCATATTCACAAAAGGATATCACCACCCGGGACCAAGATACACGGGGCACCCCATTAATAACCTTGCATATAAATCCTTTCACCGACTACATACTTAGAGTATTAAACCAACTGGAGGGACTAAGCACGCTTAGAGATACGTACGTATAGTCGTACGGCCAAGTTTACCTCTGTGCACGATTATGTTGCATCGTGCCGAAAATAAACACTTTGTTTTAGTTTTGTAATGCCCTATTTAATATAGTAACCGTTGAAATACACGCTTGAATATATATTAACTTATACTCTTTGAAAGTTGAAGCCGTGTGGCAGATGAACGAACCGCAGAGGTTTAGTCTTATCCAGTTAATCTTGTGTGTCTTTGGAAAACTAAAGTCTTGTTGAAAACTAACTTAGTAGATCCTCCTTAGTAGATTTGATCCCAGATTTGATTAATTGGAAAAGCAACTTTAGTCAATGAAATGATTATAATAGATACCTACTTCATACATGTCTGAAGACCTACACAAAAAAAGCAAACTGTATTATTATTAACTTGAGCTTAACCTTTATCAGCATCATCTTATTTATTCGATTTCTCGGTTATGCGACGCCATTTGTGTCAACATTTGTCATCTGGGTGGTTAGGTTTGGTCTTTATGCATTATAACAGACATGACTGCTGATTTTATCATTCGCATAGAGCAGTAAGCCTCTTTGATGAATGACTGTTTATTACTTATTGTAAACTAGCCGGTTTACCGCCATCCCGCGGGAACTATGCAATTTGGATAATGGATAAAAACTACATATCTGTATACCGCATTTCATCTAAATAGGTAGGTAACAAACAAACAGACAGACTTACAAACTTTTGCATTTATACTTAATATTAGTGAGATTGAACAAATCATCATCATCGTCGTTGAATAAATAAACAAATAATTTGATGTCTCCAGTCGACTTTATGCTCTAAGGTATGGTTCGAACTATTCATGTTGCATCCCTCGTTCAAATCCCGTTCTTACGTACACGAAATAAGGTACATACACTGGAATGGGTGCTGGGGTACCCGGGTCAAGCCGATTACAGGTCGCCTTAGGAACGAAAAGCTTTCACTCGTAATCCAGAAATGTGAGTGGCTTATGAAGGATACTTAAGTTATTATAATGGGATCGGTTGGTGAAGGTTGGTATTGGATTTTTAAATCAGATAAATATAGTGTCACGGCGGACTCGCAAACGGCTCTTGCTATTCCAGCTTTGATACCCCCGAAAGAAACTTTGGTTAGAGCTGTAAAATTAAACATGAAATAACTTAGAACTTAATAGTACATTTGTAGAGGCCGGCAACCCCAGGTTCCGGCCGAGGCTTGTATAGTGCTTTTCTCAAACATTACATGAAATGAAATTTACACAGCTTTGTTTTGACAAAAAGCCTTGCTTATCGATTATGCTACCATAAGAAGTACTTTTATACCTACTCGTAATTTAAAATTTCTAGGGCAACCAGTTATCTTATAATTTAAAATTTTAATTTAAATTTTTATTTTTTATTTTTTTTGTGTTACGGCAAATACATAAATGGAAACATCTTTTTACCCGACTGCCCGATGGAGGGTTATGTTTAATGACTATCTTTTGATTTCGTAATCTTATAACTTTGATTTTTTCACTGCTTTGAGGAGTAACAGTCTTCATTATTAATTTCGTCTTGATACACCTCCACACGTGCTGAGAAGAAAGGCTTGACAAACGGACAAACGAACAACAAAGTGATCCTCTAGGGGTTGAATGAAAACTTGATTTGTTTCTTAAGTTTCATTAAAGCAAAATGATATTAAAAATTACTAAACATTTCTTCGTCTGGAGTTTAAAACGATATTTGTAGGTATACTTCAAAAGACGTCTCGCGGTAAATTTTCAATTTAAAAATCTATTTTTTAGCAAAGCAATAGTCTAGCCACAGTTTATTCGTTTGTCAAAAAAACAGCGATCTCTTGATTTATATTTCGATTTCAAAGTGTTTCTAATCTGACACGCTTCTTGTCTTTTTCCGACCGAAAACCGACTTCTAAAAAGGAGGAGGTTATCAATTCGGTTGTATATTTTTTATAGTTGCTAAATCCATTACATTCATTACATCTGGTCTAGCTTTACTAAATTCTTATGAGATACGTAATAGTCTTCATTTACAACGTGCTTTACGATGAAGCAAAACATCGTGAGAAAACCTGCACTCAAATACTGTCACTCAAAATTCTGGGCTTTTTGAGTTAAGTCTACAGAAAAATAGAGAAAAAAATCTCGATTTATTTTTTGTATACTTAACTCAAAAGCCCCAAATTTTGAGTTACTTACGACAGTTTTTGATTTCATGTGTGCGCGTGAGTGTGCGATGTGTTTATATGAAGTTTTGCTGGGCCCGCGTGGGAACTACGGCCTAAGCTCTCACTCTGAGTGGAGGCCTATGCTCTGCAGTAGGACGTATATAGGCCGAGATGACGTTAACGAACAAGTACGAAAATTTATCTATCCCTATCAAAACCAAATTGTATTGAAATCTATCTATCTATCCGCTTTAGCGTGGAGTAACAATAAACACTAAACCTACAAACACACACACAAACACAGCACACACACAAAATCTTTAGCATTAACATGCCTTCCCTGCTATTGTAAATTTAGTTCAGTCTAGCAATAATACCTGGATTACAAAGCACTTTAGTGTACGAGTAGACTTTACTTACAAGCTCAAAGTTGCCCCGTGTTAATCTTACCAAAATGAACCAAAAGCACGAACTAAAAAGTAGTTTGCTGCTCCGCGATCACACCTGCAGGCGTTTGTGCGACACATTTATGTTTCACGAAAAAACCCACCCGCCTGCCTCTTACACATTAGTACATTATGCAGAGGCCGGGAAAGAAAGGCTTGCAGGCCGAGTATGTATAGACTAGGATAGGTATACGAGGCTGGCATGTTCTTTCACGCCGAGGCTTGTATAGTGCTTTTCTCAAACATGCACTAAAAGAAATAAAAACTCGTAGAAGTCATTCTTTTATTCGTAAGACAAATAAAATTGTACCAGTCTCAAATTATAACCAAACTGCCATCTATATAAGTGTTTATTTCATTCTAACATGATTTTTTAAAAAGTTAAAATAATCCCAATAAAATCAAATTGCTATAAAACATAGATATAACGGAATGCACAAATGAAAAATCACGTTTCTAAATGAAACTTTTGAAATGACAATGGAACTTACTTGCAAAATGGCTAAAAGCCCAAGGCCAGTCAATCAAAAAAAAAGACAGTGACACTTGTCAATTTTCCCGCCAAAACTTTTTATATTGTGTTTGCTGTTCGGCTTTTAGTGCTATTATACACGAAATGCAGCCCAATTAATAAGCTGCATTAATACTTTATTATGTAAATTAAATTATAACTTGATGTAAAATGCGTCGGTAGTATTTATATATTTACATATAGAATATTCATAGTCCTGTCAATTTGTTCAGTAACTAATAAATGAACCATAGAAACTCAGATTATTAATATCAAGTCGTGTATAATGGCCTATCGTGGATATTTGACGTTTTGCATTGAAACAAACAAAAGACTGTTGTCTTGCAGGCCTAGGCCTGCAGCAGTATATTTTGAAGCCTGTTTTAAGGAACACAACAGAAACATTACATAGCATGTTTGAGAAAACTACATTTTTAAACCCCAGCGTAAAAAGAGGGATGTTATTAGTATGACGTCAATGTCTGTCTGCCTATGGTATCGTAGGTTCCAAACGCCCGGGCCGATTTCGATTGTTTTAAAAGCGAGTTTTTTGCGGTGGTTCTTAGCAATGTTTGATAGAAATTGGTTCAACCGTTTTTAAGAGATAATATCGAATTTCATATTTAGCAAAATAAATTTAAATAATGTGGATTATTTTGATGCTTCTCTGTGTCACGTCAATGTCACTTGTCAAGTTTGTTTATTTTACAATTTAACAATTAAAAATGAATGTGAAGCTATTATACCTATGCAAGAAAAAAAGACTTATTCACGAAATTTTTTTTTTTCAAGTACACGAAAAAGTTAATTATCAGGTAGTTCATATCAATGGACTGAGGCGTCTGCCGAAGTTAACGGCTATAAAAAACACGGTGTATTATTTAAAGGTGTTGCTATAAAATGTATAACAAAGCTAGAAGTTTGTGTCGTATTCAAGATTGCGGGAGGTACTAAGATTGTTAGTTTACAACGTTCCAAATCCTCTTGTTTGCGAAACTCTCAAGCATTATCTGGAATTTCCAACTACCCTCATGTAGGTGTTTTTGTTCCCTTGTGCGGTAAGATATAGCTTAATCATATTTCATTTGACAATAGATTAATGTTGCTAAGGTAACTTAGAAATGATGTATGGTTCTATGCGCTGTGTTTAGAACTTGGTTGGTTATCTATGAATGTTATCTTGGGGGGAAGTCAGATTATTTCTGACAAAACCAATCTACAATGCAGTTAATTTGTACTTGTGACATATATTTAGGTACTTAAATGATTAAATATTTCACTGATATGTAAACTAATTCTGCCAGCAAATTCCGTGATATTTACTATTATTACAAAGTTATTTGCAAAGCTACTTGCATGATAAAATAAAATACGCACTGCTTTAGAATTCTTTTTTTAATTGGTGTTTGTGTGTGAAAATAAAAATCATAAACCATAAAGTTTATCAGTTTTATGAAAATAATTTGATCCAGAATCAAGTCGATGGGTAAAAATAATTAAATAAATATGTAACAATGAATTCTGTCAAATAAAGGTACATAAAGATATTATACAAGGTGTTCTAAAATTATTCCGGAATATTTCAGCGTACAGTTTGCTTAGTTTGATTGAATACCGATAAACAACATCAGATTTTTATTCAAAATGTAGTCAAGCCTTTGATGTGCTACACTTTGGATATCGATCAGTACGAGTATACGTAAACATTTGTAAATTACAATTAAAATAATTTTTACAGTTTAACAAACTGAAAATATGATTTAATGATATAAACCTACCTCTACTATTATCTATTTCAAGTTATGCCCTAAAAACAAACCCAAATGCCTGATTTTTTTTTTGTCTTCGAGTTCCTGCCTTACTCCTGCCTCATCAGAACATTAATACCATTCTTAGTTAAAGTACACCCTACGACAATTTTAACAAGTGTGGAGGTGGAGGAGCTGCGAGAACTGTTTGTCATAAATAAGGACGCGGGTGAGCAAAGTAAGTTGATGGTTCATTGAAATACCTCCGCAAAGTAACATCTGATTCAATAAATAAGAAATTCCAGAACCAGAACATTAAAATTACGTTTTGTTTACATTTTCATCCACCTTATACTGGCATGGCATTTAAAAATCCAGCACATACATAAACCAGGGCTCATCATACCGTCCCCCTAGCGTCGTTACCCCGGGCATCCCGAAAGCCATATCTCGGGAACTTTACGAATGGGCAATTGTACCGGGTTCATTGCACCCGCGAGCCCACTGTCCCTGCATAGATCGCGCTCAAAAACACCCTGTTATCTTAATTTCGCTTGTTTTGTTAAGAAAGTTGCAAATTGCGCTTTTTTTTTGTCAGTTTTCGCGGTAGCCAGTGAGTTATAGTTGGGGTTTTAGGTCTGATTTTTTTTTTACTTGGCTAGTGCTTTGTAAAAAAAATGTTAGAAATAATCAGGTAGTTTAGTAATGAGTCTAACATCTGGTAGTATGGTGAATGGTTGTGTTGCTCTGAAGATGAGTTCTGGTTGAGTTCGAAACGTGTCAGTGTAGTGTGGTGGTGGTCTATTAAGTCCGTCAGTTAGATTAGGTATGTACCTACCTATTAGTAAATATTGGCTTCTTATTTTTTTTTTGTCAATTAAACAAAAAAATTACCCTTGTTATTAGGTAGGTATACTAAGATCCAAAAACGAAAAAAAAACAAACAGAACGAGTCCTATTGGACAAAAAAAAACTTTGTCACTTCTCGAGAAGTGTTTCTCGTTTTATGCTATTGTTGTACAATCTACTATTTATCCTTATTAAACCCTCTTTGCGCCGCCGTTTATTCAGAATGCTTAGAATCGCTAAATAATGTCTGTTTATTCGGACGAGAACAAACATAGACGGCATCACATATATCTGTGACAAAGTTTATCATCGAGTGGTGAAACAGGGCGTAAATATCGCACCATATTGTCTTGATATACAAAAGACCTACGCAGTATGAATGACTCACAGACCTTGGTGACCATTATCTGCGTTTCCTCATTAAAAAAGTGTACAAATTCGCAATCCCTGATTCCAGTGGCGCCTGCCTATTCCATATGGCAGCTAAATATTCGCCACGACGCGTCTCGTCTCGTCTCGTTGTTCGATGTGGTGATGTAAATTCCGCACTGAAATATTTACACCGCGTAGTAGACACCCTCTGGGGCTAGGCTGTGATGTGTTTGGGATCAACGATATTGAAGACGAATTTAACTGATCGATAGGGATAAAGTTTGTGCATTTTTTTTTTCATTTTGTCTTACAAAAGAATATAAAGGTTTTTTAGTTATACGTTGTTATTTACAATCAAATCGGTTTTACAATTAATTCCACATTAAAATTGTATTGCATGGGCGACAGAGCACAACTCCGAGTTTTTTTGTTATGTTTTTTTTGGAGACGATGCGTATTTAAACAAGCTTTAAAAATACTCGTAAACACTTAAAGTAAAAAAAAAAACAACAAAGTCGCGTCCGACCCACATTTGAACTCTAGACCTCCAGTTTACAAGTAAACCACCACGCCGATGTCAGAGTTACTGATATTATTGCGCATAAAATTTATAAAAATTAAACATCATAACTCCTATTTCTGAAAAAAAAAACCCCAGAGACAAGTAAATTTCATCAAAACCTTTAGAACTGTGTCCTAGATCCCCGATTTGTATGTTATTTCCCCATTTATCAATTGTCATCTAGTGCCTGAAAACTCCTAAAAGAGCAAAACCCGTTTCAAATAAGCATAAAAAATGGAAAAGTGAAAAGCCAGGTGCCTATCCTGAGAGCGTTCGCTAATCGCGTTCGATTTATTTGGACAGACGGATAATCGCAATGATGTTGACAAATCGAGCACCAGCGAGTCCCGCCTTTTCGATGTTCGATCTTTTCACGAGAATCGAGCGATACAATAACTCATTCGATAACGAAACCTGGGATGTACCTAATAAATTAGTCGCAATTTGTGGATTTAAATAAGTACCTACCGCCAGTTTAAAATTGTGTGATGTGATTCTGGGAGTGATTTACGCTGAATGTTTAAATTAATTACTGGTGAATTTAACGCGGTTTAAAAAGGGAATCATATTGGCTGCAGTAATGGAGTTAATAAAGTTATGTATACACCGTGTTTGTTTTGATTTCCGTTAACTTCGACAGACGGCTCAGTTCATTCATAGAAAAAACATGGTTACTTTAACTTTTTGGAAAAACCGTTTTTTTTTGTACATGAAATAAACTCACAGTCAATGTTAAAGGTGAAATTGTAAAATGTGATATGACGAGTGTGACAAAAACGAAAACGTAGACGAATGTTAGAAAATATTGGACACCCACAATTTAAGAACCACAGAATATACATTCACAAAAGATTCAGTCAAACTTACACAACCACCTGTTGGTACATTCTGCATTAGCTTTAAACCATCTTCGCTTCACTTGACTCTTGGGCACAAGCATCTCAGAATGAGGGGACTTGGTATGTGTGGTTCCCACTTGGGCTTAGCGAGGAAATTGACTTGGGAAGTTAAATACAACCCAAAATAAACACAGTAATAAAAAAGCCACATCGAAATCGGTATATCAGTTTGATATATATGATGCCACAGACAGACAGACATTGACATCAAACTTATAACCTCAACATCTTTTTACGTTGGCGGTTAACCTACCCAACAAAAAGTTGGAAAACCCCTGACTTTGTCACTTCAAAGTTCAATATCTCAAAAACAGCTTTACCGATTTTAATGAAACATGTCTAAGAATCATTGCTAGAAAACCTAATTTCAAATAAAAAAAAGCATTTAAATCGGTCTACCTGTTTAAAAAGTATGGTGCCATAGACAAACACACATAGCGGTCAAACTTATAACACCCCTTTTTTGCGTCGGGGGTTAAAAAGAACAAAGAAACAAATTATCTGAAGAGGTATAAACATACAAAAAAATATTAATCAATTCAAGCCAGTTCAAAAAGTTTGTAATTTCAGCGCTAGTACAGTTGAGTATTGAGTGCTTTATCTTCCTGAGACGTCACTTTTTTAGCAGATGTAGTACTTAAAACCTAGACGTCGGTCACTAGCTTTGTTATTTTGTATATAAATTTAACATTCTTTAAATGCTTCATTCAATGAACAGTATGTGCTTTATAAAGGACATTCGGCCGCTATTCTTTGTATTAATTTGTTCTTTATAAAGTATGCGAGGACTCCCGAGGATATGGTTCACTGCAAGCTAGTTGCATGGTTTGGTTTCATGTCGTGGCATGTCTTCAATAACAACAAAACTCGGGTTTACATAAACAGTTCCAAAAGTATTGCCAAACTCGAAAGCAATATTTCATATGATTCAAACCAAAACAGTATAAGCAAACAAGATCGCGACGCAATACGCTTGGTTATTCTTCGCGTGGCGCAAACACCGCATTTCCATTAGACCAAGCAATACGGAACCAAGTTTTTCTCTACCCATTCTGATTTTCAACAATCTCATCAAATCACGGCGGAGAAAGGTACCAAGGGAGCTGATTGAATTGAATCCCGCTACCTGACGCCATATTTCTTTCCCGGTTTCCCCAAATTGAACTTTTACCAACACTTTAATGTACTTTAATCTGATTGAAGTTACGACTCGGATAAATCGCTTGGACTAACGCATTTGAATTTTTGCTCTCGGCTCCTGAAAAATGTCACCGCGTTGACTGTTTAGGAGTGAATAATGTGCGCACTTAAAAGTGGCTTCATTAGAAACGATATGAAAAGAAATCATTTGTAACTTGACAAAAATCCCAAAATTCCGACACTCAATCACGGTTGTCGCAAAAACCTTTTAAAATAAATGTACCTACTTAGTCTTCCGATGAAATTTATCACGATTCTCCACTTTTAAAACTATAAAAATCTAAAATTTTAATCCCCTAAAGACAGAGCGACTTATAATTTCAACTCGTAAACGCGTTATAAATCATAACAATGAATCTAAATCGATAGTTTTTGTAACCCTCTCGCGGCGCGGCTAACTTCTCATAAGAAATGCATGATCTTCCACTTTATTTATTTACATGGGGTTAGTCCGATAAATCCGGGACTTCCTATCGCATGGGGACTTTATTGGAAGTTTATGTTTAGTACAGTGGATCAATAAAGGATAGGCGTAAAGTTTAGTTGCATCGGAACTATACGGGGCTTTGATTGTTATTTGATTGCCCTACACGATGTCCGATGGCAGTTATTACGCAGCTAAATAATTAGTGTATGTTGCAGTTGGACGACGTATGGTGTATTATTGACAGTGAGCAACACTGTTGCGAATACAAAACAGAAACAAAATACTAAATGTTGTTGTAATTGCAGTGTTTTGCACTACAGTTCCGAAATTTTTTTTTTTAATTGGTGTGACATAAGTAGATTTCATTGAATGTTTTAGCGGTCGGTATTAATTTTTGATTTTGAAAAGGATACTTAAAGCTGATTTCTAATATTTGTTTTATTTATATCCAAAGCTTTTGTAAATAAATTGCAATCTTGCATTCTTACAAGTTATTGTAAAACAAGTCACGAGTAGGTATGTAGTCTCTCATAATTATGTTCAACTAGAGTTTTACAAGTTCAGAGTTCATCAGTTGCTCACGAGACTAGAAGCTGGCACTAAGTTACAGGCTGACAACTAGTAGTGACATAGATTACAATAACGACAACAATACAACACCTAAATTACAATTGTCATTGTACATTGGAACGGTTGAACTCTACATTGTTATTGTAGCTACATGTTTGTGTCACATTTACGCAGATTATACGTTGGGGAAAAAATAGAGCCCTCGCTTCTAATACTCTAAAATTAAATAAAAATAATAATTTAAATGACTATATTATTTATGTACTTATTCAATAAAATTTAATTGTCATCAAATTGGGATTCAATTATGAAATCTTGGAGAAATCGAGGAGACTATTCAAGTATTGGAGGCACACCTGTTGTGATATGAGTATGTTTTTAGAAACTAGTGAAGTTGCTCTCGGTATGCATCATTTAGTGACGTGTCTCTGCGTCGAAGCACCAGGTAACAGGCACATCACAAATAATCCGAAAGTACCTGTTTGTAATCGCAGCAACAGAGCCGCACTAATGTGACATCTCATTAAACAATTGGTGCAACAATTTACGGCGAGCAATTAACGGGCGGCGCGGGAGACGCGTGCAATTTGTCACGGACGCCGGCGACGGTCGGGGCGTAGCGTACACTGCGCGATGGGACGTTTTTGAGGTGTATCATGACGCTTCAGAACGGTTTGGCATATTTGATATGAGCGAAAGAGAGAGAGAGAGAGAGAGATAGATACAACATAGCTACCGCAACAGATACCGGTACCGACAGACATAATAATATATAAATGATTGCAATTCATTGTTTTCACAAGTGCGTCACGTCAGGTCATATACTTACATTTGCCTTAACTTATTACATTGAAATGTACTGTTAAGATTTGTACTGCACGACGTAAAAAAAAAATTAAATAAAGGCAATAGGTATTTATTTCGTAACTTTTCGCGTTTTAAACGTTTTTTTCAATAATTTCCTATTATTTTAAGGCGTATTTAAAAATTCATAAACGAAAATCATAATTGGAAAACGTCATAGTTAACTATAAATCACATCATAATTCACTTTTTAAACCGTTATATATTTACTCTAAATTAGATTTTTTGAGAATAGTACAAGAGTAACAGTTTCAGATGTTCTTTAATGGAATAAAACGGTAGTAATTTGACTGTAGAGTGATATTGAATAGTATCAATTAAACAAAATAAGTACCTACTGCTCAAGTGACAATAAACTCATTTAACGCTGCAACCTCCTTTTCTTTCCATATTCAAACTGTTTATTTTTTTATGCAAGTGCAAATACACGAGCAAAAACAAATGAGCAAAAATAAAACCCGAGCAACAAAACCAACTCGCAGTGTAGAGGATCCGCGTAGCGGTGCTACGCAGCAAAATGGAAATATACCGAGGTCGAATTTTATGCTTGTCGCACACTATACCACATTTTAAAGGACTGGAAATAGTTTAGGCTGTAATTGTAAACACGAATTTCCTGGTTTTAACATTTATGCCATGTTTTTCGAGCTATTTAGATGTAGTTTATTGAGTTAACTTTAGTGAAAAATATAGATAATAAAAATAAAGAATTACATATAAGTACATCATCATCATTTCGGTCTCCTCCCAGAATGTGAGGATTTGACCCGTAGTTCTCATGAGGGTCCAGTTTGTATTGGTAACTTTACATACAATAGCTCTGAATATTACTCAACCTTTCAATGGAACTCATTATATCAGTTTTCACAACCTGAATTTCTTATGTACAAAATATCAATTTTACCCACTACCCACTGAAAATAACATAATTTTATATAATCTGCTTAGCTTACATTTCATATGAGCGAGCGGACCTGAAACTTTTCCGTCGTCAAAAAGAGAAGGATTTATTTGGGCATACGAGGGATTTACTACTTCGTACTCTGTTCATAGAGCTTCCCAGCTGAGCTAGAGTAACTAGTTTATTACATATTATAATAAGAAAGATAAGTAAAATTTAATCATTTTTAAACACAAAACGAAAATTAGGGAGCAATTTGAAATATTTTTCATAAAAAATGTATGTAACTATTTGTAATAATGTAGTTACTACGTTTTCAAATTAATGAGTATTTAATAATCTACTCGTACAACCTTTTTTGCCTTGCTTCTCAACTTCTAAGTAGGTAACTTTAGCCCCACTCTAGCGGTAGTGATAGCGAAGGAACAAGTTAAAATAGTTTGTATATAGTTCATATACCTTAATCAATATTTGACAGATGCCGTACATACTCACGCCTTTTCACCCAGAATATTCCAAAACAAAGCTGTATACAGCTTAATATTTAAAACCCTTTCAATCTGTTACTTTGTAAACCTACTCAATATTCTTCACTACCCCTCACGTAGTCTTCCAACGTCAAGAGAAGCGCATCTTAGCTCGCTCCGGGGACCACTAAATCAGACCTCGCCATGTCGTGTGGTCACCATCTGAGACTAAGTTCAGTTAGTTGTTGTTCTTGTCACGCAGACTGCTCGTTACGAGGGTCTCCAAAATGTACCGAATGGTGGAGACATTAGTTCTGCGAAATGAAGTATGGCTTGTATTGAAATATTGTCTATCGTGAATGTAGAACTACTATGTCAAATAATGAGTTGTTCTTTATTGAAAATTCTTGTACAAAAAATATACTTTCAAAGGCGGCGATGCCATTTGGTGACCGGTCTAGATGCTTAATGAAAAAATGCTTCGAACCTGAGTTCAGTTAGTTTTATTGAAAGTAAAACAAGTATTTTTGCTGACTGTGCTTGCGTTTCCATCTAAACTGAACTCGTAAGTACTGTGTGCCAAATTTCAAGTCAATACGACTACTAGCGGGTGAAATTCGAATTCCAAGGTTTGAAGACAACTTAAACATTTCTACTGAACATTAAAAGCTTGTAAAATATACTTTTAATTATTTATTTACTCGTATTTGTCAATCACGCTAATGACTTTAATAAGTAATGAAAAAAAAGGGCTATAAAATTAAAAAAACGACAATGATTAGGATGATGCCACCTGGCGACCTGACTGACTGGTTCTTTCCCAAAGACCGTGAACTGGATGTCGACGGGCAGCTGGGCGGGCAACGGCGCGGTGAGCTTTTTCTTCGTTCATTGCTGATGCTGCCAGGTAGCCACAGTGCAACGATAGGCTCGGCTGCGCAATGAACAGAGCACTGGCTCGCCGCTCCACTGCCCGCCCCGCTGCCCACTCGCACCCAGTCCGAGACCAAAGCCTTAAATCTGAGTTTTATTAGAACCAAACATAATTTAAATCTCAATTGGACTGTAAGAAAAATCTTACAAGTTACAGTGAGTGGCCGTAAATCGAACGAGTTTGTTGTGGTCCATCGAGCACTGCAATTTATTTAATGTAATTCAAACAATTTTTCTTGCAGGTCTATACTGGGTCTTAATTACAAGCTTTATTTATTTATAATTATAATATAATTTATTGAATCAGGCGTAACTTTGCGGAGAACCATATCAATTAACTATAAATAATTACTTTGCTCACCCGCGACCTTACGATTGTTACGTCTTGCAGCAAATGCAAGTCTCTGTAAGTGAGTATGTTTTGGTCCGTTTTAGTCTAATATCTGGTGGCAAGGTGAACAGTTTTGTTGCTCTGATAATAATGAACTCTGGTTGAGTTCGAAACGCGTCAGCGCAGGTTGGTGGTGGTGATAGGTGAATTTGTGTTATGTGTGTGTGTCAGCGTGGAGGCGGAGAAGCTGCATGATCTGTTCAGTTGCAGTTCATTTTAAATTCTACTATTTTGTACTGTTTTTAAACTGCCTAGCGTTTTTAAACAAAAAGGACATTTAAAAATTTGTTCCTATATTTCTCTGTGCACTATCCGACTCCACAACTGTCTAACATAGTCACTATTTATTAAATCACGTATAAAGGCAGTTAGTATGGCAAGAGGCATGATCCAAAAGCATTGTTTGAAATTATGCGCCGACCATTTTGACGTGATAATTAACAGAGGCTGCATAAAGGTAGGGATGGCAATTTTAAGTAGCGTAATAGTACATAATCAAGCTTCAAAAATTGGACTTTGCGATTTTTGTATTTTTTTTTACAGTTTTCGCGTCAAGAATTATTTTATCTACATGCATATCATAACTTCCCTATTATATGTTCAGAAACGACTATCAAATGGCCTTTATTAAGAAACCTGGTATCTGCGGGTGCATTTTAATGTTTACATTAAAGTATCGGTTTTTTTTAACAATGCATATCTGTACATATTGTAGAAAACTTATGACATGCATGTAGATAATAATTATTATTATAAATAAAACTTTAGTTTTTTATTATCTGTTTTATTTAAGCTTTGGTAGGTACTTCAAACTAGTTATCAGTAACACTAACTTAAAAATACAGGCCATATCTGAACATATTATAGAAAACTGCATATGCATGTAGATAAAGTTATGTATGCGGCTATACATAATTAGGCATTATACACCAGCCACATAAATAACTATTTACTTATTAAACTGAAAATAGAACACACATTGAGAAAGAAAGCATGGGGCCGGGAATAGAAACCAGAAGGTCTTTTTGCGTAACGTTTCTGACACTCGAGATCACAATCAAATGACAGTTTTTGTTGCGAGTGTCAGTAAAGTTACGCAATAGACCCTTAGGTCCTCGTTGGTCCATATAGCGCTTGGGTTGGTGTATATGGCGCGTACGTCATCGAACCTACGTTTTCCAGAATTCATGTGCGTAATTTCATTTGAAAGTTACCACGAGCTTTACGGTAAATCCAATCTGCACTGAGACCGCTGCGTGTGAACTACTCGTACTGTCCATGCCCTCTTATTCTGGAAGGAGGATAGAAATACAGCATTGGGATGTATATAGGCTGAGATTATGATAAATTTAAAACCGTTGAACGTCAATAGGTCTGCCATTCAACTAATGTAATTGACAAATAGTTCGATTGGAAATCGACTCTTCAGCATTCAATCATAAATTAAATTAAATTATAAATAAGTTAATATTTTGGTTCGAATTATGCTGCATTAGTATAGTATGCCTTTTTTGGGAAGAATCGCCATCCCTGCGCGAAAGGCGGCTGCCGTCAGTTTGGTAGCGAAATGCATTACTTTGTTGAATGCACGTCATGAAACCAAAATAAATTGAGTTGATTGTTAATTGGAGTGCCTATTTTAATCAAATTCATATTTTGGTACGTTTATACCTGAACCACAACACAATACAAGAAGCCGTGGTGGCCTAGTGGTTTGACCTATCGCCTCTCAAGCAGAGGGTCGTGGGTTCGAACCCCGGCTCGCACCTCTGAGCTTTTCGAAATTCATGTGCGGAATTACATTTGAAATTTACCATGAGCTTTGCGGTGAAGGAAAACATCGTGAGGAAACCTGCACAAACCTGCGAAGCGATTCAATGATGCATGCGAAGTTCCCAATCCGCACTGGGCCCGCGTGGGAACTATGGCTCAAGCCCTCTTGTTCTGTGAGGAGGCCTGTGCCCAGCAGTGGGACGTATAAAGGCTGGGATGAAACCTGAACCTGAATTTATAGCCAGTTAAACTATTAAAATTCCGCGTAATATGACCTAACCCCCCCTCCCGAGCTTTGACGCGCTTCATATTTGTCGTCTTTTCTTTGATTGAAAAAATACGTGTTCAGTATGTTTTGATAATCTAACTAACGAGCTTAGTAGAGTACTGAATACACTTAATTATCCGCTAATTAGCGGAGATTTTTTTTGCATTGATTGCGTTTCTAAAGCCAAGTTTAGACTTGCAAGAAAAATCTCACAAGTTGCATTACATTACGAGGCCGTAAAGCCAATGAGTTTGTAGTAGTGGTCAATCGAGAGCCGCAATGTAATGCGACTTGCACGACTTTTCTTGCAAGGCTAAACTCGGCTTTACAGCTCTTTTGATTGCCCACGCACCACGGCTCCATCCATCCGGATATAATTCGATTGGCTATCCAATTTTCAAGACCGCATGCTGTTAGTCCTGTGGACTAACACTGGGCACAGTCTACATAGTTTTAGCTTACTCAGAATACAAATGATTAGTTCAATAGGTACCGCAATTTACGTAATATTTGCTACGTAAAAGATCGGACACTCGCATTGAAGCACCGCTTTAAGCCGCATTCAAATTTATTTGGCCCACCACTGACGGTGTAAGTAACATCTCAGAGTACAACTGCCAAAGAGAATAGAAGCAATACGTGACATCGACTGCTATGGAAAGTACTTTATAATTGTTTGTAGGGACGGATGCACATATCAATACAGCATAATATGCACTACAGCATAATTACTATATAAAGTATATAATAGCTATTTTATCTAAAAAAAAACTAACCACATTTTAAAGTTCGTTTTTTTTTAATCTCCTGTCGGAAGTATCTGCGACTACCGCTAATTTGTGGTGGTCTATGCTCTACTGTGGCAACTGGATGCAGGCTGGTGCATTACACGGGAAGCACTAGCCGATTGTTGCGGTGGCTCTGTAATGGGGTTAATTCTGATTCGGTTTTCGGCTTTTAGCTATTGTTTACCTGCATGCGTTTCAAGCCACTGCATGCCATAAATCTGTTCACTTTTCGCATCACGCACTGTATTTACGTTGGACATGTTAATCTGGGAAAAGAAGAGGCCTAAAAGGACTGGATGTTGGGTCGTAAATAATAGTTTTGGTGACTGATGGAGCGGAGTGGGAAAACTGAAAGCTTTCATAGAACAGCAAGAGTAACACTACATAGTTCACTTACATAGTTTACAGTTAGTCGTACTAACTATACAAAAGTAATTAGTACTATTTGGATAAAAAGCACTATTTGACGGTTTTTTGTGAGAAATAAATTTTACTGGAAAATTTTCGGTGCTTTTGTAGGTAAAGTGAATTAATTTAGTAAATGTCTATAAAACGGTCTATAAAATTAAGTTGAGGAATATGAATACTTAATCATTTTAATTTCATTTATAAAAGGGTGGAGTTAGATATTTAATATCGGTAGTTAAACTCAAATAATTCCGTTGCACAATAGACAGTCAATGAGTAATTAAACGGTTTAATTTAATGTTTTGTTTGTGTCTTCTATTGGTTACGCGACTAGTTACTAATTAAATGTTATCTAACTCTTTCTTACTCAATTAATCTCTACCCAAAAATGTTTTCTAACCATTTTAAATCCGTTATACATATAAATCCCCGAAACCAGCTTGTGCATAACCACGTCTCACATGAAACAGAATCTTTGGAGTTCCAACACTTTTATGACGCCACAGCACGCGCCGCGGGTCGAAAGTTAAATTGAAACTTGTTCGCAAACCGCACGCGCATGATTTATGAGCGAGTTTGAATGCATAAGTCACTTTGTGCTGCGTACATATTAGTGCTACGGAAGTTGTGTTATCATAAGTTAAGGAAAAGTTTGAAGATACAGCCTTATTTATGTATTGCTTAGATAGGATTGCGGCGGGAATGTTTGCTAAGTTGCCGCACTTAACCTCATGTCGGTTACCACTCGGTGATCATCGAAGGCAAAGCAGGCGGAAGCGAAGTTAGCAGGACGACTCTTGGAAGTGGAATTTAGCGAGTAGCTCAATATAATATAGCATTTTTGCTCCTCCATTATGATAAACAACTGAGGACTAGATGCCCAAATCTGGGGTGAACCATGTCTTAAATCACATCTTTGCTTACCATCAGGCGTGATTGTGGTCAAAGGCAAACCTATTTCTGTATAAAATAACCTAACCAACAAAAACTTGGAAAACCTCCGACTTTTTCACTTCAAAGTTCAATATCTCAAAAACGGCTAAGCTAATTTTGATAAAACATATCTAAGAACCATTGCTAGAAAACCTGATTTAAAATAAAAAAACAGCATTCAAATCGGTCCACCCGATTAAGAGCTACGGTGCCGCAGACAGACACACATAGCAGTCAAACTTATAACACCCCTCTTTTTGCGTCGGGGGTTAAAAAAAATTATATATAGCTCTGGATAGGGAGATGTGGCGGGCATATAAGCTTAATAAATAAATAAATTTAATACGTAATTATAACCCGAAAAAACGAATGAGTATTCAAGATAGTTAAATTTTGCGCGCCGGACAGCATGAAGTAAATTTGAAGATATACATTAGACATTAATGATATTAAGTGTTGATTCAGACTATTGTAAAGCGCCAGAAAAAATGTTTAGTGGTTATATGTAGTAATTGATTTATGATGCACGTAGCAAAGTACGACGTAAAACAATAGAAAACAAACGATTTCGTATGTAAAATTTTAGTTTCTCTGTCATCTGTTTTCTATGGTCTAAAGTCGTACACCACGAAGACGTAAAGTTAACCCTCTCTAATTCAAAGTTCAAATATGAACGCGATTCTTGTATGAACATACATTGGGCCACGCGAGCTTGTTTTTAGTACCCCTGAGAGGTTGAGGTCACACATTTCAGCGGGGAACGAATAAAGCTGCCTGAATAATGCGCCGGCTCGCTGTGGGGGTAATTAACTGGAATGCGGAAAGTAGGGTTTTATGTAAGACAAGTTTTTTTTAATTATGCCGTATTTTAAAGGTTGATTGTTACTTGCACAAGTTTATTGTTCAGGGCATTTGAAGATAAACTATTAGACAATTACTCTGCACACCCGTGTTCTTAAGGCTGCAGTTTGAAGATCGCTGGTGAGCAAAGTAATTATTTATATTACCATGATATGGACTACCGCAAAGTAACGTCTGATTCAATAAATCATGTGAAGATACACGTCGTGCCGTAAAAATGTAGTACTAGACTTGTTTGGACAAGCGACTTTGCTCGAGTGCATTTAACTGTACTCACAGTTTATGAAATTAACTTTTGATGGCCGTATATTTTCTTGTAGTCTAGTGGTTTGACATAACCTTTCAATCATAGTCGTTATGAAGCAAGAAAATTTATAAGATTGATATATAAATATACTAAGCTTTTCACAAATGCATTAGAAGACATCTTTAAGACAGTACACTGGGATTCTCTAGGTATTAACATAGAGGGGGAATACTTAATCCACTTAAGATTTGCCGATGATATTGTGATCATTGCGGACAACAGACACCATTTGGAACAGATGCTGCAAGATCTACATAACAGCTCCATCTAGGTCGGCCTCCAAATGAATATGGAGAAAACAAAAGTAATGGCTAAGGCCGATGTTACTGCAAACCCAGTTCTAATAGGCAACACACCTGTGGTGCAAGTCAACGAATACTTATGTGTATCTGGGAAGTTATGACGGTAGGACACCAAAACTTAACGAAGGAAACTGACCGTCGTATTCAGCTTGGGTGGGCCGCCTTCGGCAAAGTAAAACTGGTATTCTCTGGATCCTTGCCCCAATGACTTAAAACCAAGGTCTTCCATCAGTGCGTTCTCCCAGTACTAATATATGCTTCCGAAACATGACCTCTTACAGTAAACATGGTTAAGTAGCTCAAAATCGCTCAGAGATCCATGGACAGAGCCATGTTAGGGCTTAGTTTGAGAGACAGAATGCGGAATGAATGCATCCGTAAACGCACTAAAGTAACAGACATCTTGAGACGCATTGCACGACTGAAATAGAACTGGGCATGTAGCACGCCGAGTGGTTAACCGCTGGGCCTATAGAGTGCTGGTGTGGAGACCACGGACCACAAGAAAAAGTCTAGGCAGACCCCAGATGAGATGTTCTGATGACATAAAGAGTTACGCCGGATCGTACTGGCTCAGGAAGACGGAGTTTAGGACGGAGTGGAGGAGATTAGGAGAGGGTTACATCCAGCAGTGGATGGATAAAGCCTGAAAAAGAAGAAGAAGAGAAGAATATATATAGTAGTTAGATAGAATAATAACAATTCACTTTATACTTAAGTGAAGAAAACACATAAGATTAATGTAAGTAACCATACGTGACCTCTAACTGTAACTAAGATATCGAAAAAAACTAATGTCAAAAAGAAACAAAATGAACTCACAATTAAAATTAATAATTAACTTCATGGTGACAAACTAAATCCCTTTAACCGTAGCAGTCGCAGTGAAGTGAGTCGGGCCAAAAGGGTTATATCACAATCGCAGACGGATTGTAAATTATTTAGACAAGGGAACTACTCGGTCAAAGGTGGGCGATAAGTCAGTAGATAGGAACGGTTAATCCCTGGAACAAAGACAGGACCGTGTCCTGAGGCACGGAGGCCCTTTGATAGCATCCTTAAAGCGTTCGATATTGTATGAAGGTAAAAGCTACTATGAAGTCAAAGGTTCACAACGAATAAAGTTTTAACAACGGGTATACAGACAAATGAATAATAAATAATGATATAAAAAGAATGTAACTTTTTTTTTGTTTAAAACAAGAACAAGTCTTAGATTTGTTGCAAATGTACCTAATGCTAATAAAAATAAATGATATTAGAAAAATGGAAGTGGTTCATTGTTTTTCCGCCTTTTTAGTGTAATTTGGAACGCAGGAGTCATGACTTATGGTAGTTGCGATAGACGACACGGACACGACACACCACTAATTGGCGTATGCAACTACTCAAAGTTTCGGGTAGATTGGCAAAAATCCGTAGTGAAGATGGTTAACACACTTGGCACGTAAATATAGAAGACGCGTGTTCAAATCCTGGCTGGATTTGCCGAAAAACTCCTTTTATTAAAAAAAAACTTACTATTTTTTTGAGCACTCACCTTACTTACTTTCCGCAATTAATGTAATTAATTTGTGTAGTAATGTAATTAACAGGGCATCATTTTGTATACCATTTTTTTGTAAAAAGTTTTGCATGCAATAAATAAGTACTGAATACTAAATACGTCTACGGTAGACCAGAACAGATAATAAAAAAGTATCGGCTGCCTGCCTTATTAACTTGTCAAGACGCAGCCTTGGAAACTAGAAAAAATTAATGCACCTCATCTAGAGTATTCTTTGTGGTGTTGATAAGAATAAGAAAATATATTGCTGAACTACAACAGGTAAAGCACAGTTGCAACTAAGGCGTAAGTAGTATACCTATATTAATTCAACACTAACACAAAATATTTTCTACTGAACAGCGCTAGTGCGCCACAAACTACACGATATTTTAAAGCAGCTTTGATAATAGACTCATCTAAATCCTGTCCACAGTTCGGCGTCTGCGCTGGAAGCTTTATTATCTCTCAAAGGCCTTCCGTCTCGCTGGATCGCGAATGTTTCTTTTTGCCCACGCATGCCTTGTTCATCAAACAATTTAAACGGTCTTTTGAAGATTTACTTTAACTTCTCATATGTTCAACAAAGTTTGGACAAAGTAAATATTCAAGTTTTTGTGAAAAAAATAAAATACTAAACCAATGATGGCGCTTATTATTGCTTATTTTGTAAGTTTTCTTTGTATAATTTTACTGTGTCGTTTATACCTAATGTGGTAGATTTACTATCTTATCAAAGATATGACTTTGACCAAATACAAAGTACAGTTGCAAACAGGTTTTATTGAGCCATTTACCACTGTTCGTAATTTGGCCGTATAATACTACCGGTTTATTAATGACAATATTTACTACAAGTAAGTATGTATCACACGGCTAAATTATGAACACTGGCGAGTGGCTCTACAATCCCGGTTGGTAGTGGTGCATCACCCAAAAATCTTAAATACCCACTATTACCACCCCCCGTTTACCACGAGTATCTTAACAAAACTCCTTAAAACACTCCCAACAAAGTTGTATTTGAATTTTAACTTTCACACTTTGTGGCTTCAGTAATGCGCTCTTTGAGGACTTAGTGTACTCTCTGTCGGTCTTTGTCCTAGACAGAATCTTAGCACGATACTAAAACTTGTCAGAAACTTTGGCTGAAATCTCCGGAATATTTTAGTCAAGCGACGCGCCAAGCTGGAAATTATTTATCAATGCAATTTTTCGATGCATAAAATATAGAACGACGCGGAAATGTTTCGAAGTGTAAAATTTGCTGTCAAAATGAATTTTACTTGGTATTTTGTGTTGAAACATTTTAAGCGTCACATTTAAATTCAAGGAATATTAAAGTAGAACAAGATGTAGGTATGTAACTTTTTTTCATTTCATGTACGTTTAAGGGGTTGACAAAACATATCCCAGAGTATATTTAATTTTTACCCAATAAAATATTACATGACCTTAAATCTTAGGTAATTATGAACCATTTACGTTTTAATTTCTTTGTTATGTTGCTCTTATCTACCTTCTTATTCATAACTACATACTAAAATTATGTTTGTCTATAATGACCAAGACTCCTTAATATCTTTAATCGCCGAAAATAACCGTAAATACTTACCGCAAAGTATTTAACGCTGATTCAATAAAGTACTTACCGTAGACTATTTAATCTACAACATTAGATCCAGTTTTATCAGACTCAAAGCGAGATCACTTTGATCGTCCAAAATACCGTGTTTTGTCGAAGACCATTACTTTATTACTTTTTGATCGGCACGCCTTGAAGGGCTGTTGCATTGGTTTCTGTAGGTACACATGCGCCGACATTGTACTGTGAATGGACTAAAGAACATTTTGAAGTGAATTAGATTTTGTTAATATAGGGGAGATTAAAAGAAGATTAGAAATAAAGGACACGTGTCAAACTTGCACTTTATTAAGTAAAAGATCTGAACAGATTTAATTATTTTAAGTAGCAAAGAAAACTGTAAGTCAAAAAATTACTTATTGCCACCAAAAGATAGCTACTTTATAAAAGAAAACAAATATTTTATATATTTTAAATGACAGAAAATCGAACCATTATGGGTAACCGAGTCTAAACTCTAAATAAGACCTAGCTAAATCGATTAGTTATTCGCTCCCATAACTACAAAATTTCAAAGGTTAAAAGTAAAACGAAAACTATTTTAATAAAAATAGTAAGTTACGTCTGATTCCGATTTGAATCCTAGAACTTCAATTTGCAAGTCTAATCAGAGGTATTGAATTACCGGTTCATTACACGTAAAATTTAAGAAAAAAAAATGTGGAAACTCGAAGCGTTTTTCCAGAGATACGATAAAGCTAAATTGATTAATTCCTGAAACCCTTTATAGTTTTATTCGGAATCATTACATTACATTACATTACGATGTAACTTACTAGAGTTTACCAAAATAGTATTATAATAATACGTAGTAATAAGACATTGTTTTTGAAATAGCATATTGTGCTTTAGTTTTCCAATGCCGAAAGAAAAACAATTTTAGGTTAGTGACGTGCGTGTATGTATATGGATTTTCTTTAAATCGATAGTTTAATACCACCAATAATAAAAAATGAATGCGAAGTAACAAACGCAGCGAAAATAAAACAAAAAATAAAACTTGTAGAAAAACTTCGGTTTAAAGCCCTGGCTGGTTTCGAACTTATTTGCCTCGAGACCTCGAGAGTTGGCGATCTCGCAAACGATGTGGCTAATTAACGATATGAAACTTTACGAACTAAAGACGGGTTTCGACAACAAAAAGGACGCGAGTTCTTTCAAGACAAATTACAACCCATGTCCAAACACGGCCCAGTCTAATTAATCTGAAAAATCCTCCTTATTTTTCCACACGTTCCGTGCCCGGGGCTAATCTGTTACTCAAACGGGTATATTTATTATCCTTCTTCTCCATTTTCTTTCAATTTGTTCCCTTAATTTTTATTTGAGTGCGGTACTTTTGCTTAAACATTAATTAGTACCCGAGTAATTCAATTTAAAGATGCTTATTAAAACATCTCGTCATTTTAACGTAATAATTATACCTACCCGTAATTAAAACAGACTGCCAAATTTACGAAAAAAACTAAAAAAATTGTTTAATAATAACAAAAAAAGACACAATACTTTCGGAAAATTCAGTGACATTGAAGCTTTCCGTTCCGTTATAATTCTTATATATTTTCTATTCTCGGCCTCTAAATAGTTTATCCCTTTTCCTGTACGGTTAGTTAACTCCATTCACCCGTCACGAGGTCAACTAGACCTTCTTTCCGTAATAGGCTGTCCTCCACGTATAGTTGCAATATAACATCTCATTACCAGTGTTTCGTTCCACGGCAAATAGGGGTTAATTTCATTAGTCCGAGCCCAACGAATCGTGTGATAACTTTAGTGATGTTATGTGAAAGAGCGCCTGTGGGAAAGGGGAATATACCACACCTTTACAACGTAAAGGACGAGACTGTATATCGCTTGATTCAAAATTGGACGTTGTTTTAAGTGTTCCAAATGTCAGTTTTAAATGTATGTTGTTCAGAAATGCGTCGTTTTGATAATGCACGTTGCTGTTGCAATACGTTCAGTTATATTCGCTTGTCAAGCGTGTTTTGTTTTAACTTTTAATGGTGACTGTCGAAGTGAATAAACGTACGGTACCTATCTTTTAATTTTCGACAACTTTATAGTTTATTGGCCTTCACCCGCGGCTCCGCTTGCGTAAAACATTAGATCTGACAGTCAAATTGAAATTTCCAAAGTTTGAATAAATTCCTATAGAATCCCAAATAACATGCGCGGTCTTTATATTCGTTGTATGATGAATACCCGTGCCAAATTTCATGTCTTTAAACAAAGCGGTTAAGATTTTGATATTTTTCTTGAATTCCGTAGAAATATCAGGATAAAAAGTACCTAACCTAATCCGTTTAGTCATTTTAGCGTGAAAGAGTTCATTACAAAAATACACAAGCACACACCTACACACACAGACACACAAACATCACGTCTGTATTCTCAAATGGCGTAGGCAGAGCACACGAAACGTTACCGCTTCGGGGCCACTAAGTTTGACAAAAACGATACAATAAATACCTAAAATTGCTAAAAGTGGCTCCGAAGCGGTTAACGTTTCATGTACTCTGCCTACCCCATTTGGGAATACAGGCGTGATGTTTGTGTGTGTGTGTCTGTGATATAATAGTGACAGGTTGCTAATTCTAACCCGAACTACACGGGGCAAAATACACATACTCACAAATAATTACATTTATAATTTTGAATGGATTATTGACAACAACGACGAACATAGATAGGTACTTAAATAAAATAAAATAAAATAATTATAAATTAAATTGTGCGATAAGCGTTGCCATTTGATTAAAATTGACTCAACAACACGAACTTTAAAGTAGATCTCATTGTAAATAGTGATGTAAAATTGAACAACTCCTTGTTTGCTGTGAAAACCCCAACTTTAGATTACCTACTACTGATATTCACGTCATTACCATAGTTGATTGGACGGGGTATTGTCTGAAAATGCATGCAATAACCATTCGACAGAGTTGTGATTCGAGTTTCAGAACTGCAATAAAACTTTATAAGATACATCAATCACAAAGCTGTCTGAGTTCAGTAATGTAGCTTTTGTAATTGTAGTAATTGATATTAACTTCATTTATAAAAAAAACACAATATCATAATATGCTATGAAATATTATGTTTTTTTTTATTACTGTTTATAGGTAGGTACCTAATCAGTAAATAAATATAAAGTAAAAAATATAGAGGCAAATCCTAATTCTCAATGCGTAAATGTTTTTAATATGACTGTCGTTTTAATTTTGTATTTTATACATATAAGTATATTAATTTATCAAGTACTAAACTAAACACTCATAAATGTAGAAATCCATTGAGAGAGTCTCTTCTTAGTATCAAAAAAAGCACGAAAAAAAAAAACGGTTTTTTACTGGCTGTCTACTTATTTATTTATTTAAGGAATAGTTAGGTACAACTTACAAACAGATACTATTCTAATTGACACATTTATAATACACACTCAAAGTTTGTAACTTAACTACAACTGTCCACAACAATCATAATGTGGCTAAAGAAGCATGGAAGATGAAATAAGTTTACAAACTGTCCAACCAGGGCGATATAGAATTAATATTACAACCATCAAAATAAGCTTAATGTTTCCGAATCGATCTGAGAGCACAAGCCACCACGTTATTGCAACGATATTAAAACGTCACTACAATAATAAAAAAAACTACAAAACCCTACGGACCGTGCAAATTAAAATAAGCCAATGAAACTACAACAGATTTCAACACGTTGCGCTAATTGACTCATTCATTCGAATTACCCAGGCGTTTGGTACCAATTAAAAAAATCATATAAAACGACAATAAGTTTAAATGTTCTTTATTATTATTATTATATTGTCAGCCTATTCTGTTCCACTGCTGAGCAAAAGCCTTGTTTACCTATTAACACCGACAAAAACAAGAAAAAGAGAAACATACAACTGTTAAAACGGATAACGCAAAAAGAAGTACAGACGGAGAAAAATTACAGAGTATATGTACAATTCAAGCATATCACCAAAAAAATTTAAAACATTTAGTTTTGGTAAGAATTGTTTGCCGTCATTTTCGCCGTATGTGTAAGTGTTAGTATTTAGTCTCACATGAGTTTTATAATACCAACTATAATATAATAAAAATCTTTTTACTGTATTTACTACAGTCAGTGAAAGATAAGAAGGCGGATATTTTTTGAATATTGTAATTTTTTGTAATCAAACTGCTCTGTAAGTTCCGATTTTGTAAACGGATCACGTTTGCGACCCTTAATTAAGAAGTTAATGAGATCAGGACCTGACCTCTTTTCATTGTAATCAATATTGGTTACTAAATTACAATATAAAACGCTGTCCCAAGTTTTGGATAAGTGAGTCAATTAATTTTCACAAAGTATTTTCAGAACAGGTCAAGGATGGAAACGTGAGCATATTGGTTTTATGCGGTTTCCGTCTAGTTAACACTTCTGTGAAATCTTTTGACAGCTTTGTTACATGATAATATTTAAGAGCGTTTATACCTGCTGAGCTGGCAACGTTGCATTTTTGTTAGTTTTTCTCGATTATTCCATAAAACTTGAATGAAAATTAAAAATTTGATTTGATAGAACTCTTCTTAGGGCTACTTGCTGGAAACACATAAATCTCGAGTTTGCGTTAAGCTCAGTTTAGTAGTGTCAAAATGTATGGAACTGTCAAGCTTAAGCCAGGTTTAACGACTAAATCTAGATTTTGTTTTTTCCTGCAAGACGGCCTTAATATATAAGTTAATGTGTCTACTCTAATAATTATTCGTGTTAGACTTTTATATTTTTTTAAAACTAAAAAAAATGTTTATTAACGGTTTTTAAAGAAAATAAGTCTATCACGAATAATTTAAGATAAAGATTTTAAATGCAAATTACATTTTTTTATATAGCCGGAACGTGTCCCACTGCTGGGTAAAGGCGTCCTCTTTTCTTCGTTACTCTGTCCTATCCTAGGCATGCACCTGCTAATCGAGCTGAAAAGCTCTCAGGTTGACCTGAGCAATTTACGTACGCTCGCATTATGTTTAAGCGTTTAGTACACAACAGACAATCACCTAACCATGATGCAGATAAGTAATAGGTAAGTATCTTCTTCTAAGTCACTATAGTGACTCGCTACTCTACTAGTAAGTATACGACATAGTGATCGTGGCTACGTTTTGTAGTGAACCTTCATTGAAATGATAAGTATTTCTGGTCAACCGGAAACGTATGAGGATTTATTTGGAGATATATTGGTGCTTCCCAGTATTTCACAAAGTTAACCATTCACGATTTATAGTACGCGTCTGCACTTCTAAATTATGCCAATATCAGTGTATAAGCTGAAAATATGCTCAGATCGGGGCAGCATGAATATCGAGGAGGCATTACCCTCTCACTAATAGCCAATATCTGCCGCCAAAATTGCCTTCCTAACGATATTTCTGCTGCAAGTAATAAAACCCTTAATCCTGTTAGCGACCTGAAAACGCGTTGGCTTGGATTTTTGGGATTTGGACTTCAGTTTGTTTGTTTTAATGATTTATTGAATCAGGCGTTACTTTGCGGAGGTCCATATCAATGAACTAAAATAATTTCCTTGCTCACCCGCGACCTTACGATAGCTAAGCTTATGCAAAATATGCGTGTTCATGCAGTTCCTCCACCTCCACACTGCAAGAACACACACAAATCACACAAACCCATCTATCACCACCACCACACTACACTGACGCGTTTCGAACTCAACCAGAGCTCATCTCCAGAGTGACACAACCGTACACCATGCTACCAGTTGTTAAACAAACAACTGGTACATAACAAAAATAATGTACATAACAATGAAAAGCTGCTAATTTATGCTGCCACGGGTGATTAGACGATGCTGGTATCACGGCATCTGTGTACGTGGGCTTTCGTTAAATTTGAATTGGTGTTTATTATTAAATCTTTTAATTGTCAAATCCAAAAAGTTTAACGAAAATTTTTCTTCTAATTCATCTTCTTCTAATTCTTTTTCTTTTAATTTTTTTTAGTATCATCTCCCTTGCTACGGCTTGGATCTAATTTCAGCAATGGTAGTTAATAAAACATGCCTTGACAGTAAATAAATAAAAATCAAGGTAGTTTTGAAGGACGGTTAAAAATTTATTAATAATTTGTGGGTAGTTTTGTTTTGTTTCATAAAACGTATGTGGGTACTTGGGGAGTTACAGTGACAAGTTAAAACGGTGGTTGTGGTTCGTTAGTCTAACAACTGGTAGCATGGTGTACGGTTGTGTCACTCTGAAGATGAGTTCTGGTTGAGTTCGAAACGCGTCAGTGTAGTGTGGTGGTGGTGATAGATGGGTTTGTGTGATTTGTGTGTGTTCTTACAGTGTGGAGGTGGAGGAACTGCATGAACACGCATATTTTGCATAAGCTTAGCTATCGTAAGGTCGCGGGTGAGCAAGGAAATTATTTTAGTTCATTGTTTTAATGAGTTAAATAAATGAAGCTTTCGTGTGACATTTTAAAAGTAAAGTCATGATAAATTTCTAATGTGTAATTATTTACTATCTACTGTAAATTGCACAGCCTTCTAAAATCGGTACTTTAATTCCATTTATTATAAAAGTTGCCTGGAAGAGATCGTTCTGAAGAGATAAGGCCGCCTATTGCTTACTTTGCAAAATCAATATAATATATTATATAGGCCTGTAATATGAGCAAATAATTAAAACACAGATCATACTCCTCAAACTGAACACCATTAGTTCAGCGACTTTTAAAAATATACATTTTTTTTAAATTTTAATGACACTTTTAAGTTTATTCGAAGAAGCAATGTAAAGCAAAATGCTTGATGTTTGTAGGGTGACAGGCGACGTCAGTTGGGTTCTAGGATGGCGTATTGATAGCAGTATTTAATTTGTATGAAAAAAGAAAAATTCAAAAACTCCATTATATTTAAAAGTCGCTGAACTAATTGTTCAGTTTGACGAGGACAATCTATGTTTTAATTTTTTGCTCGTATTACAGGCCGCACCCGGTATGTGTGTACTGCTTACTAGGTACGTACATGTATTGGTGTTCAGTTAATAAAGAGTCGTTGTATTGTATTATAAATGTCGTACCTAAGCATTCAAGTGAATCACACCTCTCAGAATGTAAAGTTTTTAATAAAAATTATGTGAATACAGTCATATTTATATTTATTTATTTAAAGCCTGTTTTTTTCCTAGCCTAACTATAATTTATCAAGTACTACTGCTGCTTGAAGTCTTCGTGACCTAAAATCCAGTTAAAAATGAAATTTAGGGGCTGTTTCACCATCCATTGATTAGTGTTAACTGGCGGTTAGGTGTGATGCCGTCTCTATTTGTTTTGTTCGAATAGACGGAGACGGCATCACATTTAACCGTCGGTTAACGCTAATCAGTGGATGGTGAAACAGCCCCTTACAGTTTTATAATAATGAAAAGCGTTTTTCATATTCTATCCTAATGTAATATAAACATTAAGGGTCTGTTTCATCATCCATTGATTAGTGTTAACTGGCGGTTAGGTGTGATGCAGTCTCTATTTGTTTTGTTCGGATAGACGGAGACGGCATCACATTTCACCGTCGGTTAACGCTAATCAATGGATGGTGAAACAGCCCCTAAAAGTATTAAAGGGCAAGCTTGTTAATTTACTTACCTAAGCAGACAGCCTATCTAACCAAAGTCTGGTAGATGAAGGCTCAAAGCTCAATTAGAAATTAACCTAACGTGCCTAAAAATAACATTTGCGTTTAACTAAGTTTGATGTAAACATGGGTTGAGTCGCGGTCAGGTTTAAAATATGAATACAAATTGAGAAAGTTCGGGGTTGCTCCAATCCGGCAACTTTAAAATTATTAACGCGACGCTCCTACGTAGATTTACGCGTGAAACAGCGACGTTATCTATATGAAAAATGGGCTCGATTTATGTATGACTACAGTAGGTTCCAAATAGAATTTCTAACGTACTATAAGTGACTTATATATAAGCGACACTGGTAAACAAATCGGATATGCGACTTTATTTTGTACTACTAAAATTTCTTCAAGGAATATTTTTAAACATTGTAGGTTTTTTTTAATTTTACTTTTTAAACTCGTAACGGTGTCGCTTATAGTTGGATACAAGTATCGATATTATTTAAAATAGACATAGGTATTGCTTAATCTCATGCAAGAAAGATACTCGTATGTATGTTTTCCCTTTGTATAAATTTTGGTTCTCATTGGCTGAATGTTTGTTTTAAATTTTACGGCGTCCTAAACATCGGTACTTTAGACTTACTAAGATATAAATAATGCCAATAAAAACTGTTTTTCTGATCCTTGCTTTTAAGAGCCAAAACAAGAATAAAAAAACATAAAATACTAGCTGTTGCCCGCGACTCCGTCCGCGTAGAAGTATGAAAAATAGTTTACATCCTATTCTCAGACCTACCGAACATACACAAAAAAAATCATAACAATCGGTCAAGCCGTTTCGAAGGAGTCACAAACATTTTTGACCCGAGAATTTTATTAAAATAGAAATTGAAATTTATTTTCGCAACGCATGTTTTTATCTTTCTGTCAGTAATATCCCACCTTTACGTGTAACGAAATTAAAAAGAGTCAGTAGCCATTTATCAAAAGAGTTTTATAACTGGGTCAGTGTTCGGAAAATATTTTTTACGGTGGTTCTCATACATCATTTTCCTTGACGGCCAATTTTCCCCACCTAATGCTATTTTTCAGTTCTGACTCTGTAAAGTTTCTCGGTTGTTGTCTTTTTTGGAGAACAAATAAAATTCAATTTGCTGTCGTGCTTGTAGTTTGTCATAAATAGTACACTTGGAAAAATTATCAGGAAAATACTACAAATGAATCGAATAGCATTATATACATATTTTTCTCATGTGTGCTTTTATAATTGCACACTGAGAAAAAGGGTCTTGACAGTTGAACGGACGGACATTAAAGTGATCCTATAAGAGTTCTGTCTATGTTTATCCTGAAAGCGATAAAATGATAATTTTATTGTTTAAGTCATCTTTCTCCTTTTTTGTGCTATTTAATATTATATTATAATTCTACCTCTATATTTAATAAATTTATGGTGGACACATCGCCCACACAGCCTACGCAGCCAAAACCAACCACTAATAAAGGTAAGTGCTTTTGTTCATCCTAGTAACATCATTAGGATATTAATATCGTGTGATAGCTGGCTTTAATGGTATCGCCAACCATAGCTATATATATAGAGGTAGCTATGTTATAAAAAAATATCTGAGGTGTTTAATAAGCACTTTAATAAAAATTACCACTCGTTGCAGTCGGGTAAAAAGACCGGACAAGTGCGAGCCGGGCTCGTGCACTGAGGGTTCCATAGGTTCAGTCAAGGGCAAAAATGTACTTAAACGTATCGTAAAAAAAATTGTTTAAGTTTATAAATTTGGTACAGCCGCTGAGACACAAGTTACAAAGCTAAAATTTTCAATATTGACTTACGCTTGACACAATTATTGATATTTTTTATGTAATAAATAGCAGCCAAACGAGCAGATGGTTCACCTGATGTTAAGTGACTACCGTCGCCCATAGACATGCGCAGCACCATCAGGATTGCAAATGCGTTGCGACCTTGCAAGGAATAGTAGGACTACACTCGCTTTTAGAAGGTAACCATATTATCGTAGATGGGGACCCCATTCATTTGTATTGTTTTCGTAATATTTATCTCTGAAACGTTTTCTCATGAAATTCTCATTCTGTATTATTATTATAATGTACTGTTTTATGATTTAAATTCGGGTTTTGTTCCGCGTACCTTGATTTTAGAGAAGCTAGATATTACGATGCAGACCGTCAAAAAAAGGAAAGTGGCCTATCTGGGTCACGTATTAAGACACGACAGATACGAACTCTTGCAACTGATAATGATGGGCAAAGTGGCAGGCAAAATATGGGCAAAAGAGCAGTGGGTCGTAGGAAGAAATCGTGGCTACGCAATATCCGGGAATAGACGGGAGTTAAGAGCGCCGCGGAGCGTTTTAGACTGGCAAAAGACCGAATCAGATGCGCGGAGCTGACTGCCAACCGTCACTAGTTGGAGAGGCACTTGAAGAGAGAGAGATATTACGGCACAGTTATGGATGCGCCATAATCACAAGACGACTAGAGAATTGCGAATATGCTGGTATAACTGTCAGTCGTAACCGATCTACCCTCTTCCTAACAAGTCACCCACTACTGCTGGAACTCGAACTTATTTTAAAGTCATTGCAAAATACAGTATCACTCACTTTTTTCGTATTATCACGTATACGATCAGGATTACGTACTCGACAACTTAAAACCATCGACAACATTAGACGACCGGACGGCCAAGTGGTTAGAGAACCTGACTACGAAGCTTGAGGTCCCGGGTTCGATTCCCGGCCGGGGCAGATATTTGTGTGAATAACACGAATGTTTGTTCTCGGGTCTTGGATGTTTATCATGTATTTAAGTATGTATTTATCTATATAAGTATGTTTATCCGTTGCCTAGTATCCATAGTACAAGCTTTGCTTAGTTTGGAATTAGGTCAATTGGTGTCAAGTGTCCCATGATTTATTATTACTATATTATTATTATCTTCTCGATTCAAGTTTGGTTATTTCGTAATTAAATCATAAAAAAATAAATTAGTAATGACCGCGATAGTCTAAAACATTGTGTTATAATATACTGTTGCCAGAGTAAATAATTGCCTATTGCGCAGAAATATTCAATTAGATCCAGGACGTGCTCCAATCCGTATCGATTCCATAAGTTTATTTTGCATTCAACTAGAGAAAGGCGGGTCTGAATTGAATGCACTGCCAAGTCTCTCTTCTGTTATAAATAGACACGCTTATTGATTTAAGTGTTTTAGTTGCTGAATTATATAATAAAGTGATTAATAACTATTTCAATAACGAGATGGGCCATCTCTGGTTGAAACCTACTGATTTTTAATAGCCGTAAAGAATATAAAGTTTGCTGTGTCAATATAGATTAGCAAGTAAATAAGAAATATAAAAGGCAGCCAATTTATGGTTTTAAACCATAAACGCTAGGCTCCAAAAACTCTCTTGCCATGCCTTTTGCGAATTAAAAGAAAAATTCTTGTGTCAAGAAAAACAAAAAGAAATTGAATCGCATAGTTGTTATGAGATTATACATTATCCTATACTAACTATCCTACTAATACTGTACCTATAAATGAGACAATTTGCGAAGATGTTTGGTCTTTTGTCACTCAACCACGCAATAACGGCTGAACTAAAAAGATCTGATTGAGACATAAAATACATACTCGTAACCCGGTATTATGTTCCTGTGGAAAATATTTTAACTTTAAACATGAATAGAGCGTACCGTCTTAGAGCATTGTTTTTTTTATTCGACTGGATGGCAAACGAGCAAGTGGGTCTCCTGATGGTAAGAGATCACCGCCGCCCATAGACACCTGCATCACCAAGGGGATTGCAGAGATGCGTTGGCAACCTAGAGGCCTAAGATGGGATACCTCAAGTGCCAGTAATTTCACCGGCTGTCTTACTCTCCACGCCAAAACACAACAGTGCAAGCACTGCTGCTTCAGGGCAGGATTAGCGAGCAAGATGGTGGTAGCAATCCGGGTGGACCTTGCAAAAGGTCCTACCCCAGCTTTCAAGATCACACGTTAACTTCGCATGCAATCAATTGATGGCGTTTTCTTTTAAAACGCCGAGGTTCAAACATGTTACTTTAACCTTTTTTGAGGTCAAACTGTATAATTGTAAACGGGTTACGTGTTTGTAGGCATTCGTTAGTCGGGTAAAGCCGCGGGCTTAAACTGTTTACAAAATATTTTTCTTATGTCTTGTATGTATGGTCTCACGAAAACCATGTGACTGAAATTGTAATAAGTAAGACATTTCTCATAAGACACAAGAAATTTTCTAATAATTATGCAAAAGGCCTATATCATGTCTCTTAAAACAATATGCAGTTGAAATTAAACATTTGATTTTAATACATGACTATTTATTTTCAAACTCAGTACTCGCTCCATATGAAAACAATTTTCGTTTTAGAATAAAATATCATTGGAAATATTTTCTAGTTTTCTCGACGGCATCTAATTCATACAATAATAACTCATTACTTTCATGAGCCTCTCGATAAAAGCAATTCAGTCGATAAAAGTGATTCAATTCATTATCCGAATCACACCATCCAGCAAGTCTCGCCAATTCAATAAGAAAAGGTCTTAAGAAAAAAATCTCATTTCGCAGAGATCCCTAAGCCAATCAAATATTTTCCTTCCGGAGATGTTATCTTTTAATATCTCGTCTGTGCTAGCGATAACTCTATGAGTATTTTTGAAAGTAATTGCTTATTTTAGTAACATGTCTCGCTCTCTGAAAGTTATAAGTACCTACCTAAACGTAGAGTTATCCAGTAACTTGGTAGTTAGGATTTTGGTATTTCGTGTAGATATTTCATTCACACTTACTGATATTGTAAATATTGTAATTAGACATAAAGGTATAGGATAATGAAACTAAAAACCTTACCACCATAACTTTTTTACTCAACGATATGGAATATTGCAACGTTACCGCTGATTCTCTGATTTAATTAGTTGTTTTTAAAGTCAAGGATTTATTCACCGGAACGTTCTATGGAACAGTTATTTTTACATTTATCTTTCTACGCCACAAGAATCAATTAAAGCAGGCACTATTTGCATTATTTGTAAAGGTGGATTTACAAGAGCTGGCACGAGTGAACTGAATGAAAGAAATGTCTCTTGTACAGAGGCCTCTTAATGGTTTGTAAACAAGTACATAATACTCCTTAAACATGATAATCACTTTTTGAATCAACCTTTAGGTACCTATTTAGTCAATAATCAGTTTGTGATGCACACATAGATGTCATTCACTCATTCAATTCATGCATGCCAGTTTTTGAGAATCGACCTGTTATACCTTCAGCGAAAAATCATAAAACATACGACAGTCGCTGTTTGCCAGCGCATTAGCGCTTTTTCTTTACTTTCGCTGAAACTGACGGATGCCAGCGGCAATTAGTGTCCGGAAATTACACAAGAAAACACCAGCAATCCATCACCTGCCCAGAAAAAATAAAGCAGAAATCTGCGCCGGTCGTGCACGGCTTATACAAAACGTCATTCAAGCTAAGGCCGAGATGACGATGCCGAATTTCCCGCTTACTTACTGCGTTTTACGAGGATAGCCCATGTTTTACTGCGAGGTATAAAAATACTGGCAATGTAGATAAATTTTGGATGTTATTGTATGGGTGCCTCTTTGATTTTGGGATCGCTACGTGGCTGCGTAATTGGAATACTCGTACTGAGTAGTTGCGTTGTGCTACTCGTCCGAATACGTATAATTTATTTGTATATACGTATAGTAGGTACCTACCGCGCGACATCCGCTTATGATCCGCTTAAAAGTGAGTGCCTTACTCTAGTTTTTTTTTTACTGTTGAGTTGATTATCATATTTTAACTGAAAGTATTAACAAATCACATTAGTAAACATATACGTATTATGGGACCTATGATCATGATCATGGCGGTGGTTGATGGTCGAAACATCGGGAGCCTATTAAAGGCGATCGTGGTCGTAGTAGAAAATATAATTAATGTAAATTGTAATTACTTAACTGTAAAATGTTCAAAAACTGTTTCGAAACTCGCTTAGTAAGTAATCAATTAGATAAAATAATATAATTACAATGTTTTCAAAATAATATCCCTAACCTCGGCCTATGAAAATTATAACCAACCGCCATAAACCCTCAAACGCTCAAACCAATCAAAACTGGATCAAACCGCTAATTTTCGGGCATAAAAAGAATACTGGCCAATTGATCCCATTAAATGGCGTATACAGGTAACGGCTGAAACGACGGGTTCAGGAAATCACGTGTAAAATCTCCATTAGGAACGTTCACCGATTGATAGGGGATGAGCTGCCATCTATCGGACACGGAACACAGCCGGAACTCATGACCTGAATTCCGAATAGCCTGAAAGGTTTTTCGGGTATGGTGTAAGCAGAACGAATCCAATTGTTCGGGAATATAAAATTAGACGGAGGTTTTTTGTTGATTCTTAAGAGGAGTACCTAGTAGAGAAAATATTTATTATGAGAAAAATTAGAGACAGTTTATTGAAACCTTTTTTTTGTTACCACCACGTGGAAATCATTCACTGCTGAACAAAGGCCTCTCAAGGAGCCATCAAACTTGTTTTTTCTTAATTATCTAAAAGTAGGTCACATACTTTGTTATCATAAAACCCAATAAGCTTGTACCCTGTAACTTGGCCAGGGCTGATCACTGTAGCGCTCTTTTGCATAAGCAACGAGAGGTGATATTTTAAATGGCGTCGTAAAAGTATTGTCAAACTCGAAAAGGAATTTGAATTAAAAATTTCTACAAACTTTTATTGAATGCCTACGTAACTATAAATTTAAATTTAATTTTGTTTCGGATTGACATAATACTTGCTAAATACCTATACAAATTGTAGAATGCGATAAACGACAATGTGATACTAAATTTTGCAGAGCAAAGACACTACTTCACATTTAAACAAACCAGGATAATCTAATACTCTTAGTTCACGTGTCCCGTTTTTTTTTTCTTGTCAAGCTACCAACAGAGCTGGATACTTTCGGGACTAAATTACTAGATTTTTAATATCCTATTAAAAAAACCTATTCGTAACGAAAATGCTAGTATTAAAGATGATATTGTAAGTATTGTTTTATTCAAAAATACAAACTGAGACATGGATGCACAGAAAAACCAGAAAAAGACACCAGCGCTGGGAATCAAACCCAGGTCCTCAGCAATCCGTACTGCGTGCTATAACCCCTACACCACCGATTTTCGATATGGTTTCACGGGATACCCGTAAAAGTAACAAATTTGGAGTTGAAATAAAAAATACAAAAAGACTCCAAAAAACCAATCATATTGTTTTATTGCCTAAAATAAGACGAATATCTGCCTTCACATACTGTTTCTCGTAAAGGTACGGTAATAGATGAGCTGTAAACAGAGATCCCCTTTGGAAAATCCTATTCAGTTGGAAAACAGATAAACGAAAGGGCATATTTTTGGTAAATCTAAACTAATACAGAAACACAAATCGTATTCCAGCGCTTAGGTGATTGCATTTGTTTGCTTGTATGCTTGCTTGCAATGTAAACCTATTTAGGAGTAACTTAATTTATATTTTTTGTCTACCAAATTTTATAAAATATCGCGATCATTTTAAAAATAAAACCAACAATCAAAGCAATAGATGATTTAAAATATTGATTTTATAAAAAGCGTATGTGTGTGCGCGAGTCCATACCGAGCCTCTTACATTATAACAAACAATATTCTAATGGAGTAAACTCCAAAATATAATGTGACTAATGTCGTAACCTGCCCGACCTAATTTAAGCGGAAACAAGACTTAACAGAAGTTAATGGGCCATTAGAGTAAAGATTTAACAATTGAGATAATTTATTTAAGGTTATGACAATGCTGGTTGGTTATTTAATTCGAACAAAGAAAGGGCTCCTCCATTCATACTTCACATGCAGACTTGACCCTTTCTTGCAGTGAACTGGAAAATTGTTTTACTAGAAGCGACATTTTCACGCAATGAATTAAATGAGCGATTTTTTAAAAACGCATCTATCGCCCGAAATTTGGAAGAAATTTATGTTACTTACTAAATCCCGGGGGTAATAGCAAATTATGAATTGAAAATCGCGTAATTATTCAAATAATATCTTCATAAGAAAATTATTTATTTCTGCAATTACTTTGCGAAATGTCGTATTTAAACAAAGTAGCAAAGTTATTCGATTATTTGGAAAACTATCTCGTTATTCAAATAATATTGAACTTTCTACTTTCCCCAACTTTTCATAATTATCGGGATAGAGTTCTAGTTTACATAACCTCTTCACATCTCTATGTCCGTGTAAGCAACCTTCCCTGTCTTTCAAAATCCAAGCACATTATGTTAAACTAATTTCGTAATTTAGATGTCCAGAGCAGCCAAAGAAGTTTATGATTCAGTGATTTCCTTGACTATCTTGTTAATAGTTAACCCGTTATTCATAAACGTTTGTTAAGCTTTTGTTAGCTTAACATTAGTTTGTATTTGCTTGGCACAGATAAAACGTTAATAAACTAAACTAAACTTTAGTTACCTATAACAGATTTATAACTATTTATGAATAGATGATTAATTTTGATGTACGTCTGATGTACAGTGACAAGGAACAAAAGTGATCACTTATTTATGACGTTGACTGTACTTGGCCGGCATTTTTACCTACTTTTGCTAAATATATACGAGTATGTGAATTACAAATAATTTAGCTACAGATCTTAAAGATACATCATAAATTAAGAACCTTTACACTGTTTTACTACGCGTAATATTTAATGCAGATGTTTATGGGCGGTGGTGATCTCTTACCATCAGGATACCCACTTGCTCGTTTGCCAACCACTCGAATAAAAAAAAAATGATTTTAATATTGAATATTTCCTTATAGTTAACGGAAGCAAAAAAAAACCACGTAAGCAAAACTGGGCAAGCATTTTCACTCTTCATTCTATTATATACTTAATGGAATTTAAACGACATTATGCTTTTATAAACGCTTAATTTTAAAATAAAATTAACCTCCAGTGCTCCTGTGACGCGTAAGTGCCTCGGGCGAGCGAGTATGTCATTCAGTGAACATTTCAGCTGCAAACATCAAAAGGTTTGTTTTACAGCGGCGTTTTTGTACACCAAGTAATTGAATTGGCAAAGTTTTCGATAGCGAAAATATTTATTGTGGGAGCGAAAATAAATAGTTTCGCCCGCCCGCAGCTTTATTTCCGTATTGGAACAGAGTTTGTGTAGCATTGTTATGTCGGGTTAATTTGTCGGTTAAGTTAAAACCAGATAAGAGTGGATCGGATTCATGCATTAAGGGATACGTTCTTAAAAGGCAGAAATTATGTACACTAATATTATAAATGCGAAAGTTTGTAAGTCTGTTTGTTTGTTACTTCATCACGTCTGAACCACTGAACCAATTTTGATGAAATTCGATATACAGATAGTTTGAGTCCTGGAGATGGACATTGGATAAATTTTATCCCGGAAAATTGCATAGTTCCCGCCGGATAGAGATAAACGAATTCTACGCGGACGAAGTCGCGGGTAACGGCTAGTTTCTAATAAAAATGGAGTAATTTTTGTGGATCAGTCATTTTTGGTTTTTTCTTTAAATTGTAGGCTAAATAACCTGCGTAAAACTTGCATGAAACTTTTAAAAAGTAAGTTCTTACAATAAACTAGAAAAAAAATAAATATGGAAACACAGATAAGCAACAGTTTCACTGGTTTCCAACCTTAAGGAAATCCCACTAATATAAATGCGAAAGTTTGTTTGTTACCGTTGAACCGATTTAGATGAAATTCAGTACACAGAGAGTTTGAGGACATAGGATAGTTTTTATTCCAGAAAATGGCATAGTTCCCGCGGGATATGGATAAACAAATTCTACGCGGACGTCGCGGGAAAAAAGTTAGGACAATATATTACCAATCCCAACAAAATGGCCGCTGACCCAAATACGAGTACCATTATCCCGGCCTGTGCATAATAACTAAGTATTCGCTAAAACCTCGTAACTTTCTTAATCCTAACTCTTAGTTTTCTCATCAACGTAAGAAACAACGCACGCTAACTCCTCCATTAGGTTGGAACAAAACAGACATTCGGAGCTTTAGGTAATGGTTGAGCAAGTGTTTAAAGAAACATTAGGCCAACGGATAAGTTTGGTCATTAGAGGATACCTTTCGGAGTCCACGGCTGGACGGAGCTCGGCGTATTTTTCTTTCTATAGCGGCGGGAACAAATGGGTTACTGTCTGTTTGTGGATGTTTTTCGTTATTTAACGCAAGTATTTTAGTTTAGAAAAATATTATCTTTTAAGAGAGAGAGATAGAGAGAGAAAGCGAGAGACATTTGTTTGCATAAATTATGCGATACAGAAGAAAAAAAACATTAGGAAGCAAATAATTCAAACTAATAAATAAATAATTATAAATATCATGGGATTGAATTGACCTAGTCCAAATCTAAGCAAAGCATACAACATACTTATATAGATAAATATATACTGAAATACATATTAAACATTCAAGACCCGAGAACAAATATTCGTATTATTGATACAAATATCTGCCCCGGCCGGGAATCGAACCCAGGACCTCAAGCTTCGTAGTCAGTTTCTGTAACCACTTGGCCATCCGGCCGTCATCAAATAGGTATAAATTGAAAAAAAACATCGAATAGGTATAAAATGGGCCTCGCTCAGTTTAATGTTGCGGTTTTGCGGGTAATAGAAGCTAGGCCCTTATTCTAGGTCCGCATGGATCAGTACCACAAATACCACCATCATATAGGTGCTCCTAGCGCCAACCAGTCAGTGAAATTATTGGCGCATGAAGTATTCTATTTAGCCCTCTAGGCTGGCAACGCGACTATAATCTTCTGGTGTTGCTTACATACCGGAATGCACTTGCTGATTTGCTACTCTTTACACAGGCTAGACTTGCGTTGCATTTGACTTGACAAGTCAAGTCAAAAGCAAGCTGCATGATATCCCGAGATTATTCCGTCTCTTTGCTGAATATTTTTTAATGTGCAAGTAAAACAGAGTAGGTATATATATTGTATCGTTCCCAACTTAAGCCTCGTACTGAACGACAAAAAACAAAAGTTCCACGCAGTTTGGGAGGTCGTTCGCGAGTTCCGAATACTTTTTTTAAGTGTCATCGCCGTAATGCCTCAAGTTTCTTAAGCGGCTTAGGTGATTCCAGTTTATACGAAAAAAACTCTTTATATTTTTGAAAAGTAAAAGCAATGAGGTTTAAAGAATCGTATAATTATTTAGGAGGGAGAACGTTTTGAAGCAGATTAGAATGGTATATAATAAAATAAAAGAATTAACCCTTTTGCTCAGAGTTTCGTATGTAATTAGGTACTTATACTGTCACAATCATACCGAAGGTAGACAACAAATCACACCAAATAAGCTTCACATTACCTAAATGAATGGTGCGTGGTTTCAAGATATCGAAAATCAAAAGTATTTTCTAATATAAAAATAGAAAAATCCCCGAAGACTTAAATAGGTTATCATAAGGGCCCATTAACCAGGGCCATTGCATATCACACAAACCCATCTATCACCACCACCACATTGACGCGTTTCGAACCCAACCAGAGCTCATCTTCAGAGCAACACAACCGTACACCACACTACCAGATGTTTGACTCAAACTTAGCTATCATAAGATCGCAGATGAGCAATGAAATCCTTTTAGTTCATTGATATGGACCTCTGCAAAGTAACGCCTGATTCAATAAAAACAATTGTATAACAAATGGGCCCAGGGCTCCATTGCATAATAAAGTACAAACTAATAATATTAGTGAATTTCAATACAAAATCGCTAATACTATATTAGCTCTTATTTTTTGTAAATGTAAATGTACTGTAAATAATAATGTTAAAAACTGACCAAGTGTGTGTTGTGCGGCATACCTACATTCAATATGAAATTTTGGTCGACTAATACTCTTTAATTTTAAAAGCTTTAGCTATAATCATATTGCATTAGCAGCGCTCAAACTCAGTCATCATAACAGTTATTACTCGTATTCTAATAAGATTTTTTTTTTTTTTAATATGTATGCCTACTTCAAATAGTATTCAGAAGTCCTCATGAAACTGTCAGAAAAATTACTAAAACAAGTTTCTCAGATCATAACACGACCGTAGTCTTGCGCCTCGGGGAGAGGCCTTATCCTCCAGGATATTTTTTACAACAAACGATTTATCAATCTGGTGGACAGCTCATTTTGGCAAACAATAACTTTTCGCACCTTCACTCATTTTCAGATCTGAGTTTCTTTGTTCAGGCTACAAAGGGGAAATGGTGTGTAATATTTTTATGGCAGCTTTTATTAAGCCCATAAAGGTGATGTGAGGCATGGGTCTAATATTGGACAATTGTCTGTAGATGTGCGTCTATATAATGGTAAAATGGCTAGCTACCTAAATTTATCGATGTTCGCATTTTTTATTGAGCTTTAAGTAATAATTGCCGAAATAAAGTATAATTTTGTCCTTTTTTAACGCAGTGATTCTGGGCTTAATATCTCGTAAGCTCTCCACATATCCTTTTATCAGATTTCAGTAAAATCCATCCAGCTGTTTTAGCATTAAGGACTATACTGAGTGGAGACCCTTTTTGGTATCCTGTAACATAGTTTTAGTGCTAGTTTTAGTCTTAGTCTTAGGTGGTACTTATAGAGCCAAAATAAATCTTTCTTTCTTTCTTTCTAACAAACACAACGCACGCACGCACTTTAAAATCTTTCGCATTTGAGATACTAATAAGATAATGCCTATGTTCACAAAGAGACTAGCATACGTCAACGCAAAATTCTGTTTTATTTGTTATGGATTTGAATTAAATTGTCGAAATAAACTTGTAACGAAGTTGGTTGTTTAGAACACTCTGTAACAACAATGTAAACATGACCCAATTTGCAATTTGCAACACCTACCTGCTCTAACTTTTCAAAACATTATGTGTTTAGTAGTTGAGGATGCTGCCAAATGGAAAGTTGGATATCCCTGTCTGATTAAAACCTGCTTATAACGTGGAAGGTTTATTTATTTATTTCAATAAAATTTCACAGCATAACAGTAAAAACTAAAGCACTGTAAAACTAACAATAATAAAGTTATGTTGATTCTGTACAAAGAATAAACAATATGAACAAGTATTTAGAGTTTTTATCCTTGCTTGCTTGTTTTTAAGATAAAAAGTTTAAACGCTATTTGCGTCGACAGCACATAATTGAAAAAATCTTTTCTAAGAAGGTAAATGGTTAAACTAAAATAAACGTTTAGAAATTTTTCGAAATACTCGTAAACTTTGCATTTTAAAGTACGATTTTTATATTTGATAAAGTTTTGGTGTCTTAAAGCCAATATTGTTTTTATTGGCTCGTTTCTGAAACAGATTTACATCGAGAAAGACAAAATAAGCAAAAAGACTTAACAACTTGAAACAAACGTACTAAAATCTAATTTAAATCGAATTACATTTTCAACATGAATAAAATGAACGTAAAGAGCGAGCGAAAAAATACTTTAACACAAATTCGATTGTAAAGAAGCAAGTACGTAGACAACAAAGAAGTAACATTAAATCTCAATGGATCCGATCGGTGTTTGCAAACAGAGAAAAAAGCACAAAGAAAGAATCCAATTAAACAAATTGATAGATCGCAGAACGCCGAGATCGGCCCCATTCTTTCCCGCTTTGTGATGCCAGATCTTTGACTATCAATCCACAGTAGGTACAAAGGGTTCCAGTCCTGTGATCGTATCAGCTACTTACCCTTACAGACTAAAAATACGGTTTTCGTGGATACATTACTTCATACATTACTTTTGATTATGGACCATTTCGTGAGATTCAACTTGTTTTAAATTTTAATTTTCTTTCTTTCTTTCTTCCTTTCTTTCTTTCTAATACAAGAGCTCGTTGAGGTTTGAACAGAGTTTTTGTTTCTAAATTCGAAGGCTAAGGCACTTGTCCCACCGCCGACGATGAGCGAGAAGCGAGTGGAGCGAGTAACTAGAAACGAGTGGGCGAGCAGCGAGAAGCGAGTGTAGTTTTGTCGCTCGGCTGTAAGCGAGTGTTACTCGCTCCACTCGACTCGCTCGTGCGGGGCGGCCGCCAAGCTGACATCGCTGAGCGAGTATCTATACACCACTCGTTTTTACCTGGTAAGTGTAAAGCGAATCTCGCGAACAGTGTCAACATTGAAAATACACGTTAAATATGTGTCTCTTTACTCAACAATCTTATACTTTTGTTCGTTTCTTGAGCGAGGAATGAAAGAAGATACCCAATCGTTTCCTCGCTGGCGGTGAGACAAGTGCCTAAAATTTGGGACACATTGTGAGAAAAGTCTAAGTATCAATAACTGTTGCAATTTTGCTTTCAATAACAATATAAAAATGTTGACGAACTTTAAATGAGAGAAAGAATCGCACAAAAGGGTTACTAAGCTCAGCAAACTATATTGTTCCGTATTGTTTACACCACTCGTCCATTTACCTGCGTAAGTAGTAAAGAAAATCGCCTCGAGGCAGGGTCAAATTGAAAAATACACGTCAGAACATGTGTCGCGTAATATCAACAAATTACACGGACGCGGCGATACGTGATCTCGAGGAGATGAAAGAAGCTGGGAAAACGTCGGCTATTAGTCGTCGACATGAGTCAGCTTGGCTTCGTGCGCGTTATTTTCACTGATGACACTCTATTTAGGCATGTAATTTTGATTTGGTAAGCTTTTTTTGGCATTGAGCGAGTATAACGCCAGGAGAACTTAAGAATTACGTGGCTGATTTTCAATATTACGATTAGCTCGTTGGAGTATAACTTAAGAATCGTTAATGTTTTGATCTTTCCCCTAAACATGATCTTTATTTCCAGAACAATACAGGTCCAACTAAAAAAAAGGTGTATTAGGTACAATAAAACTAAATAAGCTAAAACTATTATAAATGGACCCTGCGGCATGGTACCAAAGATGCTGGCAGCATTTCCCCGTTGGATCGCAAGACTGATGCGTTGAGCGAGGAAACTGCCAGCTCTTACTTAAGAATTAGTGGCTGATTTTTAATTTTACGCAAGAGTCTGGTTATGGCAAAGCAACAGCAGTTAATTTTTCTTGTAATTTTGTGACTCCGAAGTAGCTTGAGCTAGTATCTCGAGTATATTATTTACCTATTTACTTGTGTAACTCATTCTTTTTTGTCAAATATGGAATGAGAGGTCATGGTTTTGTTTTTTTCTTTCTAATCTAAAATTATGGTGTTTTGTTTCCTTTTCTATATGTACAACTGTTAATGCACTAAGCAAATTAAATCACCGAACATCAATCTTGCTCAAAAGAAAAAGTTAGCTGAACGGGGTCAGATGGTTTTTCGCGAAATCCTGTTGCCGGCATTTTTAACATTCTTTCCGTTGAAACGCGCGGAATGTTAAAAAACTTTCAAGAAATGGGTAAACCATTTCGTTTGCTTGGTAATCGCCCAGAAGCGGGAGAGGAAAAAACCGTTGGTAAAATGTTATTATAAAGGTCGTCCGTGTCGCATCAGTAAATTGTCTCTTCGCTCATTCGTTCTTAAACAACCACCCGCGTGCAAAAATATTACGGTCATATATCGCCGAAATGTGCCTTCAGACAGATGCGCTGAACTCAGGCGTGATAGAGAAATGGGTAGCACCTTGCGATGTTTCCGCACCCGTTGTGCGGACAAATTCTCCTCGGCCGATTGTCGCCTTTGGAAAATGGTTGCGGAACATTCTCCTGTGGATCTAGAGTGCATTCCTTAGCCGTAGTTAAATAGGATTGACTGATTTCTAAGAACCAAATACCTAAGTTTTAGAACTGCTTTAGACTGACGGCACGAATAATCTAGCAGTTACCTACTATGTTATGTAGGTAAAGATTCGACACTCGTGTTTGACAGCCGCTATTTTCACATACCTTTCGGGTCACCGCCAACGGTGTTACTAGCAGACACAGAAAAAATTCATGTTTGACAACGTGTCAACGTGTTGACAGCTAGTGATTCTATTCTGCGTCATAAACTGCCATGCCTAGTCATAAAAGAACACAAGCCATAAAGTGTCGAACCATCATTCCTCGCGATCTTATTCATAACTTACGACCAACGTGCCCGTTGTTAGGATTATTAAAATCATACCCATAACTTTATTTTTCAAGAGCAAAGCCGTAAGTAAAGGCTAGAATAGAATATTTCAGCTGATGATTGAGTTAGACTGAAAATCCTTGTACTGCCCCTGATTTTTTTAAATAATATCATACTAGGTATTTCAGCTATTTCGGAAAACTCAGAACACGCGAGTTTTCAGCTTCACAGCTCACAAAGTCATTCTACTACATTGCAGATTAATTATTTGGATCGATCGATAATTATTGGCTGAAGACTAAAAAGTTGCACACCTTAACGCAGTTAGTTCTAATGCAGATTTTAATTCTAACTACCGGCGTTATCGGACGCCGATACGATATCGGGGCAAGTAAAATGTATGAAATATGATCCGATATCGGATTGGATAATCTGAAAGACAGGTACACATTTCATTGATTTTACTCACCCCGGTATCGGTATTGGCGTCCGATACCGACATCTGATCGGATAACCTGAAAACGCTCAGAAAGTGTGCAACTTTTTGGTCTTAGAAGTCCGAGAAACCTTATCAAAGTAAAATATCTACCCACCCTTTACATACCCAATTTTCTGCATCACACGTAGTTTTATTAAACAAAGCCCTAACACTATTTGTTTTGCCTTATCGCTAAATACATCACGTCTTTTTAGGAGTGAAACCAGAAACATGGAGTTACAAGTTTTTAGCCCGCGGCATAACGTGCCGAGAAACTTGAGAGCTTTTCTAGTTAATTAACCACACAACTTTCTGCACGAGATAAAACACCACAATGTACCATGTTGGCCAACTTCACAGTGAAAACGAACGTATACGTGATTCTACTTAGTAAAATAATATGGAGTATGTACTTGTAACAGAGTTTGAATACCCTTAGGCGCAAAACCAAGTGAATAATAATACTTTATGTATCGTACGAGAATATCGTAGAAATAAATAAATTTCTTCGCTACTAATACATATTTGAGTCATATTACTGGTACGATTTAGCTGGGAGATGACATCATATCTGCATCATCATCGTCTCTGCAGGCATCTTTTGTCTAAGGCAGTGTTTCCCAAACATTGTTCTGCCATGGCCCGGTAATTTTCACACTTCCCCTTTGTGACCCACTTAATACTTTTATAACCAAGCTGGTTTAATTAGGTAAAATAATACACATAATAAGTATTATTTTTTTCCGGTATTTTATTTTGATGGCCCAGTACCGGGTCGCAACCCGGCAAATGGGAAACGCTGGTCTAAGGTAATGCTTGATGTAATAAGTAAACTAGCCTGCTTTACAGATTCCTGATGCATACTATACCTACTTATTATGCTGTCAGGTATACTAACGGACTACACGGCTTAACTCACGGACCTATATTAAAGTGTATGTCATAAATACGGTGAAATACATGAAAACCCGAGCGTGCCAATTTTTGTACCTACGTCATTGACACAACATCCTAATCATGCAGGTACAAATCAAACATATTCTGGTGTTGAGCATCTAACGTGTTGGCAGTGCCTAGTCACTGTATGTAATAGAGTACTTCTCCACCCAGCGGTGGAGAAGTAAAGCCTCAACAGCAACATGTGTTTTATTCTGTTTGGCAGTTGTCAGTCGAAAATGTTTTCTATGGCTACCACTAATATGACTTTTGGCGGTGAGCTGAGTGCTTAAACAATAAAACGGCTGTTGTTTACGTGGTAATAATCTGTGTTATAATATAATAACTACATATATACCACTTATACAGTCTCTTCTGTCAAACGAACCTATCCTATGAAATATAGATCGACTGGCGACACACGCGTCATCTACTTAAATACAGATTCGTGGCTTAATGTAACCCTTCCCGCACATTTGTACATGATTCCCCCGTGTCGCACTTTACAATTCCGCTGACCATGTCAGCCGCTGATGTCCAAAGCCTAATTACATGGAGGAATTTATGGGGCAAGTGAAACCAGCACAGTTTTGTAATTACGAGTAAGGCAGCTAGCACTATGATTAAATGCGAGCGGTTTTAGTGCACCGTCTCTTTTGAACATGAAACCACCGTCAGACTCACTCATATTGAATATATTGGTTGATTGTTGCAGCAGCCGCCGAGTCGCGATGCTCCGAAGAGGAAGGGCTACGGATTAGCCCGAAACATTCGGGCTAAACTCGATTTAAGACGTGAGTTATCCTGGTCAATATAAATAAAGGGTACTAAGCAACGGATAAATATAATTATATAGATATAGATACATACTTAAATACATATTAAACACCCAAGACCCGAAAACAAATATTCAAACATTCGTATATTTCATACAAATATCTGCCCCGATACGGGAATCGAACCCGGGACCTCAGGCTTCGTAGTCAGGTTCTCGAACCACTAGGCCATCTGGTCGTCTAATATATTTATTTGATATCATCGTCTCTTTCTCAAATTATGCTCTGAAGAGGGACGGTGCGCTAAAATCGCTCTAGGGATGAGTCGTCGACGTAAAAGTCGTCAACGACACTAGACCGTCCGTGGACGAGTTAATGTATCTACTTTGTTTATGCAGACCAATTGGATAATCGACTTTACACTGGTATACACTTAGAAGTTCAAATTGATTAAAACTTTAACCATTCACAAATGAATTTTAACGATAGAGTATCGAACCAACGTTGCTGTGAAGTTTAGGTAGACGGCGTCTCGTCGCGACCAGCCGCGTATAGCTTAGCCGTTTATCCGTCTTCGAATTTTACTGATTGCACCATCCTACAATCATGCACTCAAAGATTGACTGAGAGAAGGGATAAGTCCGCCTTTGTACAAAGATCTCAAAGTTTGTCAATTGTATTTTGTTTATTTTCTTCTGTACAATAATGAGTTTACATACATACTAGAGTATGTTGACGAACTGTGAACCGTCTATGCATCTGCAATATGTCAATGGTTGATTTCTAGTCCGTTGATTCATCGATCATCCGTAAACCGCCCACGTTTAATCGCAGTGAGTGCTAAGCCTCAGTAGGTATGACACCTGATACAACTGCGCGCGACCGGCGACCCGTCGAGAGTGTCTTGTTCATTGCGTGTACTCGTACTGGCCACCGAACCATATAAGCACCGAAGAGCGAGCGTATCCGCCGCGCAATGTAAGAGAAACGGTCGCCACAATTGCGGCCGAGTCGGAAGTTTGTGCTGGACTTACTAATTCCAAATGGGTTCGTTTTTGGACGAGAATGATAGTATTATAATTATGGTTATTCGTGTATTCATGAAATTGCAAAAGGTTAAATAATAATCTCCGAAGTTTTCAAGATATTGAATACAATTTGGTTGTGTTAAAATCATTTATTACGAGTAAGACGTTTGAGTAATACACGTTAACTCAACATCAAAAAGGAAACAAAAAGAGTTTGATTTTATGCGCAGAAACATTTAATTTAATTTTAATTTTATCTTGTGTATTAATTATAAGACTGACAATTTGTTTTTTTTTTGTTCCCTTGTAATCTAAACTTGACAACTACCTACGTATTATAAATTTATAACTACTTACGTTTAAGCATTGACATTTGAGAATATTTTTATTTACTAATGTACAAGCATCAGCGTTTTGAAATAATGTATTTCACCAGCAGGCAAAGCATGCCAGTGAGCGCAGCTCTCTGTGACTCGACAATCATACGCCTCGTTGGTTCTGGTATAATTAAATACAGTTAGTTTATTATGTATATGTACATATATATATATGCTATTATCTACTTTAATGTTGTATATTGACTAAACTATCCTAAATAATATAATAAAAACAATTGAGTATGAATATTATACAATACAATAACTCTTTATTGCACACCAACACAGTAAGCAGTACAGAAAACACAAGTATATACATAGAGATTTTTCATCTCTTGGGTGGAAAGTATTTTTTTTTTTAATTTTTCGATTAGCCACGGAGTCGAAGATAATTGAGTTACGTCAATGACACTTTTTTTTTCATTTCGGCATGGCCATCTAGATGCACGTCGTGACCAAGGAGCTTATATACTTACAACACTGGAGGTTGAACGCCGAACATATTCCATCTCTTTATTTAGTTAGGTTAAGAAAGAGATGGATGTCATTCGTGAAATGTAAAAGAAAGAGATGGAATATATAAATAAGTAATAAAGTTCAAACTTCTTCGTTCGGCGTTCAACCTCCAGTTTTGTAGGTAATAGGTATATAAACTCCTTGGTCGTGACCAACTCGATTTTTTTTATACTCGGCCGAAGCAAGTGGCCAGGTCGAAAAGGTACCGTTGGAGGTTGGATATAAGTAAATTCAATTTACTGAATACTGAAATTCAATTTAATGATATTCTATTTTTTTTTGTACTATTTTACTTTCCTCACAGTCGAAATGAAAAGTAGAGTGTCTAACTCGGGTGAAATTACCCATTTCCCCTCGAACTATTGGCGCTCTCACTTCGTTCGAGTGCCAGAAATATCTCAGGTGAAATGGGTCACTTTCCACCCTTGGTTATCAATCTACTATTCTAAGGTAAGCAATAGGCGGCCTACCTATTATGTCTGTTTGTTACGCGTTTTCAAATATTCCTAATCCACCTGTAAAACTATAAATGACTAAAAGCTTTCTAAAAACGTTGTCTACATAACTATCATTTTCCGAAGAAAGAAGAAATAGAAGGCAAGTATTAATTCACATTCACAAACGTACTTCATTTCAGTTTTTATTTATGTACATTAGAAGCTTTTATTGAACTTTTTTATTCATGAGCCACCATGGAACCTTTTCAAAGAAAATGTCATTACGATTTTCCTTGTTTATTAATCCGATGTCACTATGACGTTTACTGTGAAATGGTTCCATGGTGGCTGATGAATAAAGTCCTTGATTGTTAGTGGGATACAGATGACACATGGTATACAGTAATTTGTATGTTTAGTTGAAACCTTGCCAATTCATTCCCACCTACATATATCCGGTGGTGAGTACGCTGTTTGGATGAAAATTCAAGTAGGCACAAACGTTTTTTTTTTTTTTCAGATAATACTAGTGACAATGCTTATGCTTTCGAACTGTTTTAGTAGATGAATCACTGTATTATCATTTATGGCATTGGAATTAATTAATTCAGCCCTTTTTATAACAAAAATAATAGAAAGAGCAGAAAAGATTACCTACCATTCAAATTTAGTTTTCAAAAAGCCGGCTGCCAAAAAGCAGTATAATTGACTTCTTAACTGATTTTATTACAATAAAACAGCGTTTTGACTCGCCGTTTAAACACGTGACACTCGCGAATGTAAAACATTTATTAAGCCACACCTCAACTTTACCGGGTAATAAAATGTATGTTGTCGATAAAGCGATTAAAATACATTATGCTGGCATAAAATCTGTAGTAAGCCCTTAATCGGTTAATAAAATAAATTGTTCTCTCGACGACCATTTGTGATCGGGGGAACAAAACGTCAATTTTAATTTTATACCGTAACTGGTAACTGGCAACAATTTGTTTTATAATAAAAAAAAACAAACCTGAATGCTTGCCTGAATGTATTCAATTTTGACTAATTATAACCTTTCATCTCCGACCTGTATACGTCCCACTTCTGGGCATAGGCTTTTTGTGAGCCCTCGAGGGTCCAAGGAACTTTGCACATACCATTAGTATGCAGGATTCGTCATTTTGTTTTCCTTCACCAAAAGGCTCATGCAAAACTTCAAATGTAAACTTTAAATATACACATGAGAACTTGGTAAAGAAATAAGGTAGTATTTGACGCAAAGATGTGGGTGACAGCATTAGAGCTACACGGGCACTTCCGGTAGGAAGCCCGTGTTGCTCTAAGGTAACAGCCGATGACAACACTTTATTCTGTTCATTTAGTTAAAAATATATAAAGAAAACAAAGTGAAGCGAAGTTGAGAAATAAGTCTCAAGTAAATGCAAAGCTGGAATAGCAAAATGCCTGCTTTCAAACTTACCCCTAACTTCATGCATAAGAAATTGGAAAACTGACACAGTTCAGGTTAGGGTATAATTTATCGTTTTTTCCTGTCATCAACCTTGCAACCTGTTATTAGTTAAAGTAATGTTGATGTCAATATTTCAAATGTATGTACTTACTTTACTAACTTTGAAGTCAAGAATAGATACTCGCACAGAACTTATTGACAATTAAGAATAATAAAATACATAATAAATAAGCATTAAATAAAAAAAAACTATTCTAGACTTAAAACTTACATAAAATAAAAATAAAACCTAAAACTAAAACAAATTGCTTAAAGAGTGGGTACTTAGGCAAGGTTCCAAAGATGCTGGTAGCGTTTCCAATAGGACAAAGTCATATTCGGTGTCTAGATCCCTATATTTGGATAATTTTGCCTTTTCAGCCTCTTCGGATGCTGCACCGGCTTTGTTGCAGGTTCCATGGAGATGGGAAGGAGCCAGCGTATCAGAATTTTCAAGTTTCTAAGGACAAGTTGAAAGCACCGTATAGGTTTTAATTCTACGGCAATTTGTATGCGAGTGAGTGTGTGTTTATCCTTTATTAATGACTGCATATTTTGACTGCAAGGAATCACATGTATGCAGAAAACATTTACAGAACAACTAATTAACAATCAAAAACAAAAAATACCTTTAATAATGTCAGGCAACGGCACAGTTCCCAGGAGACAGGCATTGATATTTTGATTGCATTTTGGATTGCATTGACTTAGAAGTTTAACTATTTTGGTTCTCAAAGGGAAAGCAAATTTGAGCATTTAATATTAAGAAACAAACAAGCTGAGATATGTGGTGCATAGGAGAAATTCGTGTCTGTACCCCTGTCCAGTGGTGGTATAGTGGTATAGCGCGTAAAAGACTCCAAAAACCAATCTTTATTTAATATTAACTTCAGCTTAGGTCCCCGTGCTTCTGGGAAAAAGTGTTTTGACAGATGAACGGAAGCGGTGCGTAAATAAGGATATAACTACAATTGATATAATTTTCATTTGATAAATATAATGCAATTTATCTTAAAAACCAAATTTAATTATATTATTATTAATTCGATTTGATGTACTTTGGGTTGGGTTAGGTTAGGTTTATTTTATAAAAAAGTTCTGTGAAGCTCCTATCCTTTGAAATTATATCAAATGTTGATATACCGATCATTCCCCACCCGAACGGAAGAACGAACAAGATATTGATCCTATAACGGTTCCAATTTCAGTGGTTTAGATTTGATGGTTGGTTTTGGTGGTCTGGTTTGGTGGTACTGCACCTGTATTTTCTTATCCTCAATAAAGAGTTTACATACACTTAGAGAACACTCAAAATCCAACCATAAAATTCGTATACGTATACCATTGTATACCATCGTCATCCTGAAAAACCTTTAGCATATGTTGCTCCGGAGTTTCGTCACACATGTTTCAGCGACATTTCAGATAATGTCATGTGATGATAGCGGTGCATTATTGCCGGGGGACGGACGGTTAACGACTGAGGAAACTCATTAAATAAGCGTAGATTTATGGGCGCGGGTCGCAGGGTACGTATTACGTTACGTACTCCTTAGTAATAGTTAAGACGCCATAGGGGCTGTCTAATTTATTGACGGCAATGTGATAATCAGACTTGAGCTGACTTTATTGCGTTTCTAGATTTTAGCCGCGACTTCGCACGCGTAAGCTATCCAATTCGGCAGTTGAATCAAAATTCCCGGATATTACTTAATTAAAATGAGAATTCCCAATAATGAAATTGTAGATTTCATTAATGTTACAAATCAAATAGTGCTTCAAGTATTCTTTTGTAGTACAGGGCCCTGAAAACTAACTGTCAATCTCTAGAATAATACAATAAATCGTTAACATCTCTAATGATCAAAAGTCACGTAGAACTCAATCACATTAACGAACGAACTAATTAATGAAGGCCATTCATTTAATAAAGACAAAAGAGTCGGCCGCAGTTGAAACGTTAAATCCGAAAAATCCCGGAGCTGTCTGTAAAGTTCAACAAAAATCGAATTAATTCCGAAATCCACTTTGAATTTGAATTGCGTAACAGGGAACTTTAAAATTGCCATTGTGTACCCAAATTAAACTTTTCTTGCCGCCACGGTTCAAGTTCTCAATGATAACATTTTATATCTGAGCTTTCTTAAGGTAAATTGTAAAGTTCGTGAGTTTAGCTACTTATACGAGTTTGGTCTGCATGATGTTCATTTCTGTACTTGGCAATTTTGTTATAATTTATATCTACTGCGCACAATGTTGAGCATAATTCAAAATAATAAACTTCACACGCGTTTTTTTGATTTGGTCGGGTTCCATAGAACTATTTGTATTATTTATAGAAATTCCGGACGGTTTGTGTTTAGCATATTAACATAGCCCCCCTACTTCTTGTCTTGTCTTCTTTCCTCCAGTCATCTTGCATGGATCATTCCTGCAACTACTGGAACGTCAAAATCATACTGCTACCTTTTTTCCGATCTGCTTCCGATCCGCTGGTCTGTCTTCTCTTTTTTAGGGTTCCGGAGCCAAAATGGCAAAAACCGAACCCTTATAGTTTCGCCATGTCTGTCTGTCTATCTGTCTGTCTGTTTGTCTATCTGTCTGTCTGTCTGTCTGTCCGTCCGCGGCTTTGCTCAGGGACTATCAATGCTAGAAAGCTGTAATTTTGCACTAATTATGAAGGTAAACTATGCCGACAAAATGGTATAATTAAAAATTCAAAAACAATTTTTTTTTAGGGTAAAGTGGGGGTGTTTTTTTTTCTCATCCAACCCTATAGTGTGGGGTATCGTTGGATAGGTCTTTTAAAACCATTAGTGGTTTTCAAAGACGAATTTTCAATTCAGTGATTTTTTTACCGAAATATTCAACTTTAAAGTACAAATTTTCACTAAAATCGAGCGTCCCCCCCCCTCTAAAATTTAAACCGGTGGGTGGAAAAATTGGAAAAAAATCAGGATGGTAGTAAGTATATCAAACTTTCAAGGAAAACTATAACGGCTAAGTTTGCTTGAGAATTATTAGTAGTTTATGAGTAAATAGCAGTCTAAGGTATAAAATATACCTAAACTTGGAAGATTCCGTATAAAATACGAAATCCTTAGAAAAATATTACTTAATGTTTTCGTAATGGCTACGGAACCCTATTTTGGACGTGTCCGACACGCTCTTGGCCGGTTTTTAATACTTATTAAATATACCATTTTCTGAACAACAATAAAAGTACACAAAAATTAAAAACGTTGGCGACTGTACATGCTCCATTGCGATATACCTAAATATTTCATGCTTTATTTTTAGCTAAGTAAAAAGATAGACATTTTTTGATCTTAAATAACATAAACTAAAGGTAATTTCCACCTCCATTGCTTGAATTGCAAAAAATTACATGAAATTACGAAAATAATTTCCTCATCTCCTTAATAAAGGCGGGTAAATGAGTTCGCTATTTTCTACCAACGATCGGCGAGCGTAAGATAAAATCTTTTATCCGTTGTGAATGGTATATTTTGTTTGTAGCATAATTCCAAACATTTTTTACGTAATTACGGGCATCTTCCCTTGGGCTAAAACCCGCTTCAAAAGATAAACCGAACCATTTCTCGGGGAACCTTATTGATTTACGGTCTCGAATTAAATTTATAAAAAACAGTAATTAAAGGCTTGAAGGAGTTTTTGCCCAGAAATAGAAAAATTCAGTAACCTCTAATAGTCCCTACCGATCAAAGATCGTGTTACCTCGATATTTTTTTCTGAAAATTGCTACCTACCTTTTTTAGACTTCAAAGTAGAGAGGAAATTAACAATTCATCAAATTTCATTTAGTTGACACAATATCAATTAAAAGTTATAGAAAGCAAAAAGGCGGCCAAGTGCGAGTAGGACTCGCGCACTGAGGGTTCCGTAGGAATTTGTAGGCATGAATATCTAGTGTTAGCAATACCTTGTTTGTAAGGAAAATGTACGTAGTGAGGGATCATTTTAGATTGGTTACTGTCATAGAAAGATAGTCATAAAAAATAAGGTTTTTGAAATTACAGCTTGATACTTCCACGCGTCCTTGAGACATACGGACGGACAGACAGAGAACAAAGTAATCCTATAACGTTTTTTTTTCCGGCTGAGTAACCCTAAAACCACAATTTTTTAGCCTATATTTTTAATAACTTTTTTCATCCCGTTCAGATCAGTACACATTTTAAACATTAATTGTTAGACCTTATAAATTACGCGCCACTTTCCTGTGTAATGACGTAATCCATTCAATTGATTCCTGCTTATCATTCAATCCGGTCGTTCACGTTCCATTCGGTCAAAGGCTTTCAATTGAAAGCCTAGTCAAAGAGGTTAGGCTCGATATAATCTGGGATTGAAATTGTATATGTATAGGTTTACTGGTAAATGTTGAATGAAACAGTTGAATGGTAAATTAGAACGTGAGTTATTAGGTAGGTAGTTCTTTATATACAATTTTACTAATCGCGGGTAGGAAAATCAAAGTTATTACATGAATATGAAGTGTAAATAATATAAAAATTAACATTAAGTTATTAAGTTACAAACTTTAACATTAAGTTATTAAGTTACAAACTTCTATTGCGTGTTATAATATTGTCAACTAGCATAGTATTCGTTTGTGAGTTGTAACTGTTCCTTAAATAAATAAATGAAGCAGTCACGTATGTCGACTATATTTTGAACTCATGTTTTAGTAACTTGATTGACTTCTTTGGTATAAATATTTAGATTGGTTAGATTACCTAAAATCATTGTATTTAAACTAAATGTTTTTGGTTTTTTTTTTTTAAGATACGAGTAAAATTTAGTTCTGGTATTCTTGCTTCGTTATGAACAAAATAGAAAACTTACGTGAGCGGCCCGCTTATTTCATCATCCCAGCCTATATACGTCCCACTGCTGGGCACAGGCCTCCTCTCAGAACAAGAGGACTTGGGCCGTAGTTCCCACGCGGGCCCAGTGCGGATTGGGAACTTCGCACGCACCATTGAATTGCTTCGCAGGTTTGTGCAGGTTTCCTCACGATGTTTCCTTCACCGCAAAGCTCGTGGTAAATTTCAAATGTAATTCCGCACATGAATTTCGAAAATCTCAGAGGTGCGAGCCGGGGTTTGAACCCACGACCCTTTGCTTGAGAAGCGATAGGTCAAACCACTAGGCCACCACAGCTCCACCAGAATATTCGTATAAAATAAACAGGACACTTAAACATTAACTACGTTAGCAGCGACTCTCCCATTGCATATTACGAGTACTTACTGAAACGACACCGACTGAAAAGCTCCCTAATCGAGACTACATGTCTTTTGAACTTCATTTGCCTTCAGAAAACAGCCTGCATAGCGATCACATCGCCACGACACGTCCCAAAGTTAAATTGCACTAATTTGTGCACCTTATTGCCCGGCCACTTCGTTTGAAAGCCATTGCACAGCAATTCGCTAGTGATGTGCGACTGCTATCGTGGAGTTTTGGCTGATTATCAAACTTTAACGAGGGATCTGTATCAGTAGAACTGCAGCCGGGAGTGAAGTACTTCTAAATCTAGAACTTTTTAAGTAAGTAATCATTAGATTTGTATCTCCTATCGATCAGTCTATTGAGTTACGTGGCTAGGAGAGCTTACACCTTAGTTTACGACTACACATCATGCACTTGAGATGATGTAGTTGATGATGAAAAAAAGAACATCAATGTAAAAATTATAATTATCAATTATCTCCAAATAAATACGTAAGCTGTCCAAAAAACTTAAATAAGACTCTCGGACTGCAATTCGCAGAAATACGAGTATGATTTGTAACCGACTTTAAAAAAGGGAAGAGAAAGAGAAATTTTCAAAAAAAGGAGGTAATCTGAATCTAAATATTTTCGTCTTTATGTACTTTTGTCACAGATAACTTCGATAAACATTTATTACATAATAGTACGCTGAAACACCATGGTAATTATGCAAATAAACTAAACTTCAATTTAAACAATAAAAACTTAATAATAATAATTAAAAACTAATATAAATCTAAAAAAGGCCCCTGTGGCATGGTTCCAAGAATGCTGGCAGCATTTCCTCGCTGTATGGCGATGCCAAGACGCTGAGCGAGGAAGCTGCCAGCCCTCTTGTCTCCGGTAGCGTCGACCAGTCTCTTTGCCAGTTGGCTGAAGAGTTCCCTTGCGCCAGGGCCCCACGGACCGAGCGTCTCGACGCCGAAGGCAATGAAGTTGTATCCGGCATCAAGACCACTATATTTGCGCTTCTTGACAACTTCGGCCGCCTCGGCCGCTGCGCCGGCCCTGTGTATTGTACCGTGGAGATGAACAAAATTAGAATAAAAATTACTTTCCAAAACATATTCAGCAGTCATAATTCTTTATATTATAAAAATAAGTTATTCTTACCTTGCGCCAGAAACTATCGACATCAGTTACTTTACCACCACAACCACGCAGAAGCGAATGCGTTTTTTCTCCCTCATCCAATTGCTATGTTATTTGCTTCGTTTGCCTCGTGAAAGGGCATCGCCTTTGAACTTGCTTGAATTATTTAATCGTTTAATAGAATTAAGGTGCCTTCGAACAGTGCCCCTATCTGTTACGCAGTTAGCTTCGCTCACCCCTAATTGGCTGGCTATAAAAATATTTATCATTACTTTACTTTAACGGAAATGTGCAAATATTTTGACTAGCGTGTATTTTGTGCGATGTCATTTAAGTTGACTTTAATAAGATTCCGATCAACTGGGAACCTAGCTCCTACTTTGAAGTCGGTTGAATAATTTATGCCCTTACATTATAAACAGATTTAACTTTAATGATTATATATATTTAGTTTTCATCTATCATTCATAAAAATAGAAACTTGAAATCACTGCCTACAATATAATAATACATAACATGACAATGTCATAAAATTCTAAATACACGTCGATTTATAATCGGTGATCAGGAGTTGAAAAATATTAATAATCGGCTGAAATTGAGTTAAACAGGCAAAGTCTGAAGCAAATAGCTCGTTGATTAATCAATTATCTTATTAAAACCCATAACTAAATACCTGATACATGGTCATCCTACATCGACTATTGAACTGAATTTTATACTACAGGAAATTCAGGTTTTATGTCAATATTCACGACTGACAGTGACAACTAATAATTTGAAAGAGGTTGTAAACTCATAGGCAAAAATATTAGTAGGGTGATATTTACGTTAAAAGTTAATTTCGAAATTAAATTTAGGAAAAAAAGTCTGCGATTCCATCTAAGTGCGACATAATTGTGACCGCTGTCAATTACTGAATCAGTAAAACAAAATTACAAACTTTCGCGTTTATAATATTAGTGGGATATTCAAGTGGCGATATTGCCGAGAAATAAAATAAACTACACGAACTCCGGATGCTTAAGCGCTTCCACGTAAAGGCAATAAAGACATTAAGGCATATTGACGCAACCACTAATTGGGAGGTGGGGAGGTGTGAAGGGATAAATTGGATGTTTTAGGGTGACAATAAATTGATATGGGCCGAGGAAAATTACCATACGGCCCGGACGTATTTCACAATTGCTTTAATTACCGATGGCGATGGTGGCGATGGTGGCAAGTGACAATAATAGCCACCCTCCAAGGCGAAGGTGATTTTCGTTTGTTTACATAATTAAACGGAACACGTGGTTTAGACGCCGATTGAAGGCAATTAAACGTTGACATCGGGGTTTTTATTTAAAAAGCGTTCTGAATTTGCGGGAAATTATTTATTCATGAGTCGTACCTAAAGATTGTGATGAAGTCCGAAGGTGGTTAGGCAAGCTTACAGAGTAAAAATAAATTTAGATTTCGTCGTTAAACTTGGTTTAAGCTTGACAGCTTTTTCAATTAGAATTCGATATAAATAAGCTAAAGTCAACACTAAAGCGAGGCTTAATTTTTTTCAGCTAGTTTAAATAAAACTGGTACTACTGAATGAATTTAGAGAAAATATGTTTTTAAAACCTTAAATTGTTAAAACAAGGCACATTTGACGACCGGATAGCCAAGTGGTTAGAGAACCTGACTACGAAGCTTGAGGTTCCGGGTTCGATTCCCGGCCGGGGCAGATATTTGTATGAATAATACGAATGTTTATTCTCGGGTCTTGGATGTTCAATATGAATTTAAGAATGTAATTATCTATATAAGTATGTTTATCCATTGTCTAGTATCCATAGTACAAGCTTTGCTTAGTTCGGGACTAGGTCAATTGGTGTCAAGTGTCCCATGATATTTATTATTATTTTTATTATTTGCAAATGGCTAAAGTAAAATAAAACGTCTGCTGAAATGAAAGGATCTGAATGAAAGTTGGGTAGCACATAAGTTTCTTTATAATGTATTTCTCATAATAGAATATAAATAGGTGTGCTTGCGAAATCTCGCAATATGAACCGCTAAGTCTAGGGAAATTAAATGTTGTACGGATATTCTTTATACGACCCAATTGAGAGCGAGCACGGTGTAATTTATGTTGATGATTTAGTTAAATCTCAAAATTTCAATTCACTCCAGTAAATCTGTAAATACAAACTAGTAAAAAAATAACTAAATATCTACTAAATCCTAGGGTCGAGCCAGTTGCAGAAAATCTCGACGAAGTAGGTAGTTAGAATTACTATTAACTTTTTCGATTGTAATACGAAAATTAATCACACATTTGTATGGATAATTTTCGTGTCACAATGGAAAAAAACAAATTTTAACTAAGTTCCTTCCTAAAGGTGGGCAAAGTTTAGTTTATTTTAAATTTCAGTCTATAATTGTATTTTGTAATGTTTTTATTATGTACGTAAATTGCTAGTAAGTATGTGGATAAATATAATCCCAATATAGACCGTATTGTAGACGGTTAAAAAAAATATTAGTATAATAAAATACAATCTGATCGCCTAAAGTACGTTACATTACATTTGGTATACATAATACATATGGGTAAAATATATATCAAAGGACCTAAACACTACCATTACAAGCGCGTAAGGCGGAAAATTGGGGCTATTTTGCCGGGCTATAAATTAATTTCACTGCAGAGCTGCAGTTAAGCCGCCATACATTTTAATTGGTTCCATTATCGGCTATTCTGCAAAACGACCTGGTGACAATGGAACCCTCCCTGTGACACAGCGTTTTGACTCGGTAATAGATAATTAATAGGTAGGCTTTTAGTATTTTTAGGGGAACTGTAGGTACAAGGGCATTAACACTGTTATAAAAAGGAAACTTTAAAATACCTACTATACTTATTATGTCGATTTCTTCAACTTTCCCATTTTCCAGTAACTTCAGTGGACTTCAGTTGAAATTAATAGTTTCGATTTACGACTGTAAATGTTGCACAATTCTGCCATGTGCAAGATGAGTACAGCGTCGGATTTGCCATATATGCAGTTGAAGTGGCACGTACCAGCCGGGCCCAGCTTGCAAGGCTAGCCGCAATCCAGGCGGTAGGTCGGTTGGGAGGCCCGTACGGGCTAAATCCAGCTCTTGCGACTTCCAGTCACTAGCTCGTGGCTTATGGGGAGCCATCAGGACCTTTTCGGCCCATTCCGACCCTGAGTCAAAATAAAAACACAAAAACATAATAGTAGATTGTACAACAATTGCATAAAACGCGCCATTTTACCAACCACCCTTGCCACGGGCGAGGATTGATAGTTAAATCGAGGATGTATGAGTTTAATCAACAATTTATACACTCTGCTTTTAAATTAAACAGCAACAGTGGGAATAAATTTACTAGGTAAGTACCTTTTATTTTTCATGCATTGCATAATATACATTATATTTACTTATTTATATAATTTGGTTTTGTTCTATTATTAATTTTAGATTATTAAAACAAAATCCCACCTTTCTCTTCTTCCACACAGGCCCAAATATTTTGTTAATATTTTGTACATTATTACATTAAAATATGTGGGATACATAATGTAGGTACATTATCAGGTGTGCTTAAAAGCCTAAGAGCTACGCTACGGGTATCCGTTCAGGGGGAAGAGTAGTACCTACTTGGGCATTGATCAATAATTTTTAGTCTAATTTATGAAACATCATTAGGCGATGACTAACCCGACACGTGAGGGGAAGGGGGATAATAACCGTTTGGTCATCCGGATATGTTCTATTACGTATATCTATGTATTGCACACAAAAAATAAAAATATAGATAAGTACCTACACAGAGTGAAGTGCAGAGGCGAGCTTATCCCTATAAGGGATCTCTTGCAGCTTTTTATCAACTAGGATAGGGCCGTACCAGAACATACGACAAAAATTGATTGAGTATTTACATTTGAATGACTATTATCATTCAGTAATCTAAAGCAAATCTTCAGCATTTATTCAGCATATACTACAATTTAGTAGTTTAGTTTACAGAGCCCAAAGTTACGGATAAATGAATCACTTGAAACAGTAGATGACATTCATAATGTTTTACAAAATATACCTGGAATTCTTAGATCTAGATTAATAAGTATTACAATTTCAAGCAATTTCGTAGTTTTATATATTTATGAACCAATGAAAATTGATTACAGTTCATACCAAAGCACTGTAAATTTGAAACACAAGAATAATCAATCACATTATAATAGCAATACCAAATGATCACAAATAATAATAGAATTAAAAAAATATGTAGTAGGTAATAAAAAAAAAAAACTGAACGTAGGGATTTTTTATCTCAGTGTATACATAATTCATTGAACACAAACGCATCCAAGTGTTTAATTGCAATAGCAAACTGATACTTTCCTTTATGCAAAACGAGCAATACCTACCCGTTGAAATTTTCAATTGATCAAACCTCTAACACGAACTTGTTTATTCACGTGCCCTTTCAGACGTTGATTTATGCAATATGCTAATTACAACGCTCGGATTCGATTTAGCAACAAAATATCGTCGAATTCTAACATTAATTTTCGAGTCGGAGTTCGTAAAAACAATAACAATGACGTGCAATCCCATGTATTATCGTTATTTGCATAAATAACAAATATTTGTATGCAATCGAGATTTAATTTTCGATACGCGATTTTCTGGCGGTTTTTGTTCCGCCGGCCGTACGTGAATTTATTTCTGACTAAAGTTGACAAAAACAAGTCGTTTGCTACTGGTGGTACTGTTGTATATTGATACTTAAAAATAAACACGAAAACAGATAAATCAACCAGAAAAAAACACGGTAAATTATTTTATTAGTTATATTTTTTATAACTGTGACCCTCAAATTTAAAACACACATTTCTATTAAGTTATCCTGCAATTTACTCGTATGCGTTTTTTTTTCATTTTCTAATGTTCTTATTTACCCAACTGTGTTTTAAATTCAATTATTTACGTAAAATGTCTGGATCACCGATTCACCGATTCATATATTTGTAATTTTAACGCAATACAATTGGTTCATTAGTTTCAGAACAAATTGGCTGTGACAGACGGACGGACAGATAGACACACGGGTGATCCCATAAAGGCTTTTGTTTATTCTCTGTGAGGTATGGCATCCTAAAAAACTCATTTTACTGCGATTTCCTGAAAAAATAAATGTCATCCTCATGTAGGTACGTCAAACACATCTAATAAAACATTTTGTAGAAAATTTATACTTTAGGCAAGTCTGATGGTCCATGTACTTATTTTTTTTTAAATCTCTTATTTCATAAACAGCCAAGCCTATGAAAATGCAAGCAAACTACAATACAATACAATGACTCTTTATTGAACGTCAACACATAGTAAGCAGTACATAAAACACAGAATATACAATACATAATATAGAAACCTTCCAAGCTTTTTTAATTGCATTTTCAGGTGTTATAAGAATGAAATATTGTCAATTAAGTTATGTACATATTTTAATTGGTTTGTTCTATTTTCTTCTTAAAAGTACTGTTTAACGTTCCGTACGAGGTATATTTGCTCCCTAGTTCCCGGGCTGGACCTGACAAAGCAAATCCAATCCTCATTTTCTCATTACGAGTTTCTTTTGCTGTCTGTTCGCTTTACTTCCGACTGAAATGTACAAAGAAACAAAACCTACAAAGCTAATAATACCAGTCTTGAGATATAATTAAAAATATAGGTACTGGCATTTTAATGTATAAATCTAGTAAATTTATATCTAGGCGACCGAGCTTCACTCGATATTTCAATAAATATCATTAATCAAACAGAAAATTCAAATCCATTCTTATGAAAACATAAAATTGTATTGGCGATACCGGCTTCAAACAGCGTGTTACTATATAAAATAAAATAGTTAGGTACTTCTGATGTAAGTCATTAAATAGCATTGTAAATTTGTTTTGAGAAATATAAAGATGTGTTTCCGAGCCGCTGGTAGATGTTTTTGACGTTCATAAGTGTTTTTATAGCCTTAATTGAATAAAGATCCTTTGACTACCAAAACAGAGTAATAATCCATGTTGACTTATATTTCAATAATAAGATAACAACCTTATTAAACCTCCACGTGTATTTATATCCTTGAACCGACTCAATCAAATTCCCACACAATCGCTGCTTAATATTGAGCTCAGCATGTCTCCATCATTGCTAATACAAACGCCATATGAACTGAATAAAACAGAATTATTCGTTTATGGTCAGACAGCATAGTTATAGTTACGTAGCTCTGGCGCCGACTCCCCACTTCTATCTGACGATGTTCTGTGATTGCTTCCCTTATAATAATGTTTTAGGGTACCGCCGTAAAATTTATGATACAATATAACTTGGTAACTAATATTGAAGCTATATAATGTAAATAAGGTCCCTCACTATGCGTGTCTATTTTGGCTTAGGACTAGGACTCTGCTAACACTGAAATTTCATAGAAAAAGAGAGAGAGAGAGAGAGAGAGAGAGAAATATTTGTTTACGCATATTCGATAGGTACACATAAAAATACATTAGATGGAAAGAATAAAAAAATAACATTGAATAGTATAAAAAGCTATTATTAGAAAGCTATTATTTATATGGAACCCTCAGTGCGCGTGTCTCTCGCACTTGGCCGGTTTTTTTATTATGTGGTAATTATTCTTTGAATAACAAAATATAGCCTAGAGCAACAAAAAAGCGTCATATTCCACAGAAATCCTAAATTTAATGTAAAGAATTCGTTTCGCTAAAGCGTTGTATGTACAATAAACAAAAACGCTTAAATTTAAATTCCAGATAACATCTCACAAAATCAAACTTGGAAATACCGCTCCGGAATTCTCTATAAACCTTGATGTTCGCTTGAGTTATATGAACATTTTTTGATCGCCCCCCTCGATACGACCTTTGCGTACCCTAATCAAACCAGCATTCACTGGAACGTCTTCTCAATCCCGATAAGCGGAAAAACTTGATAAAAAGCGGAATTGGTTTATCTTTTTCCGCTATCCAAAGTGTGTCACGAACCAAATGAACCCTTCCTTGGAAGACAAACTAAAGATAAAACGCTCCTTAACGGGCATTAAAGCGGTGTTGCCTTGAAAGAAAGCCGTAAAAAGGCCGGGTCCCGCGGGATGGCTCGGCTCCTGTGCGCTTCCCGTGAACTTATTTAAGACTTAGAAATGACAATTTTTAACTTATAACAATTTAAACTGTCGTGATTTTACCTTGTTCTCGTAGCTAATACCACACAAAGAACTTAATTACGACGATATATTGCTGCAATTATCTAGACGTTTCAACCACATTGCAGCGGCCGTAGTCACGAGAAGATAGTTAGATTATTTAAATGTATCTATTTATGTTAGAGTAGAGAGCTAAAAGAATGAAAAACTTTATTTTATTATGGACATTTGTTTAAATAAACGTTACCACGGTTAACGGTACGGTGCGGTGTACTGTACGGTGGTTAACGGTATAGGGTTCCATAGGTAACTCTTAGGTCAAACTGAAACAAATTCGCAACAAGTAGCAATACTCGTAGATTTTTAACTCATTATGGAAACTTAAATAAATTACAATAAAAAAATAAACATTTCACTTCATTCATTAACTCTTCGTCAGTGATAGGTATAGAAGTTTCAAAGGAGTTTGAATCCAGGTAGATTGCAAATAATTCACACTTAATTTTATTACTTTATTCCCGCGTGTAAGGAACTCATTTACTGCCGTAAAGTAATGTAAAATCTTTTTTATCTTTATAAAATTAAACTTAATCTTTTCTATCCCTTTTCAAGCCTCTGGTATCTAACTGATATCAGGTTCGTGCAGTGCCCTCCAAGGTAGTTACAAGATTTCAACCGTGTAATTTTATCGAGAGAATTAATCGCATAAACTTTTCCTGCGCTGCCCTTTTGTCTCAAAATGTCTGCAATAAAATTTATTCCTTTTTCTAATAGGAAATAGATAACTTTGGGGCAATTCCCCTGAGTCGCAGATTCCATCCGGTTCACCTGATAATGTCGGAAAAAAGTAAATATGGGTAATTTGGCTAAATGACTTTGTTCCAGAGCAATTAAGATTTGTTTTGTTGATGTTATTGAAATAAATGCTGTGACGAGGAAATCGTGAGGCGTCGTTCTTGATAAACTCTTATAAACAAAAGCGGTTGAGAAATTTAAGTCGACAATCTGATCATACGCACACTACAAACGAAGTCAAAGCAAAAATGTATTTATTCAATTTAGGCTTATAGACAAGCACTTATAAATGTCAAAAACTCTATCTCCGGTTCGAAAAAACCTCTTTTCAGAAGATTCTGGCAAAAAAAACAATAAGATATATTTTTACACACACATTGAGTCTAGTGGATACACTAAAGTAATTTGTTCTTGGTGCATTTCGTATTTAAGCTGATCTAATGAACATTGAAAATAAACGAGAAAGGTTTTTACTCGTTCTTCGTATCAGAATCAAAATTATGAATGAATAATTGAATAGGTGTTTGAGAATGTTAAAAGTTGTGCATGAAGGTGACTCAGACGGCATTGCAGACCCTGATATTGTTTTTGTTCTTCAATTCCATATAAATGTGAAACAAAAAACACAAGTACGTCTTCATTCATGATATCCATGAAGATAAGTATACCACGATTCAAATCAAAGCTGCGCATGTAAGCAACACATTTCCCAACACGTATTGCTACTGCGCCCTACTTAGCAATCTCACTTAGTCGTAATGACGATTTCAAAATTAATTGCGCGCCATTTAATTGTGAATAACGGAACGTTGATGAAATTAAATTCATTATCTCACAACGCAACAGCGGGAGCCGCAAGCTTTTTGTAATTTCAGTGACAAATGAACAACGTAGGTACCAAGCGAGATCCGAGAGTTGGTTTTCAGACAAAGAACTTGAGAGCCAGAAGCGACAGTATTCACTCTTTTTGAAGACGCTTTTTGTATTTTATAATGTTGTCGATATTACCACACAATCGAAAATAATTCCCACGCTAGCTTCGTTACATTACCTTGCCATGATGCCATCCACTTAAATGGGTCTCAGTAAGCTAAGCTACTAAACAAAATTGTTTATCCCAGTATGCCTAGATAATAACATTAATAAGAAAAAATATTAAACGGGTCACCTCACGATCATAAGGTAGGATCAGGTCAACTACCTAGTTTACCAAGACAGTAGTGTGGAAAAACAGGGAGACTGGGCACCTACTGTTTTGTAATTACTATCAGGGTATCCGTCGCTGCATATGATGGTAAGCAAAAAAACGCAAACTGTGTCTTGTCAACCTCAATCCAGCATACTTTACTTTCCTTAATTTATAATTTAAATATTTTTTTTTCACTACTCGTATTTTATTACCCAGTTTGGAATAATAAAATATGATGACAAGTAACACATTATAATTTTGTGTACACACTTTACCGACCTTGCTTAGGTAAAATGTCAAAAGATTTTTTTTTTAATTGAATACCTGTTCCACACTGTTCCCAATCCGCACTGGGCCCGCGTGGGAACTATGGCCCAAGCCCTCTTGTTCTGAGAGGAGGCCTGTGCCCAGCAGTGGGAGGTATATAGGCTGGGATGATGATGATGAATACCTGTTATTATTCAGTACGTATAGCATTAGAGTGGAACGAAGCAGAGATATCATTCAACTATTCATTTAAATTGAACTACATCCTGTTATGACAATGTACCTAACGTGATTGGTCGATTTCGACAACGACATGAATAAAAATTAATTTTGTCTACGTCGTCGTGATCTAGGCTTGGACTATATATTACCCTTTCTTTTTATTAATCTTTGGTAATAATTGCGGGGCGTTGGAGCGCGTTTCCGAACTTCGCGCGGAGTTGAGTTAATGCTCTCTTACGGGGCCTATTCATTCGGAATCCAACATCATGTTCGGTGCCAACTTATGTTCGAGCGATTTGTAAATAACTACACCATTTTGAAATATGAATTCCAGTTCAATTATTTAAGAATTTAATACTTATTTGAATTATTTGAGTGAGAGGATAAGCGTTGAGCTATTGTGACAGTATTAGTGATGTACCCTACATATACGAGTATGATGCTCGAAATAAGGAAATTTTCTTAACTTTTCGGAAATATTTTATCTATTTTGTAAATTTTGCCTTGCAGGATTAGGGATTTGAACGGAAATTCTTTTAGCATTGTATCCAGCAATAATATCATAGGTACTTACTTATTAATTACTGTGGGCGTTGTGCAGTCACAGCTATTTATAATAACGGCTATATGACATCCATTCTCTAAACCTAAACCAATTTTGACCTATTTTTGACATGCTGTCAGTCAGCACAAATAATAGCCCGGGACATATCGCGACTTATAAATAAAAATATTTCATAATGAACGATCTACGTATTTTAGCTACGACGCACGTAGCAGTCTACGCCGTAGCTTTCGTAGCGAACTTGAACAGCTCCATTAATTCCTAGTAATACCAGTAAGCACCGACCATTACACCGCACTATTCCCAACACAAATTTCCAGGGAACATACTAATAAGTTTTTACAGGCACGTAAAACAAACAAGCTATCTCATACCCTGCCCTCCACAAAAGCTGTATAGCAAGCACTTGCCATAAAACAGGCTGTAACGTCCCACAACGGCTCTGTATTCAGATCACACGTTTACATCTCGCCACTTTTTCGAAATCAAAGTAAAACTCAAAGCAAACACTCGTTGAAAATGCGGTGTAAATAATAAAAAGGTACGGTGCACCTGAGAGGCTTGAGCGCAAAGGCTGTCATTTTGCCATTGTAGATACGGTTTTCCCCTTCCGCGGTGCGAAGCGCTTATAACCGGAGTTACTTTTGGGGTACATTTTTTCCGTCAACACAAATACAACACAACAACAGTACAACACAAATTTAGACGCCTTTTTATTTGATATATTTTAACAAACTACATCTTCTCCAGTCTACAAACGTGTCCGTGCTGGATTTAGATAGGTGTAGGACACGCCCATGTTTTCCCGTGAGGGTCGCACAAGGTGACTAATGGAATTAATTTGAGAATGAGCCGCAGCGCTGTCTATAATAGTGTGAAAAGCAAGGATTTCCGCTGTCCACTACCAAATCCTTAACCAACCACATAAAAATGAACAACTTAAAAAACAAAACACATTTACGCTTCTTTGTAGTAAGCTGTCCGAGCCCGAGTACCTGCAGAGGTACGAAAACAAAACTATCACACATTACAAAACACGTACACAACTAATCGTTTTTCACGACATTTTATATAGCTTTTATGTTAGTTTAAACTAAAAATTTATTAAATTCATAAAGATTTCTGGAATGACAACAATTTATTAATCCATGTGGACCATTGTTGTCCGAAAAAAAAAAATGGTCATTGTCAACTCCGGCCATAAGTACTTGGTACTCCACGGTCCGCCCGTGAAATATATCGAACATTGATATTCAGCACGCCTCTTCAAATGGATTTGAACACACAATATTGTTTTTATTAATATCGTTTTGAGAGCCCTTTTGCGGTTGATGCTTCAGACTGGAAGTCTGATGTTTGTAATTTTATAACAATGCACACCAGCCTTAATACACAATACAGACTGTAACTAACCCCCCCAATAAATATTTTGCCTTCCCTCGAAACCTAAACGCAACTCTAAAGCTCAACCTAAATTCTACCTCCTGAAGCTATCTGTATTAAATCAAAACTCCTAAGCTCAAGCTATGACCTACCTATGTGCAGCCTACCTATATAACTAGAGCTTATGAGTCCTACTGAGATGTCTGAAACCTACTATAAGATAGCGTGATGATGTGAATTGGCCATGTGATCGTCTAGTGTTGTCTAGTGCCTAAATAAAATGATTGACCCTTCGTTGTGTCCGTCCTAGGTACCCATACGGTACTTTTAGTGAAGAAGTAAAGATTGGTTGGTCTGAATTAAGCTACAACTAATTATCTACCTACCTATAACGCAGCTAAGAACACAATTACTAGAAAATAACTAATTTGACTAGGAATATAGAATGCTGTAGTATGTTATGGAATGCTGTTAGGGGAACAGGGCAAGTTGTATCCATGATTACTTGAGAGGAACAAGTATAGCTCTAAGGTATGACATTCTGAATAAAGCGCATTAATAAATGCTTATGGTAGAACATAGTAAAATATCTAAGATTTAAGGAGATTAACCTAGTGATTATATAGGTCTGTGAAGTTTATTAAAATCATGACTTTTAAAACACTTAGCTATAATAACAAACCAAGATTTCTAAAATGCTAAGAAGGGAAGAACACAGGATTAGTAAAAACACAGTGTAAAATAAAAACAGTAAAATAAGCCAAATGAAAACAGTTTAATAAACACAAACAAAATGAGAATAAAATAATTTCCTTTTGCTATAGTATAATGGGAAATACAGAATACTACCCACACTATAAGGATATTGTGTGAGCGATAGGTAGAACAGGAATATGGTATTATAAGTTTTCCATTTTACTTCAGCAATTGGAAATAAGCACACAGAATTAAATGGATTAGTTAAGTAAATAAAGAGCATTCTAGGGCTCAAATGCAGGATAATAAAGTGTATATAGGTAATATACTTATGTGTCCACCAGGTGATAAAATTCATAAAGTCGGTGTATACAAGTCAATTAGAAATAGCATTTGGGTTTCCTTCCTATAATATAATGGTATGGCAAAAGTACTCTTGCTATAAATAGTTATTTAATTGATAATATTATATGTATAAATTATTGTCCCCCCTAATTACCTCCCACCTGTTTATAGACCGGGTTATAGATTTCAATTTGGGTATTCTTATCCTATCAAGTAAAGGCAGATTATTTGCTATGCAGGTAAGTAGTATTCATTCACTACCTATGGAATTATCTTAGAGAAATAGAATACCAACCAACTTAATATCTATTGGATGGAGGTAATGGTCTCCCCGTCTGTACAGTCAACACAATATAAGTTACCCACTTTAAGAATACTGCAATTATTCATATTATTGTTTTGTAAGAATCTGTCGATAGCAGATAGTTTATACATTTACGATTTATTCAGTCTGGCTCTCAGTACATGAATAGCGTTCCCTGTCAAGAATAGAACTTTGCTACATGCCTAGCTTTGACCAAATATAACACATAAATGTCGAGAATTTTCTTGAATGGAATTATTAGTAGGTATCCCATACTTGTGTCAACCTTAGACATAGAAATTTTAATATTAGATTATTTTTTTCTTTTATGTTTTCTATTAAGTCCCTAAGCACACATATATTATATATATATAGCACACAACAGTAAATGAGTAAAGTTAACAAGGGCGTACTTACATGACTCGTTGCACAAGATAAAGAAATACATATCTGACCTCACAGTTCCTGGTTCCTGGGTAATGGTGACCGCGGTGATTCTAGCGGGGGTTTTCGTTAGCACCGCAAGGTATCCAACCCCGAGGCTCAAATCAGACTCACAGAATAAAGAACTAAGCTGGAAGACTAGTAGCAAAGGAACCGAAACAAAACGCATGGTACTCCCCTAGCGACATCGGCTCCGCTACCACCCCGCCAGCTATTCACAAACACAAAAATGAAGCCTGGAGAACTAACAGCGAAAAGACCGAAACAAAACGCGTGGGTAACCAGCGACATCGGCCTAACACTGCCAGCCCGCCAGCTTATATATAAATAAAATCGCGTAGTTACTATGTAGATCAATTACCAGCAGCGTAACGACCTGCACTTGAAAGAACCCAAAGTTGACTATCCGTTCCTACGAGCCGCAGCCCTTTTTATAGTTTTTTTGTGCGACAGCGTGTATTCCTGCTATAACTACATCTACCCACCTGCTAATACTGCTAACACTCCTACATTTCCTGCTCTATAAGCACTTCCTGTTTCCCCAGCTACTAAGGCGCCAGCGCCGTTAAGAGGTTTTCTTAATATTGCTGCGCCTCCGGCCGCCTGCGTTCCCTCGTTTCCGTGCATTTCGGGCCCTTCCGCATATCGCTTCAGCTAAGTCTCGCGCATCTCGCGCGCTTATGCTCCTACGGTTACACTGCGCTTCCTAACATCCAAGCGTCTACAACTACAGTAGCTATTCAAGGTTTCCTACAATTCATACGACTGCGCCTACACCTGTGTTTTAGGTTACTAAGGAGACAGAGCCGCTTAAGAGGTTTTATGTAATCCGGTGTTTACGTACACAGCTAAGACTCCTACTATTGCGCGATTCCGTGCGGCAGCGCCTCCCGCGCGTATACCTACACTTCCTGTTACACATACTACTGCAGCGTCAACGGCGTTTCGTGCTATGCGTTTCCGGCGTCCGGAGAGCTAAGTAAATTCCTTCATTTCCTAGCACTCGTCCTACTGCAGAGACAGCGGCGTTTAGAGTATCGCGTTTCGAGCTACTTAACCAATAGCTACACTTCCTATTCTTTCAAAGACAACGGTGTCTCATGCGTTTCGTAAACTTCGAGCTTTTACTGGAACAACTGCATTTCCTATCATACAAGCGTTACAAACTACAGCTGCTGTTCAAGGTTTTCCTACAATCCATACTGCAGCGCCTATACCTGTGTTTTGGCTACTAGGGAGACAGAGCCGCTTAAGAGGTTTTATGTAATACCGCGTTTACGTACACAGCTAAGACTCCTACTATGCGCGATTCCGTGTGGCAGCGCCTCCCGCGCGTATACCATACACTTCCTGTTATACATACTACTGCTGCGTCAACGGCGTTTCGTGCTATGCGTTTCCGGCGTCCGGAGAGCTTAAGTAAATTCCTTCATTCCTAGCGCTCGTCCTACTGCAGAGACAGCGGCGTTTAGAGTATCGCGTTCGAGCTACTTAACCATAGCTACACTTCCTATTCTTTCAAAACAACGGTGTCTCATTCGTTTCGTAAACTTCGAGCTTACTGGAACAACTGCGTTTCCTATCATACAAGCGTTTACAACTACAGCTGCTGTTCGAGGTTTTCCTACAATCCATACTGCAGCGCATATACCTGTTTAGGCTACTAGGGAGACAGACCGCTTAGAGGTTTAGTAATACCGGCGTTTACGTACACAGCTAAGACTCCTACTATTGCGCGATTCCGTGTGCAGCGCCTGCGGTATACCTACACTCCTGTATACATACACTGCTGCGTCAACGGCGTTCCGTGAGGCGTCCGGCGTCCGGAGAGCTTAAGTAAATCCTTCATTTCCTAGCGCTCGTCCTACTGCAGAGACAGCGGCGTTTGAGTATCGCGTTTCGAGCTACTAACCAATAGCTACACTTCCTATTCTTCAAAGACAACGGTGTCTCATGCGTTTCGTAAACCGAGCTTTACTGAGTAACTGCGTTTCTATCATACAAGCTATTACGGACAGTAGCGACCCGAGATTTTCTACACTTCGCGCCTTGCGCCACAACGCGTCTTCAACTACCAGGGGAGACAGAAGTTTAAGGGTTACAAGCATTCCTACACTTTGGCACACAGCTAGACTTAATACTATTGCGAATTGTTACGAGGCAGCGGTGTCTACGCCACATATACGTTCCCTACTATATCGACGTCTCATACTATGTGATTCGAGAGCCAGAAACGCTTAAGCCTCCTCCGCCATCTCCTAGCGTACGGACTATTACACAGGCCGTGCGTTCTAAGCATCGAGTTTCGAGCTACTGAACTTAGTTATATTTCCTATTATTCAGAGACAACGATGCTCCCGTGTTTTCGTAAACCTAAGATTCTACGGCCGTAATGGCTTTTCCTGTCACACGAGCTATTACAAAGCTAGCTGTGGCCCAAGGGTTCCTACAATTCAAGCTTCTGTGTCTCTAACTGTGTCTTCGACTACCAGGGAGACAGATCCGCCTAAAGGGTTACAGTTAATTTCTACACTTCTTCATACGCTAGTCTTTTATACATAGCGTAATACTAGCGACTGCGACGCCCCCTGCCGTGAGAATTATTACAAAGTCAACGGTTTCTCTCGCGATCCCGGCGTTTACATATATTCCTACATTTTCACGACGTCACATATATAACTCAATCTCCCTTATGCTTAACGCTCTCCTCGAGCTAAAGCACCTAGCTGGATTTCCTACCTCACTAACTACCAGGACAACAGGAGTCATAAGGAGTATACAAGTACTTGAACTACACTTTCCCGGCCCTATATGCCTCCATGTTCGCGCTTCCAGCCGGATCTTTCACAGTATAAATCACCAGGAACGCATCACCTAACAGGAGTACTACGCGGTTTTACTAAGTCATTCGAGTGTGATAGTAATAGAGTTTGCGAAGGTCAGAATGAGACAGACATATGGCTGTCAGTTCCGAACGATAAAAGAAGAATATTGCAGCTTGAATGGAGTCGCCAGAGTGCGAAAGAAATAGAGTTTGTAAGAGTAGAGCGAGACAGGTGAACGACTCTGAATAATGAATGAAGAATGAAACGGTAAAAGTTGATTCTAAACAATATGTAAAAGAGTTAGACCATGAGACGCACGATACCTTCTTCTCTATCCGCTTTTAATTTGTTGTGATTGGCCAAATCCCATGCATTTAGGTAAATTTTTACAATATGAATCACTAGGGAGGCAGCGCCTAATAGGAAGACTACCGATTTTATTAATGAAAGTGTTAGAACGCGAAGGAAATAAGGTTCATAAAGGTTGTAATGAGATAGTCATATTATCACCGTAAGATGAGAAGGAAGCGAAGGTTAGTTCTAAGTTGGAATAATGTATGGGGCTGTGAAAATCGAAGAGCTTATTTTTATCATCAAGTATATGTATTTCTTTTGAATCCATGTATTCACTTGTGATTAAATATAGTCACCCTTTCTTTTAATGTGATCATTTAGGTAAATAGCTAAGCGATTAACCGAATAATAGAGACCAGACATGGTAAACAGCAGAGGCTTATTTAATACATTGTGAACTTTGCAGTAGAGTAGTTATTTAATTTTATGTTTATTTATTT